>NC_132995.1:61272880-61575910 GCF_048564905.1 Vicugna pacos | reverse complement strand
TCCCAGCCCTGCCCATCTTTGAGCTGCAGCTGTGAAATCACAGTGACAGATCCAGTTTAGTTCCAGGATGAGCCTGTGATTATGTCTGCCTCAGCAGGGAGGTGACCCCTTCTCTGTCCTTGCCCTGTAACAAATGAGTTCTCCTTTCTCATTTAGGTAGCCCTAAAACACCCCCTCCTCCATCAAGCCTTCCTGGATTGACTAGAAGTTGGCTGTCAGCTGATGAAGTCCTTCCATCCATCCAGAGAAAGTGTTGGGCCCAGATCTCAGCCAGCATCCGTCTCTGTCTTCTTGGATTATTGATGGGACATCTCTGTGAAGGTTTAGGTCCCAGCAAGGAACTCTCCTTACTGTTCCTGAGGGAAGTCCTCTTTCCAGCAGGAGCTGTCTGGCAAAACCTGTCTCACGGGCTCCCAGTTCCAAAGGGCCTCGTGGGCTAAGCCCTCTATTGTTGGGTGCTTTGTGAAAAAGTGAAGTGGCAGAAGCGGGCGGGGAGAGGGAGGGAGAAAGAGATGGATGACACAGAAGAGCAAATAATTTTGGGAGGGAAAGCCTCCTTTAAAAAGAGACAGGGAACATTTCTTAAGGAAGGCTCTGCTGAGGGTCCCTGGGTAACCCAAAACAGAGTCTGCACCCTAGGTTCCAATGAAGACATGCCCTAACCTCAGGCTCAGAGATTTCGACACCTGGAGGCACATTCCGCTAAGATTTTGGGATTCTTCCAAACTCTGACTGTGCAAATCCCTTTCCTTTCCTTCCCTTAGCACAGTCTCAGTAACTTGGAATAATCAGGTTTTTGAGATCACTTAAAAAACCTTCTCATTTCACAGCTGAGAAAACTGAGGTCCTGAGTCTTGCTGCAGGCCCACAGTGGGACCCTCCCTGCAGGCTGCTCACACCTCCCCGAGTTCATGGAGAGAGGCAGGCGGCAGGAAGGGGCCGCTGGCGACAGGACAGAACACGACATTCCTTTTGTTCCTCCCCTGTCCTCTCCTTCCCCCACTTCCGGAGGCAGCATTTCCAGGCTGGCAGAGCAGGGTGGGGTGCAGGGAAGGCTCTGCAGGGAAGTGGGGCCTGCAGGGCTGGGGCAGACACCAGTGACAAGAGCAATTTATTTCCCGGGCACAGATTAGACGGCAACTGAGAAATTCTCCCTCTTCCATCCATCAACTGGCTGCCTCTGGCAGCCTCCGTGGGGTCAGGAAATTTGTCTTGACGGCACTGCTCTGCCACTTTATTTGGGTTCCCGTGGCTCAAGCTATGCCAGAGACCCTGAAACCAGCATAAGGAATCAAACCCAAAGATTGTCCACAGAGCCAGTACCTCACAAACTGTACCTGTCTGTTCCCACCCTGGGCTGCACAGACTCCCCAAAGGACATGATGCATTTCCTCTTGGCCTGCAGGGACCGAGGGACTTCTCCCAGTGCACCGCACTGGCTGGGAAGGGAGCTGCCCCTGGGGCTCTGCCCAGGTGTCTGGGATCATTGGGATTTTCCCAGCCCACTTTGACAAGAGTGTGTTGGTTGAAAGTACTGTTATCTGAAAGGGCTGGTAAAGTTTTCCTGCAAAGGGCCAGACAGTGACTATTTTAAGGCATCTGTCACAACCACTCAGCTCTGCCACTATAGTGCAGAGGCAGCCGTAGATAATATATAAATGAATAGAGTAGTTACATTCCAATAAAACTTTATTTACAAAAAACAGGTGACTGGCCCAAACCTTTGGAAATTTGGAGAGCCTTTCACCTTCTTAACAAGATTTATCAACTAATAATTATCATGATAAAGTTTACAGTGAAAAGCTGTAAATCAATCAATGAGGCCATTGGAGTTGGCCCTTGATTCAGATACCGGGAGCCTATCTGTTGTCTCACCAAGTCTCAGAAACCAAGGGATCTGCTCTTTTGTGGATTTGGGGCTATTATCGCTCACAACATCCTCAGTGTTGGACAGGAGTGTGTAGGAGTTCAGAGAATAGGCTCTGGTGTTGTCAATCCTTACTCTACTATTTACTAGGTATATGGCCTTAATCTCACTTGCCTCAGTTTCCTCATCTGTAAAATGGGGACAATGACAGTTCACCCTCATAGGGTCACTGTGAAGCTGAATGAGTTATTACAGGTAAAGCACTTGGAAGAGGGCCTGGCTCGTGGTCAGTCCTTACATGTTGCCAGATATGGGAACCAGTCCAGATTCTTTGCAAACACTGCCCAGGGGCTGGCTGATCCTGAGTGATGTGAGAGGTTGAGGTGTGAGGACACTGTACCTGCTAGATGGGCAACAGGTAACCATCTCCATCCACGTACCTTGGCATTGGGCGTTTGGGATTTCTCTTTTGCCTGTGCCAATTTTGGTTAGAATATAATTATAGCAAGGAGAATAAAGAAGAGAAAGGACATGGAAACTACATTTACTGAGTTGCTACAGTAAGCTGGGCAGGTTAAGTGCTTTACACATTTTATTTCATGAAATCCACAAAACAACTCTGCAAGGGTGTCCTCACTTTATAGACAAAGAAAATTAAGTTTCAGAAAGGTTATATGACATGTCCAAGGTTACCAGGCTGCCTAATTACAAGTTGATTCTTCCATCAAAAATTATTTTTCACCAATTAGGAGTCAGACAGACATAATTTGGGAAACAGAGATAGATAAAACCAGCTCATGGTCAAGATGGGGGTGATGAGAATTTAAATCAGTCATCCAGGTGGGGTGATAACAAAGAAAAGTGTGGAGAAGCAGGGAATCTTCACCAAGGAGGAGACACTCAAGCTGAGTCTTGAAGGAAGAGTGGGAGTCTACTGGAGCACACGGAGGAAGGGCATTGCAAAGAGAAGTAACATCATACGCAAATACACAGAGGCATTAAATAACACTGTGCTTTTGAGAACAGTCATACAGTGTTCTGGAGGGCTGCAAAGGCAAGCAGTGGGCAATGAGGTTGGAGAGGCAGGTCACAAGGGACTCAGGGAGGCCCTCATGGGTCATGATGAAGAGTCTGAGCTTGGTTCTGCATGCAATGCGGAGATATCTAAAAGGTTGGAGGCAGGGCAGCAACAGAACCAAACTGTGTTTTAGAAATAAAAAATGAAAGTTGGTCTGGAAGGTTAATGGACAGGAAATAGGAAGACCACTTGAAAGACAGATGAAATATTCCAGGGAAGAAAAGATGAGAGGATTAATTTAAAAGTGGCAGTGAGTCTAGGGAGGAAAAGATTGATTTGAGAGATACTGAGGTAAAGTTGGTTGGACTTGATGATGCTTGAAATTAAGAGTGGGGTGGGGAGGGAAAATGGAGCCTAGGGTGACTTGGAGCCTTGGGGGATGAGAGGAATGGGTGCAACCTTGACCGATATGGGGAAGAGAAGAGAAAGAGGATTTTATAGAAGGAGTTCCACTTTGGACATGCTGAGGATGGCTAGTGTGGGGATTAGTGGTGGTGGAGGGTGTGGGTATCAGATGGCAGGATTGGAGAGAAGACACACATTCTTCTCTCAATCCCATGTGGGACTCACTGATAAGATCTGAGAAACAGTACCTTCATCAGGCCCAGATAACCAACCCTGGGTGAAGCGTGGAGGGTACCTCAAGGTTTCTGGGTAGCTTCTACCTTCTGCTCTTGAGAAGGGCCTTTTAGTGAGAGAAACCACAGATGGGAATCCTCCTTTCTTAAAGAAACTGGTTTGCTGTGGATATTTCCATTTCTTTTTTGTTATTGTTTTTCACTTCTTTGTATTTCAGTAAAATGTAAATTCTGACATCACCATAGGACCCAGTTATCTGGCTTTTTAAGAGCTAAACAAAGATGAATAGATGGAGGCCTTCCTTGTACCCAGAGTTCCTTTCATATAGTTTGAAAATATTTGCCTAACTCTCCTCATTCCCCCAGGCCCAAGTCATCCTTGGCTGCTGCAGCATTTGCTTCCACTAGGACATTTTCTGGGACCATGGAAGACATCTCAAGAGGAACTACTAATTAAGCAAGTTTAGGCAGTTTCCCAAGCCATGACCTTCAGAATGACTCACTGCAGTCCTCAGCCCTGACCTCACAGAAGGGCTCATCAGGAGGAAGGGCAAAGATTTTCCAAGGAGTAATAGAATAGTGTGCATGTTTGTGTATTTGTGTGTATAGGAGGGGAGGGGAGAAAGGGAAGGGAAGGCAGAGAAAGACTTAGGGGACAAATATGGACAGATAGAATGCTCTCATTCAAGAGAGGAACAGTGTGAAATTGTAGATATATAGGAAGTGGTGAAAATAGAAGACAGGGAATAAGAGAAATAGGAGATCTGGGGTGGTGGTGGTGAGGTGTCAGGGACAGCCAGAAATTCAACAAATCCTCATGGTTTTAAAGTGCCCTCATCTTGATCTTAAAATGTCCTTGGCCACGGTGCTGAATTTTAAGGTCCTAACAGGTAGACATGGGTGAACCATGCTATGACTTTAAGCTTTTATATTCACAAATTCCTTATTATAGTTATTTAATTCCCACTGCATGCCAGATACTCTGCCATTTGCTTTCACACATATTACCTCGTTTCATCACACAATAACTTCCTAACACAATAATTCGAAGAGCTGCCAATGTCTTGCCTTAAGTTGCTCAAACCAAATCATAGTTGAGAGTGGGTACTGACTGAAAGTATCTTACTTTGTTATAAGGACCTTAAAAAAGGGCAAGGTCCTTATAAAAGAGGTCAGAGCTTGACAGAGAGAGGGCCAGCATGGAATCTGTCAGGGATGTGTCCCACCAGAACTCTGAATGTGCTAACAAAGGTGGGGTCCTGGGGAATTCTAGGGGTTGCTGTAAATGAGTACCCTTAAAATAACACAGAAATGATGTGTCCAAAAGAGAATCTTTCATAGTACAGATTCTAGCAGCTCTAACCCATTCTAATTATGTTTCTATTATTCAAAAGAGTTTTGATCTCCTATTTTTGGAGTTTCTCTAAAGACATTACTTATACATTTTCAATTATAAAAATTCTTCATTTTGTAGGTACAAATTATGTTTTTTTTTCATGGAAGGACTGGGGATTGAACCCAGGACCTTGCACATACTAAGCATGTGCTCTACCACTGAGTTATACCCACCCCACACAAATTATGTTTTGAGTAAAATACTTTTCACCATTTTATTTGTATTTAAAATTTTTAAATGGATTTTATTTTTAGAGCAGTTTTAGGTTCACAACAGAATTGAAAGTGTACCATTTTATTTTTCTACATTGTTTCTCTGATTTTATTTGTTTGTCTAAACACACACACACACATACACACACTATGGCTTAGATGCTGAGCAATACTATTTCAGGTCAAAAACAAGGTGTGATTCTAACGTATTAAGGCTGACTTTCCTATTTAATTCCTAAGCTGGTTCTAATGGTTATTTCCAAACAGGTATCCTACAACCAGCTAGCAATGCCAGCACCACTGAATTAAGCATGCAGCCTCCCAGGGAAGCCCTTAAGCCCTTTGAAGGGCACTGCAATCTTTTCAATGCACATCATGGAAAGATTCCTATGTGTGCTTATTTTTAAAAAATGTATTGCTTTAAAGTCCTGGCTCTGTTACTTATTCACCTGTGTGACCTTGGATAAGTCACCCAATTTCTCTGTGCCCCTGTTCCTTCATCTGTAGAAAGGGGATAGTGATAGTTCCTAATGAGTTGATACAAGTAAGATGTGCTTAGAATAATGTCTGGCCCATTAAAATATGCATTACATGCTCACTTTCAACAGTCCTACCATACACCCTATTGCCCTTCACCTTCTAGGCACATCCCCTGGTAGAAAACCAAGTGAGTTAAGGCATGTTAGGCAGTTTGGCCCAGAGTCTGGCATCAGAAGGGTGCTCAATGCATGTCTGTTGATCTGACTAGAACTAAACACAGCCCTTCAGGAGCTGAAGGGCTAGCATTAGACTTCACTGAAAGCAGAAAACTCTCTTGGATAGATCAACATATTTTGGATATTTTCAGAATACGAAGAGCATCCCAGTCCTGGGTCATAACTGGATGAGACTGTGCAGTTGGAAGGAAAGTGAGCCTTAGGGTCCTCAAAGCACTCCTCTCCCCTACAGGAACAGAATGCCCCTCACTGCCATTTCCATGCAATGAGGGTGGAGGAGGGATGGGGGCTGTGCTCTCAGCTGGGATTCTTCTTGTCATATCGGAAAGCCCAACTTGCTAATGTGTCAGGTTTTTAAAAAAGAATTTTTATTGAAGTGTAGTTGATTGACAGTGTTTGTTTCAGGTGTACAGCAAAGCCATTCAGTTATACATATACATACTTATATATATTTGTGTTTTCAAATTCTTTTCCATCATATGTTATTACGAGAAATTGAATGTAGTTCCCTGTGCTATATAGTAGGTCCTTGTTGTTTATCTATTTTATATATAATAATGCATGTCTGTTAATCCCCAACCCCTCCCCGCTCTTTCTCCTTTGGTAACCATAGTTTGTTTTCAATGTCCACGAGTCTGTTTTTGGTTTGTAAATAGAATTTGTATCAAATATAAGTGATATCATATGATATCATTGTCTTTGTCTGGCTTATTCTTTACTCAATATGATAATCTCTAGGTCCACCCATGTTGCTGCAAATGGTTTTATTTCATTCTTTTCTGTGGCTCCAGCCACTAACTCCTATGGGCATTTCAGAAACAGCCTCTATGCCCTCTTGGGGACCAGCAGCAGTCAGGTGGCACCCTCAACTCAGAGATCTGAGCATCAGCTCCTCTGAGCTCCAGGTTCTGGTCACTCTTCATGCCTCCCAGTCCTAGAGATGGTAGCTGTTTTCTGCCTTTATTATCTCTGGGTCACTTCAGTGTTCCATTTTTGCTCTTCCAGCTCTCCCACGGTGGTGTAACCACTTCCCTGTATTAAATCTCCTCTGTTTGAAATACCTAGGGTGGCTCCTTCTTTCCTGACTAGACTGTGACTGCTATAGCACTTGGGTCAGGTAGCTTGTTTATAAAGCGTGTTCTCTGAACCACTAGTGTCCTACCTGCCTCTCAGTGGCTGTGGGAATTTCAAACTCCTGCTGGCAGGGTCACAGAATTCGCTTTCGTTATTTATTTATTTATTTTTTTTACCAGACACTAAATTCACTTCTCAGAAATAAACATTTACAGTTTCCTAGCAGACCACAGTCACAGGCTTCACTGTGAAGATTTTCAGCTGTGTGACTCCTGGTTGAGGGGCCCTGGGCATGGTGGACACTAGGAGCTGCCAGGCTGAGTTTGACTCCCCTCATTCTGGTGCTGGGCGCTAATGTCACTCTGCCACAGAGTCAGACTAAGTCTCAATTAAGAGGCGAGATGGTCACTTTGACACTGAAAGAAATTACTGGGGATAATAAAAGATTATGGCTTTAATTAGACGGCCAGCTGGTGTCAGTACCATTTTGGAGATATGGGTATCAGGCTTTCAAAGGGGGTACTGGTTGGAGAGTTTTCAGCTAGGATACCTTATCAAGATGGCTTTGATTGAGGTTGAGGGGGCACCACATCCAAGATTTGGAACAGCAGCCAGGTAAGCCAATGTATAAGTTGTTCAGGGTCTCATGTTAAGACAGTATACGGGATTGCACTTAGTGAAGGAAACAAAGACACAAAAAGAGGAAAGAGGTGGCTTCCATCCAACCACTTAACCATCCACCCAATCATCAACAGACCAATTTATTTATTCATTTAACAAACATTTACTGGGCTACTATCCTATGCGAAGTGTATGTGGGATGGGAGACAGAGATGAATCAGACATAGATTGTGTCCTGAAGGGATATAACCTCCAGTAGGGGAGATCAGAAGAGGAAAAGGTACCATCTACTAGGAGTAACTGACTTCATGAAGAAAGTAGCAATTGAGACGGGGAGGAAAGTGCGGGGCATATGTGAGCACATCGAGACGTTCGGCAGGTCACAGAGACAGCTTTGTGAACAGAAGTCATGGCAGCAAGATCAGAAAGAAAGCTGAAACTATTTTATAAAAGGCCTCGGCTCTCAACTTTGTTCGGTTAGTAGTAGGGAGTAACTGACTGTTTTCAAGCAGGATATGAGATGATGAAAATTCCTATTATTTTTATTTTAGAGTGAAGGTAGATTTATTTAGAGAGATACATACTCCATAGACAGAGTGTAGGCCATCTCAGAAGGCCAGGGAGGCCACAAGGCATGGGGTTGGGTGTTTAGTTTAAAGTTAAAGTAGATACACACTCCATAGACAGAGTGCAGGCCATCTCAAAAGGCAAGAGAAAAGGTTGAAAATTAGTTCTTTAGAACAGTATTCTAGAAGCACAGTGTAAAATGGACTATAATCAAGACACAAGTTAAGAAGTTGTCATGCTGGTCAAGGCAATGAAGGCATAATGAAGGAGTGAATCATGGAAGAAGCAGAAAAAATGCGGACAAGGAAATGGAAGTTCAAAGCAAGATGGTAACCCACTTGGTAGCATCTGGAAGAGGCAGAGAGGACTGAAGTTTGGGTGGTAAAGAGGACAACTGAGTCACTAAGAGGAACAGTGAGCATGAAAGAAAGAACCAAGTTAAAGGGATCAATGTATGAATTCAGCTCTGGACACACTGACTTTGAGGGGTTGTGGGAATTAAGGCTGAGATGTCCAGCACATAGTTGGAAAAGATGGACCACATGGAGTTCAGGAGAGAAGTTAGGGAGGGATGGGAAATGAATTTGAGTACCATCTGCCTTCACTGAGGTTAGCAGATGAAGTTCTGAAATCGGATATGATCTCCTAAGAAAAGAGTGTGGAGAAAGAGCAAAAAGGAGCCAAGGCATGATTCTTGAGTAAAACCCAAGTTTGTAAAGGAGCAACCAAAGGAGTAATGGCCAGAAGAGCAGAAAGACAACAGGCGACAGCAGCTGGAGAGAAGCTCAAGGAGAGAGGGTGAAGCTTTAGGGAAAGGAGAACGGAACACCAAATGCTCCCAAAGGCCAGGAGAGGAGGAACAGGAAGAGGCCACTGGCCTTGGGGGGCTGAGAGGGGCTCAGAGATGGTCAGGGGAGCAAGTCTGGCAGAGTGGTGAAGGCCAGAGCTAGAGTAAAAGGAGCCAGAAATAATCATCATAAAGACACTAATAAAGATAATAAAACCTTGCTTTCGATGCTTACTAAGGGCCAAGCACTTTCAAAACACTTTACATAAGCAGATTCATCTTCACAACTACTCTATAGGGTGGGTACTATTATCACCTCCTACGTTACAGATAAGGAAGTCAGGGCATTGGAGAAAATAAGAAAGGACAAGGCTGGAGACTTCCAACGTGCAGAACCCTCATCCTGCAAGCAGCAGCACGAAAGAGGGTTAAGTACATTTGGCATTTCCCTTTTTAGGAACGTAGACTGCTATATTAAAGATTGAGGAGCCCCCCCCCGCCCCCGAAGAAAGTAGCTTTGTGAAACCCAGTGTTTTCTAAATGTGTCTGCCCGACAAACCTTTTACCATCACCATTGTATGGAACAACGTTCTACAAGGCACATGTTGGGAAAAGCTGGTGTGAAGACTCTTTCATAAAGTCAAGGACAGAAACCTGAGGAGGCTGGGGCATTCTGCTCTTCTTTTTTGAGAGGGAAGGGTGTTTGTTTTTTATGATAGGGGAGCAAAATTTTAGGTGAGCTAAAGGAAGTGAGGGTGAGGGGTAATGGGGAAGAAGTCTTAGGGCTAGACAAAAAATCAACAACCCGTTTATAGAGAGCTTTGAGCTGGGATTCTTGGAAAAGAGACCACAAGAGAGCAAATTCTTACCAATTGCACTCCAGGCTCTTTTAAGTGGCCTGTCCACTTCCACAGACCCACTGAGCATGCTCACCAGCTTCTTAAGGGGAGATGCTCCCACAGTTTTAGGGAGCAATCAGAGTATTCTGGATCCTCTTCCTCATTCATTCTTTTGTTAATTCATTCAGAAAATACAGACTGGGCTTCCTCTGGGTGAGAAGCAGTGTTAGGCATTGCTCTTACTCTGATACTATTTCTTCCCAACTCTCAGCTCTTGGTTCTGCACCCTGGGTTGTGCTTCTGCCTCTGATCCTTTGGACTTGAAGCTGTGCTTGGTCTTCCCAGAGTCTGAAGACCAGATCCCCACTAGCTGGCTTATGCATCTCTGGCTTATGCCTCTTTGGCTCCCAATGTCCCATGAAGCTTCAGGTAAGAACGCTGATCCAGCCCTGGGCCATTCACCTTGTGCAGGGACCCAGCCTATCCTTTGTTGAACTGTCACTGCCCTCTGCCAGGAGCTGTGTGTCTTAGAGTTGGGTGGGGTTCAAAGGATGAGGGCACTCAGATAAGAACAGCCCCAACCTCAAGGAGACACAAGCCTAGCCAGGACAGAGGTGGCAATGCTCTCCTAAGGACAGCCTGGCTAGTAGCATATAAAGTAGGCATGCATGATATGACAGGTGGCAGGAATTACTGGGTGAAGACTTCTGAAGGAGAGTCGGAAAACAGTGGCCCCACTCAGGGGCAGGGGCTTGTGGGCAGAAGGAAGTCTGGCTTGGCAATTCTGCTTTATGAATAAGAGACTGCCTGTTGGGGCCAGATCCATTTCACAGGGAAAAAAATGCTGTTCCCTCCACCCGGGAAGACAGACTAAGTGTATTTTAATGTACAGCTGCAGCCCCAGCCCGGGGCCCCCATCAGGCCCAGGGCATCTGGTTGGAGAGGTCTCTTTTAAGCAGATGCTTATTATAGAGTTGGTCTGAGCACTTACCATGCCTTTTCTTTCCCAGCTGCTAAATGCCCATTTCCAAGTTATTGAAATTCACTGGGAAGTACGGTTAATATGAGAATATAGATTAGCCCCCTTGCCACTGATGCAAAGCTGCCCGCTTGCCAGCTTGGCAGTACTCACGATTGATGAAATATTTGGCATGAACAGGGGAAAATGGAGAATGACTGGACGGGGGTGGGGATGGCGGGGTAGGTTTAATTCTTGAGCTGCTATTGAATCTGATTGCAGCCAACCCTCAATTACACCCAGGTGGATTACACACTGGGCAAGTGGTCTGTAGAAAGTGTTAAATCCCTTGAGCTTTTCGCCACTGCTCCACAGACCCCAAAAGCTTCCAAGCAGCCTGACCCAGCCATTAATTGGTGTGCACTCACAGCCGGCCAGCTCATTTCCATCCTGGTTGAAGCAGAACGTAATTAGGAAGGCAAACACGCGGTAAGGTATGTGCAATATCGATATATCATTCCACGCATTTGAAGTCAGACAGCGGCGAGGTTTTGGTGACCCGCCGTTTTGAATTAATCACCTCACTGCTCTCCCCTCCTTCGGCAGGAACCAATGAGGAGGAGCTGCAGGCCACCAGGCTGCTTTAACAAACATCTGAGAACATACACATTCAAGTGTGTTGTTCTTTCAAAATAGTCACCTTGGGACAGGGCTGCTGCTTTGCTGAAGACATTTCTGGAAGTTCTTTTTGGGGAGGGGAATTGCCTTTGCCGCTTTTTGCCCATTCTTTAAAGTGCCTGTCTCCCACCAAGGGGCAGATCTCTGTCTTGGGAGGGCAGGATTGATTTTTAGTGACAGCAGAAAGCATTTTGGAGGGAAGTGTAGTGAGTCAAGTACAATCTTATAGTTCTTACTCATAAAATTTGTTTTCCCACTTCCTTTTTTTTTTTCCAGGAAAACAGTTTAAGCAGTTTGCATTTGGAACCATCACCTAAGCAAGGGATGCGCTCCACAATTCTCCCCTGAACAAAATGAGCATCAGAAACCACCCCCACCCCCCTGCCAACAATGACACACGGACCTTTTCTTCTCCTGAGCACACAGCTCTCAGCCAGGCAACCACTGACAGCCACACAGCACCACAACTAGCTCCCAGGGCCTTTCTTTCATGAGCTGCAGAAACAGCGCTTCAAACATCTTACTCCAGATCAGATTCCCTTGCCATACAACCAACTCCTCTCCCACCTCCCAGGGCCACTCATCAGCCTGTGCCAGGAAAGGCACATTCATGTGAATGTCAATGTCCAAGGTAATCAGGAGGAGGAAACCATGGCAACAGCCTCCAGAGAATGAACCAAGTGTCCTGAGGAGACATTTTGGTTCCAGAGGGGCAACGGGGGCTTGCAGTCACCTAGGGCTGGACACCTTTTCAAAGGAAGGCGTTGAAGCTTTTCCAGGAGATGTGACTACAAGGTGTGGGTCCCTAAGCGGATCTCTCAGGGCAGATCAAGACTCCTACTTGGATTTAGGACTTCTGATGTATTGGTTAAAAAAATAAATTCAAACGTTTATGTTTGTAGTCAGAGGGAGTGCTAGGCCAGGGGAGAGGAGGTGGGCAGTGTCAGGATAGCTATATAGTTAGTAAGTCTGTTTTCACTTTAGCAAGTGAGAGACCCCCTGGATTCATCATCAGGCCTCTAGCAAGGCAGGTGAGCTGTTCTCTAGACCGTGCTCTGTATCCCTAAGTCAATCTCTTTACCTTTCAAATATCTAGGTTGTAGGTGCTACTTTAGGGACTGGCCATTCTGTGCCAATGAAAGAGTGAGATTTCCAAGAATGAAAATTCAGAAAACCAGATCCCAAGGGGAGGGGGCAGTGCTGCAGATCAGGGAGAATTCTCCGTGGAAGCCTCCTCTGTACGCCTTCCAGGGTCCATGACCTTTACTGGCACCAATTCCCGGAGATGTTCCCTGACGCTCGGGAGAAGTGAATTCTGGGATCGTCCCTCGCTTCTCCTCCCCCAGGGATGCTCTACAACCAGGTCTGACAGTTTCCATGTTTCCATTCCCTGGACTCAGAGCCTCCAGATTCAGAGAAACTAGAATGCCATCCTTTCCTCTAAGGAAAACCATTAGACCTGCACTTAGCAACCACCAGGAGGGTATTTTTAGCTCTCTGGCAGAAGTATAATGTACAAAATGTAATAATCTTGGCCTTGAAGTTCCTCACAGTCCCATTCAATATAAAATTGTGGCTGATGGATGTTCATGGAGGGAGCAGAGAAACAGGCCAGCGAACTTGTCTGCTGTTTGCCTTCTCTGCTCAGGATGTAGTTTCCAGAGATGGCGGGAAAGCTCAGGAACACACAGACTGAGGAAGTTCACTGTTCAACTGGCACGGAAGCTGGTCCCCAAGTGTCCAGTTCTTCTTGAGGTCAAGTTGATAGCACACGGGCTACAGCCACTAAGCTGACATTTCAGTGCACCAGTTGCCTGGACTCCTTGCCCTGACTTGTGCGGAGCCCTTGGGCAAGTCCCCTCACCAGCCTGGGCCTCAGTTTCCATACCTGTAAAATGTCCTTTTCAGCTAGGACATTCCATAATTCCAGGAGCCACTGCATGGAATTGATTCAAGTCAGGCCACATGAGTGGGCAGAGGCCAGGAGCAATCAAACGGTGTATTTTCTGAGTGCCTAGGAGGTACTCCAAGCTGCTAGGTGACTTCTCTGGCCCTGGCCCAGAGTGTGGTTAATCCACCTCTTTAGACAAATTTTAATCCCACGATGCAGCCCCACTCTATCTGGTACCTCTGCCTCCAGGCTACCTGCCCTGACTTCAGCTGTAGGAACCCCAGGAACTGTGAGTGGATGTTAACTCCAGTTCAAGCAGAATTAAATCAGGCAGGTAAAATCTGCTCCAAAATAGTCACCAGACTTCTTCTGAAGTCAGAGAAAGGTGAGTTTTGGAATAGTTACTATTTTCAGGCAACCTAAGGGTGGAGAAAGAGACAGATTTTGTTCTTCCTCTTCTGACAATGCTCTTCCCAAGGCAGAAGAAGAGAGAAGAGGGGAAAAGAGGAGAGGAAGAGCAAAGGTGGATTTCTTGGGAGAAGAAGGAGAAAGAGTGGGAGCTGTGTTTTCTGCCTGGAAGTGGGGGGGGGCAGATAAAGATGAGGAGAGCCCTTCCTTGGTCCTGACTTCCCCATCCAGCCTGGCTCCCAGGGATCCCCGCCATCTTTCCATCTCCAGGTGGGATGGCACCACATCCACATGGACTGAGTGGGATCCTGTCTCAGAGCTCCATCATTCATTCATTCACTCATTCATTCAAATGCATTTAGAAAAGTACCTACTATGTGCCAGGCAGTGTGCTCAACCTACAAACTATCTTTGTTTAGAGCATTCCTGATCTCTAGTGGAGTTGGGAAGGGGTTTCTCTATATAAATGAATATATGAATATGTGCCTATATCCCCCCAAATACTTGAAACTCCATCAGACCAGAGTCCTCAACATTTTCAGCTCTTGTATACTTATGTGCACACACTTGAGAAGTAGGGGTGGGGCCTGGGGATGGGGAGGCAGGGAGAAGGCACTTTGAGTTGCTTTTAGGAGTGGAGTAGATCATTCACTTCTGACATGATCCTAACAAGAGAGGAAGGGCGGAGACAGATTACACAGGGCTTCGGGGCTGGGAGGGGCATGGAGAGAGTTGGGAATTAGGAGGAAGCAACAGATAGAGTGCTAGCTTACGTATCAAAGATCCACAACCACTCTTCAAGTATCCACACCAGGAGACAGCCGTGATAATGGAGGATCTTATATATTATCCCCAAACTCACCAAGCCCATGGCTGTTGACTCTCAGCCTCATGACATATAGTGGGGGCCGTGGGAAAGAGCTCTTGACCTTCTTCTTAGAGTAAGTTCACCTCCCCAGGGCACACATTGGGTTGCGCAGGGGCCAGCCTAGAACTTTCAGTTTGTTGTGGGTATTCCACTAGCAGAAAACTGAGTCTCCAAATCTCAAGAAGCAAAAATCTGATGGGTATTAATAATAGCTAATAGCTAACATGTACTGGGGCTCCACCAAGAACCAGGCATTTTTTTAAGCCATATACATATGTATACATACATTTAAATTCATTTAATCCTCACAAAACAATCTTATGGAGGGGGTGTTATTTTATTCTCATTTTTTTTTAATGAGGAACCTGCATCAAGGAAAGGTTAAGTGACTTGCCCAAGGTCACACTGGTAGATGGAGGCTAAGGTGTTAGGCACTTGGGACAAAAGTCCCCAGATGAGCCTCAGCGCTACCTCGCCTCTGGGTTACTGGGAAGGGAAGTTTGTGCTTATCTCCTCTGGCTTGTTGCCACTGCCAACTTTCAGACTAGCAGGCAGAGAAGCGTGTACGTGAAACCTCTTCCTGTCTCTTCGCCGAATCCCGTTCCCTAGAGTGTGAAATGAGCTTCCCTCCTGCCAGCCACAATATGGCCTTATTATGCCTAATAAGATACGAGGCTTCTAGTCAGCATGAGCTCAGATGCTGAGCAAAGGGGAGACATGGGGTCTCTGCTTCCACCCCAGCATCTGCCCATCCGGGGCGCCCAGGGCTGCAGTCCAAGGCCACAGACAAGACAGGACTCATGTGTGCGCCCTTCTCCCTATCTCTGGCTTCTCTGCTCCATTCTCTGGTAGCCTGGGGTCTGGGGAGGAAAAGGAGGGGGTAAGGAGTGGAGACAGGCACTGCCCTTGTCATGTACTGGTGCTTTAACCTGCACAGCCACCTGCTGAAGGCGACAGATTTAGGAGGCCAGCAGAAAAGGCAGCCTCATTAGTGGAGCTAACGGGATGCTAAGCATTTTGCCCATATTCCAATCTTCGAGAGCAGCAGTTGGAGGGCAAAGGGTAGAGAAGGCAGGGGCACTGTGATGGTTAATTTTGTGTGTCAATTTGACTGGACCATGGGGTGCCCAGATATTTGGTCAAACGTTATGCTGGGTGAGTCTGCAGGGGGTGTTTTTGGAAGAGATGAACAAGTGATTGGTAGACTGAGTAAAGCAGACTGCCCTCCCTAACATGGGTGGCTCTTATCCAACCAGTTGAAGACCTGAATAGAACAGAAAGGCTGATCCTCCCACAAATGACAGGGAAATTCCTGCTGGCTGGCTTGAGCTGAGACATGGGTCTTTTCCAGCCTTTGGACTCCAACTGAAACATCGACTCTACTTGAACTTTTACCATCAGCTCTCCTGGTTCTCAGGCCTCTGGACTCAAGACTGGAACTACACATTGGCTCTCCCGGGTCTCCAGTTTGCTAACTGCAGATCTTGGGACTTCTCAGCCTCTGGAATGGTGTGAGCCAATGCCTTACATGAAATATCTATCTCCTTTTGGTTCCGTTTCTCCAGAGAACTCTGACTAATACAGGCACCATACATATTCATTGGTGGGGACCTGGCTTGGAGTTTGGTGGGTTGGGTTTCTGCCTGTGACGGAAGGTTCTGAGTCAATGCATTTGCATGCTGGCTTCTCAGCTTCCAGAGCTTACTCTAATGGCCCCTGAAATATCGCCTTGAGCAGGAAACTCCGCAGGAAGGCACTTCCTTGGCCAAATATTCCTAGATATGGCTTGCTTTTCAAAGCTTGAAATTAGAGATCACGTGCAGAGTTCTTCATTCTTCCCCAGTTCTGTATGTGCTACAGGGCTGAAAAGAACCATATGGTATGAAAGTTTGAACATGCTTTATCTCAGCCTTGCAGAGAGATGCTTGCTTGGGTGTCCAGATGCAGAGCATAGTCTGGGGAAGACAACAGTTGAATTCAAAGGGGCTGTCTTCAACAGTTTCCTGCCTCCAAGTGGAAGAGTTCTCAACTGGACGCATGATCTCTGCAGTTCCTCAAGGTCTCCGAGGAAGGCACCACCACCAGCATCCCCACTCATTTATTCCAGTGTTGACCTATCAAGAAGATTCCAAATACTTTTATTCTAAGGGAGGCCAATGCTTCTGCAATGCAGACCTGAGGAGGTGACTCGAGAGGCAGGCTGGCAAGGCACAGTAGTAAAAAAGGGTGTGCTCTTGTCCTGGAGCTAATCTGTCTGGGTCAATCCCAGGTGACATTCATCCCTATGAGATCTTAGGTGAGTTACTCAAGTTCCTTGTACCTCAGTTTCCTCATCTGAAAACTGGGATGATTGTAGTAGTAACCACTCTTAAAGTTGTTGTGAGGATTAAATGAATATATATACACATATATTTGGATATATTTGGATATATACATATATATACACAGATGAATATATACATACATATAGCTTAGTAAATTGGCTGGCATATAGTAGCACTATATACATTTCAGCTATTATTAGGTGTTTATAGGTTGGCGGAATAATTTACCCCTCTTTGTGTCCCCCTCTAAGCCTAGAATTTGCCCAGTATTCAAAGAATTATACTTAGAACAGCGATATAGGAAGATGCCAAACATTCTGATTTCAGACATTACCCACTGCCAGGATCTCAGCTCAACCTAGACTCAGCAAGGGGATACTGGAGATGTGGTCTTAATCATCAAGGACTAACAAATTGAGTGAAGGAGGCTTATCTACTCTTACTGGGTTATAAAATATCAACCACTACTGCAGAAGGTGTAACAGAGGACGTGAGGGCTCGAGGAGAGCTTGGCAGCCTGGGTGAAATCAACCCAGGGCACCTTTGGGATCTGAGGTGAGATCCCGTGGCCTCAGGCTAACCCAGGTAATGTCTCACGTGGATAGAAGGTGCCCACCTCCTCTGGGGCATGGATTGGGAGAGAGGTGCTCAGAACGGTAACAAAGTTTTGCAGTTTCCTGCTGGGACTTCTTTGCTAGTGCCATAGAAATGCAGTGTCGGAGCACAATGTCTTAAGTAATAAAGGAGGAGGAGAAAAAAATAATCCAGAGAGAAATCAATTTATGGTTCATTTAAACCTTATTGAAATTTCTACCGTAGAAACATTTAAATATCATAGTTACTGCCGTGTGTCTTCGCTCCTGCTATTCCCGGGTGGATGTTTCGTTGCACATTTGGTTGGGGAGCAGAACAATAAAGCTGCTTGGAAATTGCTTTCCCACTGCTAGGTAATTACAATAGGTTTTTATTCCAAATGTAAAGAATGAACCGTTATTTCTTTAATAAAGGGAGCTCTGGGTTGGTCCTGGCCCCCACCACCCCCCAGCCTCCGGCTGTACTGGCCCTTTGCTCCCACATCCTCTGCTGCATCGTTCATGCAGCCTCCTCTCTCTCCTGCCTTTCCCCTAAGAGGCAGCTGGAAGCAGCTCTCCAGCTGCCGGCTCCTCTGTCTCCCAGCCCGGGAGCCTTGTGTGTCACTGTTTAGAGAACGAAACAGCCCCCTCCAGGTCTCTGTCAAGAACATTAAATATTTAGCCTGACTCCATCCAGGCCATCAAACATACTTCTGTCTCCCTTTCCTCCTCAAAGTGACACATTTCCCTACCTCCATCTTTTTTTTTTTTTTTTAATCCCGAGCAAGCGATCTGGGATTAACTCGGTATTTGTCAGCTCTGTCTGAGCACAGGCGTGAGCTCATCGGCTCTCCCACCAGACAGAGCAGAGAAAGTGCCTTTTATGCTCTGAGATGCACAGTTCAGCCCGGCAGCCAAGTGAGCACCTGCCCGAGGCTGTGCCAGCTCAAGTCCCCACCAGCTGCCAGCACACAGCTTTTCTCCTCTGGTTTCTCAGGTTTAACTCCGGGCCAGCTTCCCCTGTCACCTGATGTGTTTCCTTCTTTCCTAACCCTCTCTGACTCTGGCTGCTTGTGCCGGGGAAAACGAATTCTCTTTATGCCGTCACCTTCACTGTCACCAGAAGGAGAAACGGTGGTGGCAGCCTCTTCACTTCCTGCGACACAGTAGCCATCCAGGGTGGCTCCTGCGAAAGGACAGAGGGCAGGGCCCTGGCGGTCACCCCACCATCCTGCAGCTGTGTGGCTCTGAGAGGTCCCTCCCACTCAGCTTCCCTCTCTGGAAAATAAGAGAGGCACACTAGATAGCTTTGCACCCCTTCGAACTGTAATACCCCACAACTGGACATTGCATTAACATGCATTTTGATTCACGATCTGCTGTTTTGCCTTATCCGTGCCCACATGTCCTCCCCTGAGCCTAACCATCGTGGCTGGGGCCAGACAAAAGCACTGTGCTAGCCTGGAGTCACCTGGCTCCAAGGGGGCAAGTGTCTATTAATTATCAGGTTTACTCCAGGGAGTGGAGGGGTGTGAGGACAGTCACTGGTGCCCTGGGGGCCGACGGACTAGGAATGGGGACCCAGCAGCTTCGGTGGGGAGGCGGGGGGGGTGGCCTCTTCAGGACAGACTAGGTGCTGCTTTGAAGCTGGTTCTTACACTCCGTTTCTGGCTCTGACTTTTGGGGAAGCCGCTTAGCCTCTCCAAGGCTTGGTTTTCTCCATCAGTTTAATGGGATAATATTATCCATGCCCCAATTTAGGAGCATCCATGAGGAAATGAAAAAAAGAAAAAGTTCTTTGGGAAGGAAAAGCAGCCAGAGGAACTGAGGCATGAAGAGCTCCACATGTGTTTGGGGAAAGTGTTGACTAGAATGAGGCAGGGCCACCTGCATCCAGTTTGTGCATCAAGCAGGGTCCCTGTGCTGCTGGAGGTCAGTGTTAGTGAGGAGGGCCACTGTCTACTGCTAGCCTCTCCCTGCCCCGGGCCCAGAACCCCAGGGAAGAGAGCACTGCGGGGTCCGGGGCCTCGGAGAAGCCTGGAAGGGAAAGTGCGTTTTGTCTGCTCCGGTCCCGAGTGTGCGTGGGGAGGCAGTGCCCCAGGCCCAAGCTGCCCTGAGGCTGGTTTCTGAGGCGTGTCCGGTGGAGGGTGGGGGGATGGGAAGAGAGCAGCGGCTGTGCTGGGGGCGGACAAAGGGAGAAGACAAAGATTATTTTAAACCTGTATTAATCACTGCTCCAAACAGGGACTGGGGGTGGGAGTCGCAGCTGTCACCGGGAGGCTGGTGAGGGTGGTGGAAGGGAGTCCGGCAGGGAGGGGCCGGAACTCTTCATTTCCCCCCGAGACCTCAGCCCGGCCCAGCGGTGAGTCTGGGGCCTGACTGGATCTCGGGGTCTTGCTCCAGAGTCCAAAGTGAAAACATGATAAAAACTAAACTGCAGCCCAGCTTTCTGAGCCAACTGGTCTCCCAGCCTCTAGGCGCTCCCCTTGCCCACCTACCCTCCAATCGCTGCCCGGAGTTAGCCTAAAACTCTGTCACATCACTCTCTTCCAAAGCTGGGAGTGGCTTCCTGTTGCCCAAACAACTGGCCTCCTCGTTGACCTGGCACACAAGGCCCTGGAGGACTGGCCCATCTGGGCCTTCCAGCCAAGATCAAGCCCGGAGCCACAGATCTACCAGAGAATATCCATTAAGCGCTTACCACGTGCCTGGCCCTGAGCTAAAGGCTTTCATACGCTACTCACTGAACACCCATATCCACCTTGCAGGTTAGTTTTTACAGATGGAGAAACTGAGGCTTAGAGCAGTTCGAGGACTTACCAAGGTCTGTGTGATACCCCAGGCTTCTGCTCGTAACTCCCTGGAGAGTTCCACACACATTCGTGATCGTTCATGAACTTCACTCAGCTCTTTCCTCACCCTGAGAGGTCTTCTTGGTCCTTTTTGCCCTTATGAACAACCTCCTCATTCCTCAGGGCTCGGCTCAAACACCACCTATTTTAAGAAGTCTCCCTGGTTGAAACTCAACCGCGGACTCAACAAGCATTTATTTAATACTTATTGCTGTTTAAGGAGGTCCTATTATCTCCACTTTCTAGATGAAAAAGCAGAGGCTTAGAGAAATGAAGCGAAGCATCCACGTTTACACAGCTCCTGAGTGACAGAGGAGGGATTCAAAGCCAGGTCTTCACAGCACTTTCAGCTACTTCAGTGACTCTTCCTTTATGCGTCTACAGTCCTTTGGGTGTGTTTTTTTTTTTGTTTTTTTAGTGTTTATCAGATTCTGCATGTATCATATCTGTACTAGGACAGAGTATTCAATAATAACTACAACGTTGGCTTCTTATGACATGCATGAGGCATTTCAGATGTTTATTCTCATTCTGTTTTCATGAACATGAGATGGCTATTGCCCTCTCCATTCTTATGGAGGAGAAACTGACACTTCAAGGCCTTGAGTGCCAGGTCTAATCAACACAGTTCTCACCATCTCTGTGGGATCTGGATGCAGAGCTGTCCCAAGGTGATGCTTTGGCACTATACAGGCTGCTTCTTATAAGTTCTTCAGGGGCTGGGTCCATGCTTTCTTTATCCCTGAACGAATTTTGGATACGGCAGGAGCTCAGTGAGTATGAAGATGGACCGTGCATGGCTGGCAGCCCTGCTGGACAGCAACAACTCCTTTGAACCTTCAGTTCAATCTTTTTTAGACTTATTCCTCTAAAGAGGTGTGGGAAATGTTTTATTTATTTGTTTTTCTATTTGTCAAGGTTTTTGAGATGTTCATTTGGGGACCTGGACATCTCCCTAAGTGGGACATGGGCACATTTAAAGAGGGAAAGACCTTGGTCAAGTCATCGAACTGCCCCTAAGCCCTATGACTTCCTAATGTTCCACAGATTCTGTGCGATTCCTGGCTGGGGCTGGGGGCGGGGGCAGGGGAGGGAGAGAAGCCAGAACTGAAGTCATCACCAGGAACGTGAGCAGTCCTGGGAAGAGGACAGAAATCACTAGAGAGGAAGCTCCCACGCTGAGATACCTCCATGGAGGAGGGCACCCCTGGAAGAACTCATCCCCCATGAGAGGAGCAGTGCCTCAAATCTGGGGACTCTCTCCATGAGACAGGAGAGTCTAGATGATGTTTATCACTCGATCAGAGGATCTTCTCTTGCCAAAATAAATTTATGTTAATGTAACTTTGAAAAGGGGTGATTATTAAGAACCAGCAAGGATTTCTCAAAACCAGGTAACACCAAATCAATCTTTAAAAAGTTTTTTTTTTTATTTTATTTTGGTAAGGTTTTAGATCAGGGTTTCTCAACCTTGGCGCTACTGACATTTAGACCTGATAATTCTTTGCTGCGTGAGGGTGGGAGCCTGCGGGCCGCCCTGTGCATTGTACAATGTTTAGCTGCATCTTGGCCTCTACCCAGGGGATGCCAGGGGAAGCCCTGGCTCCCCCTCTCTCCCTACACACTCGGTTATGACAGCCAAGAGTCTCCAGACATTGCCAAATGTCCCCTAGGGAAAAATCTTTCCTAGTTGAGAACCACTGTTCTAGACTGATAACTCAGGAAGCTTCTATATACCCAGTTCTTTAGTGAGGTATTTGACATATTTGTGCGTTATCCTTGAGAAGAAGGAGGAGAAAATGGGCTGAGAATCAGCCTCGTTAGCTGTACCAGCAGAAGACTGTGGACAGCAGCATTGATTTATGGATGGGCATCAGCCTGTGGCAAGTCCATGGTGACAGGTCTCCAGGCTCCATACACAGATTCTATCAACAGCTTGGATAAAGACATCGATACGTGCTTACTTTATGTACAAATCTCACAAGTCTGGTAGATGTGAAACTATGTCAGATGGAAGACTGAAGAGTCAAAAAGATCCCAGACATTACTGGGTGAAAAAGCAAGTTTTAGAGCAGTGCTTCCCATACGCTACCATTTGTGTAAAAAGCAGGTGAAATATAAGAACCATTATTGGTATTGGCTAGTACCTGCCTAGAGAAACTCCAGAGGGACACATAAGAAACAAAGAACGTGGTCATTGTCTGTGTGGGGAGAGAGAAGACTGGGCAGATGGAATGGCCTAGAACTTTTCACAGTTTATCCTGTCAAAATTTTTCATTTCTAAATATGGAAGTGTAATATCTATTCAAATAATGAAGTTAAAAATAGATCTTCGACCTACAGTAGGGGTCAAAATAAATACAGTGCAACTGATCAGACACAACATCCATCCTGCATTAGTTCAAAAATTAATTCAGCAAGGGGTAAGGGTATAGCCCAGTGGTAGAGTGTGTGCTTAGCATGCACGAGGTCCTGGGTTCAATCCCTAGTAAGGGCCATAGAAAGAAAGAAAGGAAGGGAGGAAGGAAGGAAGGAAGGAAGGGAGAAAGAAAGAGAGAAAGGAAGAAAGAAAGAAAGAAACCTAGTTACCCCTTCCCCCCATCAAAAACAGACAAATAAAAAACTAATTCAGTAGGTCTGGAGGGTGGGCTTGAGAGGTTCATGTGAAAATCCAGAGTTTTCAGTTGATCACAGGTCACCCCGCCAACCAGTCCACAAACAGACACACCAACATACACTAATGAGGCTTTGACCGTTTTCAGCATCCAGGTCAAGGGCAATGTAGCCCCATTTGCACCCTGGGCAGGTCAGACCAGATTCGTAGTCACACCTTCACTTCCATATGGTGTATTTTTGGAAAGGGCATTGACAAGCATGTACAAAGGACAGTGACCTAGATGGCAAGGGGCCTGGAAACCATGAAAAATATGAGGACTAGGTGATGAAACTAGGGAGATCTAAATTGAGAAAAGATTTAGAAGGACCATGAAAGCCGTCTTCAAACATTTGAAGGGTTATCCTATGCAAGAGGGATTAGGGGCTTTTGTGTAGCTCCAGACTATAGAACCAGGGCCTTTTCAATTTATGGGGAGGCCAATTTCAGTTCAGAACCATGCAAAGGCCGCCTTGTGAGTTAATAATAAAATAGCTAACACTTCCTGAGCAGGTACAAAGTATCAGGCCCTGTGATAAGCACTTTCGCTGCATTACCTCCCTATCTTTTCACAACAGCCCAACAAAGGTATTTTTTTTTGTCATTTTAACAAAGAAAAAAACTGAGAGTTAGAGAGGCTAAGTAAATGTACCTGAAGTGGCACAACCAGCAGACGGTGGATCCCTGTGACCCCAACACACATATTCTTGACCACTAAGCCTCCCACCTAAAGGTAGTGAGCTGTCCGTCACCACCAGCATTCAACAGAGATGTAAACACTGCCTGGCACAGTGCTATGAGGAATTCCTGCCACGCTGTAGTAAGCTAAGAAGAAAGCTCTGGGCATGTGAGGATGCCAGGGATGGGGAGGCATGTGGGGAGAGAGGCCAACAGGCTCCTGCTCACATCTGTCTGGGGGCAAGACTGGAGCTTTCGGTGGGGGTGGTGTCAGCTAGGAGTCAGAGGTAAGAGCCAAGGAGAAACACTGCCCAGGCATTAGAGAGCGGCTTCTTCTGTCCAAGGAGGCCGGGAAGCACTGTTAAACCACAAGTTATCATGTTTTCCATCTCACAAAGCCCCTTCGTGGACATGAGCTCATTTGTGTAGTCAACAACCTTCGATGAAAATACCCTTTTGGCAGGCGGGGGTGAGGAGGGAGGGGAAGATTGTCTCCAGGGCCAGAAGGGGAGAATGACAAAAAAAAGAGAACAATTTAGGAGTGGTCATACTAAGAAGGAAGAAGAGACGAAGGGGAGAGAGGAGAGAAAAATACACATCTCCCCAACCTCATCTGGGATCCAGCCAGAACTGCATGCTGCCTTCAAGTACTTGATATTTCCAACTGAAACAAAACCCCCAGAGGCAAAGGACCCCTCCAGGGCCCCGTGGTTTCTCTCTCATGGGGTAGTGGGGTGAACATTCACTGGCTGAGAAAACGGAGGGCCAGCAAGGAAGCCAGATTTAAAACTGGCCCTACTGTGGCCAATAAACCAGAGGCTGGTGCTAAGTTTTATAAAGTTATCCGACACGCTGGCTATAAAGAGAAAGATGGGCAGGACTTACATCTGACAAGGAATCAGTTTGGAGTGCCCAGGAATGGAAAACTCATGGTCAGTGGGAGGGAGCAGCAGAGAAGGATTTGTGATTTGGATGGAGCTTTCTCCAGGAGCCAGCCTTGGGCCTTAGACCCAGCTGCGGGGATAGTGCCAGAGAAAGGGCAAAAATCCCAGGTCCTGGCAAAGGCCATGGGCCACCGGGGAAGCCAAGGCAGTGGGGCTGAGACACGTCACCCCCGGTGGGTGGACCAGAGCTTTGGTAGAGGAGGCAGGGACTGGCAGCAGGCTCTGCTCAGACTGCATACCAAGGTCATGGACAGAAGTCCTAATTGTAGGGTGAGAGGGAAGAGGTGCAGGACTTCCCGGTGGACATGGTGAAGGGAGGCAGCACGTCGCTCCCAAAGGCCAGAAGCCAAGAGAAGAAGCCAGGATGGGGGTCATGAGCCAGGGGAGGACTCGGAGGGAGAGGAAAACAGAAAGAGAGGCTATGAAAAAGGAAGAGGTGGAATGGAGGAGGAGGGAAAGATTAGAGAGGGCCAGAGGAAGGGGCCCCACAGAATCCTGGAGGAAAACACAGTGAGGCAGAGACCCAGCTCCAGAGAGACTCTGTGAAGACACAGACAGAGACCTGCGCGGGGGCTACGGAGAGTAGGGACAATGGAGAAGCAGAACAGAAAGAGGCGAATACACATTTAGGGAAAGAAGAGAAGAAACCGGCAGACAGACCGCAGAACCCTGGGGGCTGCAGGCGAGAGGACGGAAGCCTGGCCACGGTCTCGGGTCGGATCGCCACCCGTTTCCATCGCTGGCTGGCAGCAGCTTTGCGGACCAAGCCTTTTTCTCTGATTGTGTCTGCAAGGGCAGCGGGAGGTGTGCAGAGGTCAGTTTATCTCTCTTTGGATCAGGGTTGTGTGTTTATCTCTGTGTAGCGGGCCTGTCTGGATAAATGGAGGAGACGTGGCGGGCGGCTGGGCTGGGGTTTGCTGGGCTGTGATCAGCGTCCTGCTGCTCCACCTGGGCCAGGCCACAGATGTCACCCTGCACATGAAATGAGGGCTGCTCAAAAATGGGGGGCAGGCGCTGCAGCCTGGCCAGTAGGTCTGCCCCGTGGACAGACTGATGGACCCTGACCCTGCTAGAACGTGGCAGGACCCTGGCAACCTCTGGTCCCCTGCCTGGAAGGCCTTTGCCAGAGAATCACTGAATAGGTGTCTACGGAGCATGGTTCTGTCAGGCTTGGTCCTGGTTGCTGAGAATATCCCTGAACAAGATAAAGATTCCAGCTCCTGTGGAGCTGACGTCCAGTGAGGGGAGGTTTACTTGAAAACATAAACCTTACCATACGGTAGAAGGTGAAAAGTGCTATGGAGGGAAAGACAGAGCAGAGGGAGGGGGAGTGGGAAGCCTGGGAGGTCCAGGCAGGTTCCACCCAAAAGGTGACTCTGAGGGAGCTGGCTGTACGGGCATCCTGGTGGGTGAGCATTTCAGGCAATGGAAACAACCAAGTGCCAAGGTGGGAGCATTCCTGAGATGTGGAGGGACAGCAGCCAGACTGGCGGGCCTGGAGGGTTCCCACCGGGGAGCCATACGAGTTCAGAGAAATTATGGGGACCAGATTGTGGAAGGTCATGGAAGACACTGTAAACACTTCGCCTCTGGATGAAATGGGGAGCCATCAGAGGATAGGGGAGCAGAGGACAATATGTTCTGACTTAAGTCTTAATAGGGTTGCATTTGCCACTGTGATGAGGGTAGATAAGGGGTCAGGGATGCAAGTGGGAGACCAGCTAGGAGGGCATCACGTAATCCAGAGAAGATGGGGGCTTGAGCCAGCACCGCAGGAGGGTTGATGGTGAGATGTGGTCAGGTCCTGTGTGTGCTCTGAAGGAACAGTCAGCAAGATTTCTTGACAGATGGAATGTAGGGGGTGAGATAAACAGAGAAATCAAGGAGGATGCTAAGGCTTTTGGCTTGAGAATCTGCAAGGACGGAGCTTTCCATCAACAAAGATAGAGGGGTGGGGCAGGTTTGGGGAGGGGTGGGGGAGAAAACCAGTTTAGTTAGACAGGTGGAACCAGAGATACCAATTATACACCCAAGCAGAGATGTAAAGAACTCAGGTGGACATAGAAGCCTGGAGTTAGGGAAAGAAGTCTCCCCTGGATTTATAAACATGGGAGTCTTAGCATGTAGAGGATTTAAAGCCAGGAGACTAGATGAGATGACCAAGGAGTGAGGGTTGGTGGAGAAAAGGATGAAGGACCCCGTTGTGGGCTCTCCCACCCCCATGGGTTGGGGAGGAGAAGAGAAGCCAGCAGAGGAGACTGATAGGGAGTGAAAGTGAGAAGAAAGTGTGACAAGGAACAGAGTGACCAACCATGCTACACGCTGCTGAGATGTCAGGAAAGATGAAGGGTGAGAAGTGGCCCTGGGATCTAGCAACATGGAGTCACAGGTGATCTCAACAGAAGAGTTTCGGGAGAGTGGGGCTTGAGAAGCCCAAGGGAGGTGGGTTTCAGGAGATGTGACTTAAGGGGTGTGTAGCAGAGTGATTCAGAGCACAGACCTGCACCCCAGCCTACCAGGGTTCGAGTCCCAGCACTGCCTCTTTCTAGCTGTGTAACTTTAGGCAAGTCCTTTAACCTCTCTTTGCCTTGTTTCCTGATCTGAGGCCACCTACTTCAAAGGGCTGTGAGGAGGATGAAATCAGTGTGTTTGCAAAGTGCCAGGCACCTGGGCAGCACAATGAATGTTTATCAAGTTAAAAAGAAAAGAAGAAAGAGAACGAGAAGAGATGAATCAGAATATTCCTTCAGGGAGTTTTGCTGCAAAGGGAAGCAAAGAAATGGAGAGGGTTCGTTAGCAGGGAGGTGAGGGTCGGGGGGAGGGAGGTATTTTAAGAAGGAAGAAATAACAGGATGTCTGACAGGATGTCTGAAAGCCAGTAAGAATGATCCATTAGAGAAGAGAATTCAGTGATTCAGAAGAGGGGAGACTTGCTGGAGGAATGTTCTGCAGGAGGGACAGGACCGAGTGTCCAAGTGCATAAATTTCACCTGGTAGCCCTCACTTTCCCCGTGGCATCCCCAGCGACACCTTCCTGGGGGCCGTTCCTGACTAACCTGCTCAATATTGTCCCCTCAACACTCCCTGTCCCTTCTCTGCTTCATTGTTCCCCATCGCACTGATCAGCATCTAGCTTACCACTTCAGTAACCGTTCTCGTTTTGCCTGCCCCTCAACTAGCGTGTAAGCTCCTGGAACGCAGGCAGTTTCGTCTGCCTTGTTGGCAGTTGTATCTCCAGAGCCTAGAACGGTGCCTGGTACAGAGTAAGCACTCTACAAATATTTGCTGAAGGAACAGATGAATTGCTACCTGTACTCTGGGAGCTCCTTACCCACCAGGGAAGAGAATAAACTCTCTTCTTCATCTGTTCTACATATACTGACTACGTCCCGGGAACGCAGGTTCTTGGGAATCGGAAATGAACCAGACGCCCTCCTTGCCCTCATGGAGTCAACTTTCTTGTGTGTGTGCGTGGGTGGGTGTGGGTGTGTCTGTCGGGGGAGCCTGAGACAGACTTTGGAAAGGCTATTCCAAAGCTGTATGAGGAGCCTTACAAGAGAGGGATGCCCAGGGCCCCACCGCCTTGGGCACATGAGACAGGGAAAAGCTTCCTGGAGAAGCGGCTCCAAACCAGAAGAACAAACCAGAGTCCGCAAAGTGGTCCAAAGCGAGTGCGGTCTGGTGTCTCAGGTGGAGGAGCGAGGCCAGCAAAGCCCTGGCAGTGAGAGTGAGCGTCCAAAGCCCGCCTCAGCCCCCAGGCCCTGCATGAAGCCCGCCTGGCCACTCCGGCCCCCGACTCCCCTCGGCTCCCTGCCTGACAGCCTGTTGGATCATTTCTTGGGCACTGCTCCGACCTGCGAGCCAATCATCCAAGATGTGCTTCTCAGGACCTCAGGCAGATGGTTTGCCTTCAGAGGGAAGGGCCATGGTGCCTGTAGCAACAGTTTATACCTAGGAAGAGCTCAGGGCTCATCTGCTCACAAAATAATTCCTGAGGGCCTACCGCATGCCAGGGACTGCTCTGGGCACTTGGGAGGCAGCTGAGTGAGAGAAACCAGGACCCGCTTTCCGGAACTGATTTGGGGAGCTCATACAATAAATAAATACACAAGCACACAGGTGAAAGACAATAGAGTACCACAAAGAGAATCACAGTGTCATCAGGGAAGGTGTCTCTGACATTTAAGTTGAGACTAAATGACAACTATCTACTGAACAAACTAATGAAGAGAAGCAGAACGGGCAGGAAGACCTTCTGAAAACCACGTTCTAGGGAGACATGGATTTGAAACAGGGAGCCCATGGGCTGAGAGGAGGCAGCAAAGTACCCTCTACAATCAAAGAAGACGTCCTGGAGGAGGTGACTCAAGACTTAGTATGAATGGTGAGCCTTAGATTTGCAAAAGGGTAAGACAGCCTGACTTTTGCTGAAATGATGGTCATAAAGGAGGGTTCCGTGTCCACAGATGCTTGCTGAGTGGCTGCTCTGGGCCGAGCTGGCTGGGACAGGACAGGATGGCAAAAGAAGACAATCCCTGCCCTCTGGGGGCTCACAGTCCTGTACTGAGACAGGCAGGCAGTATACATAATTACACCATAGGGTGATGAGGGCTGTGACAACCGGGCAAGTACAGGGAGGATCTGAACATTCAAGGTGTGAGGCGCCTGCAGCTCAGTGGAGGGAGCAGGGCAGACAAGCGGGGTCTCAGCCCCTGTCCCTGGCCTGCTGTTCACTGGGCACCCCGGCCCCTCTCACTCCCCACAACCCATCCTTCACACATCAGTCGGACTTAGCTTTTAAAGCACAAACCAGATCACATCGCCTACAGCTTCAGACCCTCCAAAGGCTTTCCTTAACACCTAAAATGCATTCCAAATCTTCCCCTGGGCTGCAGGTGAGTGAGCGCCCAGGGACCCGTGGCTGGCTGCCTCCTCCTGGCCAAGCGTGTTCACCGGCCCCCTCGCAGCCTGCCTCCTGCCTCTCAGACAGGCTGAGATCATCTCCAATATTGGTGTTTGCTGGCCTGTGCTTTTGCCTTTTCGCCTGGAAGATTCCTGTCTGGATCTTTGCAGAGTGAAGTCCTTCGCCCCGGGGTCCCCCCCTCAGTCCCTCTGGCCCTTCCTCAGCCCCTGGCTAAAGCTATCGCTCCCTCTCTCCCACCTTACCCTGTTCTATCTCTTTCACAGCACCGTGCTTGGGGTTATCTTAGTCATTTGTGTGTTTATCTGTTTTCGTGTTTGTGTAGGTCCCCCTATCCACCACCCACCCATCACCAGAATGCAGGGCCAGGAAATGGGTCATATTTATGGCTCTGCCCCCAGATCCCAGCGCAGTACCTGGCACATAGTAAACACTGATTGGCTCTCTCCCCGGGAGCTAAAGATGGCAGGAGTGAATGCTACCAGACTGGGTGGCACGGTGGCAGCGCAGGAAGCTCCCGGTTGGAATTGGTGGAGGCCACCCTAGCAAAGGGCTGGCCCAGGGTCGCCAGGCCAGGAGCCACCTGGGCCCTGACTGTGTGGGGAGGAGATGCTCTCTGGCTGAGGCAGGGCCTGCAGGGCAGGGCTCGGGACCTGGACCTGCCCGACCTTTCTGAGGATGTCTTTCTCCTAAAGAATTCCTAGAAACGCCTCCTCAGCATCAAAGCAGAGTGGTGGGGCCTGCATGGCCTCAGTTCCTTGACAAAGAGGCACAGCAGCAGGAGGAGGGGGAGAGAAGGGGAGGGAAGATGGGAGAAGAAGGAGGGAGAGAGAGGAGGAGGAAGGAGGGAGGGAGGAGGGAGAGGAGGGGAGGGAAGATGGGAGAAGGAGGGGGAGAGGGGAGGAGCAAGGAGGGAGAGGAGGAGGAGGAGAAAAATGAGGAGGAAGAGGAAGAAAGGGAGGATGAGGAGGGAGGAGAAGGAAGAAAAAGAGGGGGGAGGGGAGGAGGGAGAGGGGGAGGAGCAGGAGGGACAATTCTGCCTCAGCTGTAGTCCAGGTTGCCCTGGGGCTTCTCGGCGTCTCCTTTGCAGGTCACGACCAGGAAAACACACCTTTGACTTTCCCTTGGCCTCCCAAAGCACAGGGCACGCCAAATAGGGAGGTGGAGGAAGAGGTAATAAAAATTAAATTTTAAAAAATTTCTTAAAGTTGGAAGAACAAATTATTTGGAGACGGAGCAAAAAATATCGGTGACACACCGAGCCCTGCTTTAATGACAGCCCGTGTGGGAGGACAGTTTAGTCATATTTTTCATTTTCTCTTCCCCGGGGAGCTGCGTTCCAGTGATCAGACCCTGATATCAAATTGGCATGTTCCCTAAATCAGTCACCTTCGCGGATTATTCAGCAGCTCGATGAGTCAGGGGGCTGCCGAGTAACCCCTTCTCCATATGCTCAGGATGCTCTAGGTGGCCCTCCCTGGGAGGGGTGTGGAATGGGGAGGCGGCCCAGGCCCAGCAGGGGGCAGGAAGCCTGCGAGGAGAGGCTGCCAGCTCCCACCTGCAGGGCGGGCTCAGCGGGGCCGGTGTGCCCGCACCTCCCTCCCGAGAGCTCCCAGGGGTGAGGATGGGCCTCGGCCCCCATCTGGGGTCACAGCAAGCATGGAGAAGGAGTTCTTCGAAGAAAGCTTGGTTAAATGCCAGGAGGAAGGAGCTCAGGAAGGAATTCTGTCATCCCCTCAGGCACGAGCACTTCCAGGACCAAAGATAAAAATACTGAGGGATGATTTCAAGCAACTGTTGGGATCTTAGTACTTCCTGGGGCAAACACTCCTCGCTGGTCTCATCTCTCCTCACTGCAGCCCTGGAAGCAGGCATTCCCACCCCCGAGACACAGGGCAAACGGGAGGTGGGGTGACTGTCCCAAGAGTGTAGCCGCTGCATGTCAGGGCAGAACTTGAACCCAGGTCTGTGGGATTCCAGGTTCGGCTGCTTTCCTGCACAATGTGTGGTCAAGAGCTCGCTCCTCCTGTGAGTCGGATGTGGTGAAAATCCAAGACAGGGGCACTGGGAGGGGACCTCCTCCTGGTTCTTCACCCAGAAGATCTCCACTCTCTTTAGCTACAATTTTATTTTTAATACGATCCACTTAATACCACACCGACACAGTCTCTGGAAATCAGGAGGCAGCAGGCATTGGTTCTTTGTTGTTTTACACACGGGGAAACTGAGGCCCAGAATGAGACGGCGAGTGGGCCCGGTCCCGACAGTGACCGTACAATGCCATCTGGACCCAACGCAGCTGGGCCTGAGCCCTGCCTGTCCTCTACTAGCTGTCTGGGGACTAACGCATTACTGAAATGTGTGATGCCCATTTCCCTCGTCTGTAAAGTGGGAGTCACGGGACCTACCCCAGAGGCCTGTTGGTAGGTTCAAATGGGCTAAATCGAGTATGTTGAAAATGCTTTGCGAACTCTAAGTGTCACACCAAGATGGGAGGCAGCATCCTTCTCCTTCCTGGGGATTATCATCAAAGCCCAGTTCACAGCCCAGGCACTCAGACTGCCTGGGTTCAAATACTAGCTCCTTTATTTGTTAGCTGTGAAACTTTGGACAAGTTACTTAACCTCTCTGTGCCTCCATTTTGCTATCTGTAAGGTGGGCATGCTATCAGCCCCTTCCTTACGGGTTGTTCTAAAGTTTCAAGGCGTTGCCACATGTGTAAGTGTCAGAGGATTCTGGCCCACAGGGAGGGCTGGGAACTCCTGTTACTACCCTCATCACCACGTTGCTACTATGATCAGGCTAAACTCCGTGAGTCAGGTTGGGTCTGTCCCGTCCACTGTGGCATCCCCAGAGCCGAGCATGCTGGCAGGCCCAGGGCAGGTGCTCCGTGCATGCCAGTGAAGTGAAGGCAGAAAGGTCTGCACACCGCATCGGCCCTTGTTCGGTATGTGCACTGCCCTCTAGCTCTGGGAGGCTTTATTAAGTCGTTGCCAGCATCTGGTATTTGTGGCATTTCATGGGGTTGCCACCTTCTCAGCTGCAACAATCAAACAGCCCCACTGCACCAAAGCCCCTAGGTCAGGTATCTGGCTGCCTGCCCCCTGGTGGTCCTCACAGCCTAGACAGGTGAAGGGTGTCCTCCCAGCCTCCATGGTTTGCTCTCTCCTTATTCTTCTCACCCAGAAAGCTGCTGACCTGAGTCCCTGGCAGGGGGCTGGACCTCAGCCCCAAATGTCCTTCGAGACTTTGCCCCGGGTTTTGTGGCTTCCACCTCACTGCCTCCATGAGGATGGGGGGGGGGTGTCCCTGGATGCTCGTACCTACGTGTGGGGTAGTTGGGCACGCAGGCCTCACCTGTGTGTGTACAGGCAGATGGGCGTGCAGTGAGGGCTTGTGTTCCTTCCTATGTGAATAAGGAGGCGTATCTGGGAGCAGAGGGGTGGGAGAGTGAGGGGCGGAGTACAGGTGGGCCTGCAGACGTGGGATCACATGGGGCTGGGCATGCAGGTCTGGGAGGTGTGTGCTGGGATGAGACAAAGGCAAATGGGTCCATGTGTAGGTGTCATGGTAGATCATCTATATGTGGGCAAGGGAAGTTGGGTGTAGGTGCAGGCTTGTGGGTTTAGGTGTATATATGGAGAGGAGAGGGTAGGAGTGAAAAAGGTACTGGGTTCTGGTCCCCAGAACCAGGTCTCAAAACAGAGAAATGCACCTAGTACTTTATTTCCATAAAGAATCTGAAGGATGGATAAAAGTTGGTGAGCTATAAAGGAGAAAATACTTTTTATTTCCTAATATGCCTTAGACCACCAAATACTTTGAGACATAAGAGGTCTTTCATCTCCAAATGCCCTTCCACAAAACATAATGTCTCTCCTTACCCAGCCTTATCAGTCCTTGGGCATCCTTAAGAGATCAGCCTTGAAACCAACTGCCTGGGTTTGTATCCCAGCTCCTGGCTTTACCTGTGGCCCTAGATGCGTCATTTACCTTCCCGGCTCTGTTTCCTCATCTGTTAAATAGGGTCCACAACAGTACCCCTCAGGGAGCTGTGAAGATGAAGAAATTAATCCATGCGGAGTGCTTGGAGTGTGAAGGACTCTAGTCATTTTCACTCTTATTATCTTAGTCTTTACTTTGATTATACTCCTGGGGCAGGAAATAAAAATGAATTTAAAAAAAGCCCAGCCTCCTGCTCCGAGAAGCCCTCCTTGACTCTAACAGCAGGGTTAACTGCTCCTTCATGGGCTCTCCCGCAGCTCAAAGCCAGCCCCTCCACGTGCGGCACATGGGAAGAGTGTGGAAAGCATGGCTATTATGATTGGGATCTGACACTGACTGCACAGGGTTGCAGTCGGCGGTGTGTGTGGCCAGCTACCCTGGGAGACTGCGAGCTCCCCGAGGGCCAGGACTGGCTCTCTGGGGACCAGCACAAGGGGACTTTTCAGTAAGTGAACTGAGCGGCATTGTGATCAGTACCTGTGTCTTGTAGTTATTTACTGAGTGGGGGGCTTTAACTGTAACCAAAGTGCAGGCCTTGCTCTCCGGGATCTCAGAGTCCCAGGGACAGAAAGGTGACACGGACAGAGCAGAAAGGGACAGGGAAAGAGCAGAGGCCATAGTGTGGGGTCGGGGACCGCTTCCCAGAGGAAGCAGGTCCAAGCAGAGGCCACCGGAGCAGAGAGCAGGGAGTGCAGGTGGGGGTAGGGAACATGCTCCAGGCCTCCCAGGAGACATAGTTCCCCGTGACCACAGCAGCCTCCAGCCCTCAGGGCTGTGGGGACACCGCTGGCCGGACATGGCGATGCCCTGGCCCCTCTGATGAGCACCAGGGGCTCAGCACCATCTCCAGCACTCCCTTCCCTGTGGTCACACTAGTTCCAGAAGAGGTGGCGTCCTCCCATCCCTCCCTCCTGGTAGCTGCGGCAGGAGCGCTCTCTTCTCCCCTCTCCAAGCCTCCCAGCACTAGGTGCTCAGGGCTCCTTGCTTGTCCCAGAGGGCCTCTAGCTGCTGACTTGACCCCCAGAGGCCACCATCAAGCCTTTATTCAGTCTCTCCCGGGCTTTTGTCTGAATCCCTAACTTATCACTATTCCTAGGACCACTCCACTGGGCCTGCCCGCCCGTCTGTAAAACAGGCGTGCTCATTCTTATGAGGATGAGACGAAGCGTGAGGGTAAAGACCAAGGTGTTGTCCACAGGAAGCCTCTGCAAATGTCAGCCCCTCTCCGCTTCCATCGTTTGCCTCCCAAGTTTTTTTCTGATGAACAATCATCCAAAAGAGTCTTTATATTCTGTTTCTTGGCCTGAGGCTGGAACTGGGGTGGGGAGACCAGGGTGGCCCTGGCCTTCTGCCTCTGGTTCTAGGTGACAGGAGTTATGTCTGCAGAAAGACCTACCAGGTTCCACACCAATCACACATCTGACCCTCATGCCTGCAGCTTCCCGCTGCCTCGGCCAACCACAGTGGTGATTGATGGTTCTGTTAGCTGCACAGACCTGGGAAGGGTGAGTCAAACATCCCCTTGAATGTGTGTGCACACACATGTGTACGTAGGAGTGCAGCGTGGTGGCCAAAGGGAACAGAGGAACCGGAAGAGCTGGACACCCCCATGCGAGCCACCTGCCCACGTGGGTGTATGTGTGAGTGAGCACTTAGACGTGGGCGTGCCCTGGGGACGAGGAGGGGCAGGAGTGCTTCCAGAGGAGAGTTTGAGACTCCTTCACAGCCTCCATGAGTCCCTTGTGGGGACATCCAGACAATGCTTCCCAGGGACACTGTCCAGTGTGGCCCGGGCAGGGGACGATGAGGGCCAGCAGCAGTGCTGCTGATCACCTCTCCCACGCCTCCCCTGAGTCTCTCTCCAGAGACCCCACCCTACCCAAGCCTTGTCTTCTCTCCCCTACACATTCTCCCACTTGTCCGTGTCACCTCTGGCAGGAAAGACAACGTCTTTATGTCTCCCTGAGAGCCCGATGATGCTGTGTCCAGAGGAGGGTGCTGGGACGTTTCCCCAAGACCTTAACCCACGTGCCCCCCCCATCCCCCTACCAGAGAGCATTTCAGGGACTGCTGGCAAGTGCATTTCTCAGCCAAACATTCATTTGCATAAGGCGCTGTCAGTTTCCAGAGGAAACAAACAGCAACCTCCACTCTGCAAACGGCTACAAACTTGAGTTTGCAGCAGGGGCACCATTTCCCTGATGCAGTGAAGAGAAAAGATGATTTAGACGCAGTTTTGCCACGTAGGAGCCTGGTGACTGCACGCAAGTCACCGAGAGTCCCTGAGTCCATTTCCTCAACTGTAAACCAGGGAAAATAAAACCATGTTTATCTCGTACAGCACTGGCTGCCCACTGCCTCGCAAACAGTGAATGCTCAGAAAATATTGGCTGAATAGATGAATAAATGAATTCAGAAGGATTGTTATTGGGATTAAATGAGATGAGGGAAGTAAAGTATTTATCACAGCAATGTCACATATTAAGCATTCAATATAAGGTGGTTATTATTGTTAGCTATTATCCAGCAACCAAATCTCATCATTCAGTCAGACCGGTTCCCACAGCTAACATAAAATCAAGTAATTAAGGCTAAATAGTGACATGCCCCAAAGAATCAAAGCAGTTGCCCCTGGAGTGCAAAGGGTGATATGTCGTATTCCATCCCGTTTATTTTAACTTACACTGAGCATATCTTTGTGCCCAGAATGGGTGAGAGCCTTTGCAAGACACAGAATTAAGTCAAGCTCCCCTCCTACAGGAGTTACTTTCTAGTTGGAGAGGCAAGATCAACACTCATTAGCATAAATACCTTCCGGCTTGAGCCAAAGACAGACTGCACTCTAAAGGCCAGTGCCACACTTTCATTTATTTGTACAACAAACACTCATAGCTCACTTGCTGTGCAGCGGCAGGCCCCTAGCTAGGCACTGGGGACACTGAGATAAACATGATGAATTAAGAGGAGCAGCTCTCCGACTAGGGAATGAGATCACATAGAAATAAGTCAGGACAATAAATGCTAGACAGCAGCACAGAACCTCTGTGGGGTAGGGGTGGTGGGATGCCCATTGCCGGTACCACTGGGAAGGGGTTAGGAAGAATGCTTTCTCTTCCTTGGCAGATGTGCTTAGAGATCCAGGCCAAACCTCTTAACTGGGGCCCCAAAGCCCCAGCCTGAGCTCACCTTGAACCAGGCTCTTCATCCAGGTAGCCATGTAGACCCCGAGAGCAGCATCTCCCACTGCAGCCTTTACCCCTCAGGTTCCCAGGGGTCCTGTGCCCTACAAGAACCCTTATCAGCGCTGGAACTTAGAGACCATCCAAATGAAGGCAGAGCCCCACAGAAGCTGAGGACCACAAACCACTCCATTAGGCAGTGACAAAGCCAAGTAAGATTCCATGTGTCCTTATGTCCTGCTCGGTGCTCAAGTCTCTAAAACATTAAGATGCTTGAAGATTCAGAATCTCCCAGCGCCTCTAAGATGTCCAATGACACCTCTCAGATGCAGCAGGTAACTGAAGAATGGTGGGTCCCTGCTCCCAGCGCCTTGCCAGTGGACCTGAAGCAGGCATGGGGCACACATTAGCAGTGAGGGGGAGGCCAGTCCAGAGTGGGCCCCGCCTCTGGGTATCTAATATGTGGGGCACCTTGTACTGCAAGTCAGACAATCTAGGGTGCAGGGAATAAAGGGGTGGAGGAAAGAGATGAGGGGCAAGTGACTTAATAAAAACTGTTTCCAATAGCAACTGCCCTGAGCTTCGATGGGGCCCTGGAGCAACTGATGACAATTTGACGGGAGAAAAGGTACCGTGGGACAAAGATGAGTGCCGATGGGAGACAACATAGTGTGGCTGAAATTTACAGCTCCTTGGCAGGACCCTGGACCTAGCACTGCCCTCCTGGTCAAATACAAGCCGACTGCACTACGACCCTGCCTCCTCCCTGCTTTGTAATTACAGCAGTTACACTGTGTAATGTACCTGCCTGGGCTCACTGCACCCTAGTGTGAAGGCTCCTGAAGGCAGGGCCATGTGTAATTCATGGCTAGTGGTTCAGAGCTCGGGAGCAGGAGATCCTCTGGATTCAAGTCTGAGGTTTGCCAGCTGCTTTCCTGTGTTGTGCCCCTGGGTGAGTTTAACCTCTCTGATCCTTAGTTTTCTCATCTGCAAACCGGGGTTAACACTTCAAGGGTGTCATGAGGCATAAATGAAAGGCTCTGATGTCAAGCATCTAATACAGTGCCTGGACTCTACTAGTGCTCAGCAAATAATATAATTCTCTTTATATAATCTTCACATGCTCCTCTGCCCATTTTCAACGCACTTTAGAGAGCAGCATAGTCTTTCACGTAGTGTTAAATAAATTTTTTAAAGATACATATTTACTTGTACACGGACATATGGATTCATAATAAAGAGCCTCGCATACATGTATAAATGCTGACACACATGCACAAGCACAGGCTGCAGAAGCTCAGAAACAGACCCTGAGGGCCAGAAGGAATTCTTCCATCCAGTGTGCTCTAGGGCTGGGCTGGGCTGTGCAGAGAGGGAGGTGGGACCCTTTCTCTTTGGCTTCAGCCTGTGACATACACTGGGTCACTGTCCCTGAAGGTCTGGTGACCCTCAGATCAGGCCGAGCAGTAGGGAAGTGCTAGTTCCAGCACCCTTCTAAGGCCTTCCTTGGCACCTACTTACTACCAGCGGGTCAGCGTTAGTGCAGGAAGAGCTGAGTAGGTGGCAGGTGGGAGGGGAGGGTCCTGACATTCAACACGAATGTGGCTGAGGAGGCAAGAGGTGCCAAAAGTCCCAGCTTACAAATAGCCCAGCTGCCTGGGGATGGCATCCCCAGTCAACTGCAGTTCAAGGCTCTGAAAGCTCATCTCTCCCAGGCTCAGAGTGACAGAGTGAAGGCTCCAGGGGAGAAGCCATCGATTTCTGATCTGGCTCTTAACTTGCTCATTAAGCAGCAGGGTCATTTGCATCTACTGTCATATTCAGGCAAAATTTGAACAATGCTAATGAACTTGGCGCAGAATGCCTTGCCTGGCATCACCAATATCCCTGAAGATGCCAGGTGGGCTAAGTACTCCCCACACAAGACTGGTTGGGGAAGGTGCAAGGCCGGAGCCAGGCGGGTCTTCTGCCTTGAGTCCTAGCCCCCCAGACCCCCCGGAATGCTCCTCCCATAGGCCCGCACCCATTCACATGCTCATTTGCACCAGGATCTGTCTGTCCTCTGGGTCTGTCTTCTGGTCTCCTTTTCATGTCTGTGTTCCCAGAGGCTCGTGAACCTTGGGAGGCCAGAGCCTCAGTCTCTCCTGTGCTTCTCTCTCTACGACACCCTGGGCTGAGGGAGCTCGGTCCAGGCCACTGAGTGGGTCACAGCCTGGGCAAAGCGAGGGACTTGCAATTACCCAGTGAATTCAGGCAAATAAACAATTTGTCAGCACTCTGGCTCCCCCAGTGTGCTGCATCCCTTCCACGTGTCTTGGAGGGCTTTGGAGGAGAGATGGGGAGGCTTAGAGCAAATCCCCGGGCCATCAGGCCATTAACTGGAATTTCCAGTGACCCAAGTCCCTCCCGTCCCCTCTCCCAAACAAGAGTCCCTCCAAAGGGTCACGATCTAGGGCCCTGGACAAATACTTAATTGCTCTGTCTCAGCTTCAGGCAGCATCCAAGGGCCAAAATGCTCAACAGTCCGGAGAATCCCGTTCTCTGATGCTCCTGTTCCAATGCCTGCCCTGGCCGGCAGCACCCCCGCCCACCCCGCACTGTCCCGTAGGTCCGGGGATGGGGCTGTGGGTGGTTGGGCAGAGGAGATGCTCAAGGGCAGTTTCCCTCACTGCTATACATCAGCTTAGCTTTGTTGTTCTCTTCCCTCTTGCTTTCCTTTTTACCTGTTTTTTTTTTTTTTAAACCCTCTCAATGGGCCAAACACGGCCCCACGTAGAGTGTGCCTAATTGAGGAATCTTAAACCTTCCCATGCTGGGCTGGAAGGCAGCCTCTTTCGAAGCTGTCCACCGGGATGTACCCGTGCGGAAGCTAAATATAGAAAGGGCTCCCTCCTCCCCCAGCCTCTCTCGTCCTCTGTGGGCACGGGCACAGGCGAGAATCGATGCTGTGCTTGGCGGCCGCAGGCTGCGTGACAGCCGCCCCTGCTTAGAGACCCTTATCTGCACCTGCCACCGATTGGCTCTGACAGAGCCCTGACATACTAGGATGGAAAGTCACCATGGCGACCTCACACAGCCCAGAGGGGAGGGGACGGGGGCTTGGCTGTGGGGAGGCAGACTCAGGACACACGCTCAGCCCACCCTTGGGGCCTCATCCCTCTGCCCTGGCCACTCAGGTGGTGGCTTTGTGTCTCGGCCACCTGCAGAGAGGGCAGCCCTGCTGGCGATGGAAGGGAGGCAGGCGGTGGTATTCATGCCGGAAGTCCACGGCATTCTCCGGGACCTCGGCCGTGCGCCTCTCCAGAATACCGAGAATGGATGAATCAGTCCCGGCTCATCAGAGCCTTTCATGCTAAACCAGCTCAAATGACTGATTTAGAAACTGCGTGGTCTCGTTCTTTCAGTGGATTTCTGAGGCACACACCAGAGCAGGCCCGGGTCTTCATTCTCTCCCCATCCACACCCTTCGACTGAGCATTTATGACCACATGGCGCTGGGTGTGGGGGGCTGTGCCTGAAGGCACAGAGCAGGATATACCAGTGTGGAAACCCGTGCCCAGAACACCCAGGCAACAGGGAAATCATTAAAACGGTAATACCGTTTGTACCAGCCTCTTCGTGGCTCACCACATCCCTGTGAAGGATTGCTAGAATTGTATTTGATGTGAGAACGGAGGGGTTCGGTGCTTTTCACAAGAACTCCCAGTAAGTGACAGAACAGACACACACAAGTTTTCTTGCTCCAATTCTGGGTAAGGACATCCCGTGTTTCCCATCACTGGACTGAGAACCTGCAGCATCCGAGACACCCAGAGAGATTCTTAAATGCAGACTCGTGAGCCTCACCTTGACCTCGAGATCCTGCATCAGGAGGCACAGGGTAGGGGATTCATCAGTCCCCAGGTGACCGTGGTGTGCAGCCCGCTGGGATTCACAGAGGAAGCTGGCAGTGCTCCAGGGGCCCCAGTCCCGAGTCAGATTCCAGGTCTGGGGAAGGAACAGTGATGCTGGGACTTTAGCCCAGGCCCTTAAAGTCAAATTCCTCATGGTGAGGCTGGGACATCGCCCACTTCAGAAGGCTCCCTGGGTGATGCCAATGAACAGCCAGAGCAGAGAATCACTTTTTGAAGCCCCTTGGTTTTACAGACGAGGACCCCACAGCTCTGCTGTGAGTTGTCAGTAGTCATTACTAGATGGGTAAAGAACCAGGGGAAAGCCACAATCTCCCCACTCCAAGCTCTGTGTTCTTGGGACCGTGAGCGCAGAAGTGGCCAGGGGAGACCCACCCCCAAGAGGTGGTGTCTGGGAAGGATGCTGCTTCTCCTGTCCTAGACTCCTTAGTTTGAAGAAAGAGCTGTCGGGCTAGACAAGAAAGCGGAGACAGACACACGGAAGCCCCCGCCCTGCAGTGCAGGTGGGGTTCGGGAGCCCACCCTCTCAGCCGCTCTGGCCCAGCGTCCGGGACGGTGAGCACACCCGAATGCGTGCGCTGCCTGCCCTGCCTGGGACACAGCACGACATCTTGCCCAGCTCACACCCCGCCATGTGCTAAAGCCTGCAGGCAGTACCACCCCGCCAGGCCACCCTGGAAGGGAGAGTTTCCGCCTCTCTGACAGGATGTGGCCTAGTGTCAGTAACCCGTATTTGGCAGTTGGTCATTCACTTGTGCCTTGTGACACTTGGCATATCACTGAATTATTTTTAAAAACCTGAACAAACATCACTCTTTTCCTGTCTTATCGATCCAAACTCGTGACTTGGGTTTTGAACGTTGCCCCAGGCTTGACCTGGTTGTGTGCGAACCTGCACCTTGCTCCCCTGCCCTACTCTGGGCTCAGAGACCACCCTTCAATCCTCAAGGTTGGGGCTGGGACATCAGGTCGGCTGATTGTTCATTCCTTCCTTACTCCAGATCTGCCTGTGCACAGGACATCCACTCCTTAATCCAGTCTGACCAAGGCCATCGAGATGGATCCAAAGGGAGCTAGAGAATCAGCTGCCCACTTAACCACTGGGCAGCTGTGCTTCCAAAGCTTCCCACCTGCCCTCGACTCTCCCGGGCCCCCACATCCCGAAGCCTTTGTCATCCCCCACCCACGACACCTTTCTTCACTCTGAACTTCTGCTTCTACTGACCCACTGAGTGAAATATCCACTCCTCACACCTAGCTAACATCTCCTTGCCCTTCTGGGTCAGTTCAGGCTCATCCCTGGGTTGACATCTCTGACCTCATTCCTTCTCTGCTTTCCCCCTCCCCCTCCACGGGGCTCCTGTTCCTTTGGGATCAGCCTTCAGGCATGGTACCCACCACACTTCGTAGGGCACAAGTGCTCATAAAGACTGATGAACTGAACTTATCTCTACAAGGGAACAGATGTGTCGCTAGGGTGTGCTCGGGAAGTCCCAGGTGTTGTTCTCAGACCCAGCAGACTTAGAAGACAATATTTGCTTTACGCATGTGTAAAATAACAAACAAAATGCATTGAAAAGGCCCTTAAGTCCAGCGTGCTGTGGTTCTCCTTTCAAGTTGTTGGACTTAGAAGAAAAAGCATCCTATGTCCTGTGCTTGGCAGCCTCTCAGTTGGTCCCCAGTGATCCCTGCCTCCTGGTATTCACACCTTGTGTACCTTCTTTGTGCATGGACTAGACTTAATGGCCTGCTTCTAACTAACAGAATATGGCAGAAGTGATGGAATCTCACTTCCAAGATTATGAAGACTATGGCGTCCATCTTGGGCTCTCTCTCACTTAGATCATTTGTGCTTGGGGAAACCAGCTCCCATGCTGAGAGGCAGGCCACATGGTGAGGGACTGACATGGGCCAAGAATGGCATGAGTCAGACTTCAGATGCCTGCAGCCCTGGTTGACATCCTGATTGTTACCACAGAGGCACCCAACTAAGCCAGACCTGGAACCTCGACCCATAGAAATAATAAATGGTTGTTTTTTTAAGGAGCTAAGTTTTGGGGTACTCTGATATGCAGCAATAGGTAACCAAAGCATGTCCTTTGTGTTTGTCCAATGTGCACGTCAGTTGTGGGCATGGCAGGGGTGAGTGACATCTAATGGGGCTTTGGGCAGGCCAGTGGACCGGAAGGGAGTGCTTCAGATCCCTGCCGTCGGGAGACCTGGCGCTCAGACGCAGAGCCCTGATGATGACAAGCGGGTGCAGGTGTTCTGCCCACCCTTCATAAGCCTCTCGCATCCCAGCTCCTCCGCCCACCTTTCCAAGCATTCTAGCACTCGCTGGATTCCGCCCCTCTGTAATGACATCAGTGTACACTGCCTGGCTTAGTATTTCATGGCTGTTCTACTTGAAATTTACTCATTCATTTTTGTTTCAACACATATTTGCAGAATACCTACCATGGACCTAGCACTGTTCACGGTACAGGGGATTCTGTGGTTCACAGTGCACGCATCACTGTCTTACCTGCAGTGTTCCTTTTCCCTCAACTACCCTGAAAGCACCTTCAGTTAGGACACTCTCTCTGCACTTTTGTACTTTCCATAGCACCCAGCTCGGTTCAGCATCCTGCAAATACCTGGTGATTGAAGAGGAGAAAATGATGAATTGCCTATTAGAGGTATTTTAAAGGTATGTGTTTGTGTGAGATGGGACAGAAGAATGCGAGGTTGAGAGTTTTAATATCTTCTCGACTCCCTTCTTCCTTTCGAATAATAGATCAAGGTTTGGCTGACATTTATTGAGCACCTGTTGTATGTATGGAAAGCAGCTGCTAGGTACTCTCTGACATATTAACTTGTTTAATCCTCACAAAAATTTGCTTGTGTGGCAAATATAATTCCCATTTTGCTAATGAGTAAATCAAGGCTCAGAGAGGTGAAATAACTTGTTCAACTTGCACAGTAAAAACAGCAGCTAACACTTGTGGCATGTCCCTAGTTAGCTCATCGAATCCTCTTTCGGCCCAGGCTGATGCAAAACTTGCCCAGGTCCACACCGGGAAACCTGTTAAGTGTCAGAGCCAGCAACGGAACTTGGGAGTCGGACTCTAGAACACCTAACTCTTAACCACACTAACGGTCACAGCAGAACCAAAACTCAGAGTTAGGGCTCCTGGCTCCAAGTCCAACTCCCCTTGTTCCCCACCCAGCTCCCTCCCATAATTTGCTCTTTCCTGCCTCCTTCCCAGGCTCCCCATCACCTACCTAACTTCAGCTCACTTCCGGTTCCAGTGACTCTCCAATTTGATGATGGATTCCCTTGAGTCTTTGACTAAATTCAACACTTTTCTTTTTTTTTGCCTCAAAAATAAAGAACTCAGAGTTCTTCTCCTATGTTATGGAAATACTACCTATTGCCTTGCAAACTTTTTGGAGGTTGTACTGTTGTGTGTGCAGAAAAGGAGAGGAAGGAGGGAAGACAAGAAAGGAATAAAAAATAACTAGGGTAACAGAGAAGTTCTCAACCCTGCGGCAAAGTTTTGGTTCAAAATGAATCTAAAGCCCTGGTCCTGTGCCTTTTTTGGGTAAGACTGTGTCAGTCGGTGAATCACGTGACCTGGCAAGTTTCCACAGGCGTCGACCGAACATGCAGAAGCCAGGCTCCTCAATTCTGAATTAACTTCCTTTCTTCCTGGGCACAAGCAGGTCTAGTCTCTCTTATCTCCCCAGCCCCACACATGCTCTTTCATGCAAGTCGACACTCTTGCCCCACAATAGGTGTGATTGCTTCCCATTACGTTGTCATGGCAACATCCATTGCCATCTGGGGGTGAGGAGGTGGCAGCGGAAACAAATGACTGGCCAATCGGGCTTTCCAGGAAAGTCTCTTAATGACACACTGCTCATTGCCAAGTACGGGAGAAGCGTGGGGGAGAGGTTAGAGTCCGAGGACCCTATTCATGGGGCATGGTGCTGGGGCCCCTCCCCATGGACCATGGCACAGTGAGTCCATGTTGATGTGTACTTGCTGAGTGATGGATTACTGATCAGCATGAGAAGGGAGATACAACTAGCAAGCAGTACCAAGAGAAGCAAAGGCCCGTCAGTGTAACTGTCACACGATGTACAGGAAAGCTACAAGGGGCCGAATTCTTGTCTGTGCCAGTCTGGAAGATTACAGAACCTTAGTGTCACTACCCACCACCCCCAACTCCAGAAAGAAATGGAAAAGTCCTACTGTCAAGAGCTGCAAAGGCGAGAGCAGGCTCTGTAACACACACTGCTTTACAGGATCTGCCCTTGCGCAGCTGGGTGGCCTCTCTGTGGTGAGCAGCTCTCAGCCCCAGGTTTCTCCTTTACTCTGTGGGCATCACAATCCCACAGCCCTCCTCGGGCTGTTGTGAGGATTACATGTGGTCATGCAGGGCTAAGGACTGGTAGGTGTTCGCCATTGTTATTACGAGTACTCACAGATGCTCAGTGCCGTCGGGGATGGAGCCACTGCAGTGTCCCCTGTCCCTCTACCTTAGGTTCTATGTTCTGGTGAACAAGCATGGCAGGAATGAATTGTCAGTGGCCCACGAGCCACAACCATGGCCGTTCACTACAAGAGGCTCCCAAACCCTCTCTATCCCCCTGGATGGGAGAGCACCATCACCATTTTCTCCTGGGAAGAGAGGAGGTTGACAGCTTGGTGTTCCTCTTTAGGATCGTTGTTGACTTCACACCAGCAAATGAAGGGCTCCTTTAACCCCACCAGGGGAAGGTCCTGGGAGAGGAATGGGCCTTGCCTTAAGGGTGAAGCACAGCCTTCTGTGCAGGTGCCTCTGCCGGGCTTATGGGAAAGCTCTCAAGGCTCAGATCAAGAAGCCTCCAGCTCAAAACTCCTGTCCCAATGTCTGGTGCCCAACATTGAGCCCCTGGGGCTTTCTGATCAAGACTGGGGAAGGCAGCCAGCCAGAGAAGGCAGCTGAGGTCAACTGGAGCAATTAATCCTAAAGGTTACTGCAGCCTGTCCTGCCGGGGAGCAGGAATCCAATTACCCACAGTGACAGCAGCTGAGTCCCTGGGGAAACACTTGTCTGCAGGGCGGCTCGACAACTTGTCTGCTCAAAAACTTCCTGACAAGCAGTCTCCCACCTCCTCCACTTCCTCCACACGCCCCGGCTGGGCACAGACCTCAGCCGACTAGGACGTCACCCAGGCCACAGGGCTGGGTTGTTGGGTAAAGGAGCACATTCTAGATCTTCTGAGAAGAACACATTTCCCCATAGAAACAAAGATGGGAAGAACTGGTCATCTGTCCAGGCTGAGCCAGACCTATATGACACAACAAAAGCACAAGCAGGAGGGAAAGTGAGGGAGAGAGAGAATTCCAGTGAGTTTATTTGGCCATAAAATAAATATGCAAAATTATGCAGATGCAGAAATGGGCATATAATTTTCAATCAATTGCTCTGCTATCATCCGAAACAGACCTAAAGTTCTGGATAAGGGGGCTCTCTTTCCTCCATTCTCCCCAAAAATGTAGGGTAAGGAACAGGGTATGTGGAGGGTGGTGCACTAGGTCAGAAGACCTTTCTTTCTCTTCATGTGGCCTAACTCGGACCAAGATAGGTTCCTACTTGTCCAGGACCTCACACTGGAGAAAAGTGAAAAAGAGGCCAAGTCTTTTTGCATGGCCACCACTGGGGAAAGGAATTTGACTTTTTAAAATGCAGATGTCTTCCTGGCTTGAAAGTGCATGATTAAAATGATATGTTTCAATGCAGGAGCCAGACAGCAGATTTGAGCAGCAGCTGCTGCTTACACACAGGAGTATATGCAAGGTGCGTGCCAGGGGAGGTAAAGAAGTGTTTACTGGGGCTTGGAGACCCTGGGATGTGAGAACAGCAGGTCCCATTCAGGTGGCATTATATAAACACAACCTGGATATATGATAAGAGAAAGCACCTTCTCTCTCCTTCCTGGGAAGTGCTTCATTCAGTCCCAGATCGGTCAATCACTTATTCATTTTATTTAACAACATCTACTGAGTACCAACTCTGTGTACCAGGTGCTGTGCTCGGTGCCTAGTATTCAGCTGTGAACAAGACAGGCAAGGTCCTGGACCCCAAGGAGCGGATAGGCTAGTGGAGACTGCTGACCAGGACTCAAATCTGGACTCAGCCACCTGAGAGTAATGCTCTCTTTGGGCAACTTGTTAAATCTCTCTGTTGTGGCTTAGTTTCCTTATCTTTAAAATAAGCACAATGAAAGGACATACTACCACTCGTGCTTCCAGCCATGACAGGGTGACAGCGACTGGATTCACCTTCCTGTCTTGAACAACTAGAAATCATATAAAATATATGAAGCAAATAATTCCAGACACGGGACAACAGGCAGTACATGGGGTGAGGTGGGGTGGGGGGTGGGAGAGGGAGGGCTGCAATTTCCCCACCTTACTGACTGAACTCAGTTCCTGGGCTGCAGCACAGGGAACGGTGCCGCAGACGGAGGCTGGTCTCCTAGACTCCGTGGAGACTGCAGCAGCTAGAATGTTCAGAGCAGAATATCAGCAGGAGCTCTGGATATCTGAAAAGGATCCTCTTAAAAAATCTTTGGCTAAATACTGATTTGCATATGCAAGGAATGAAACTCCATGAGGCTGGAGAGAGAACCATCACAAGGAATCAGGCGATTTCCAGACCTTGAACAAAGCTGGGTAGTGTTTGGTTCCCATGAGCCAGAGTGAACAGACCTTGTAATAAATGCACACGGTGTCAGATAGGGTCTTCAGTAGTGAGTACCAGACTCATCCTGAGAGAGGCTGAAAAACAAGCCCTGGAAAGATCAAACTGATCCCAGGTAACTAAACTGTACGCCAGAACAATGCCCAGCACTGTTTAAAGAAATACAAAAAGGAAAAAAACTTCACCCAACAAAGTAAAATTCACAATGTCTGGCATCTGTTTAAAAACACACACACACACATACAAACCCTAAAACAAACAAACAAACAAAAAACAAGGCAACCAAGAAAGCAGAAAAAATGACCAATAACCAGGAGAAAAACTGATCAACAGAAAATGACTCAGAAATGACAGAGATAATGAAACAGTATACAAGAATATTAAAATTACTATAACAAATATACTACATACACTCAGAAATGTATGAGAAAATACGAACATGTTGAGGATAGAATTGGAAGACATAAAAATGACCCAAATGAAACTTTAAGAAATGAAAAAATACAATAAGTGAAAAAATACAAAAACTGAAATGAAAAAATATAATGAAGGAGATTAACAGCCAACGAGACACATCAGAAAGTCAGTGAATTTGAAGAGACAGCAATAGAAAATATCTAAAATAAAGCAAAGACTGAAAAAAAAAAAAGAACAAAGCATCAGTGACCTATGGGACACCATCAAGTGATCTAACATATGCGTAAAGGAAGTTCCCCCCTAAAAGGGAGCACAGAAAAAAATATTTGAAGAAATGGTCAAAATTTTTCAAAATTATATGAAACCTATAAACCCACCGATTCAAGAAGCTCATTGAGCTCCAAGCAGAGTAAATGTAAAAAAACAACAAACAAGCAAAACAGACAAACAAACAAAAAAGACACCAAGACACAGCATAACCAAATTGCTGAAAACCAGTGATAAAGAGGAAACCCTAAAAGCAGCCAGTGGAAAAAGGACATTATATCCAGAAGAACAAAAGCAAAGTGGCAGACCCCTTGTCATAAAGATGCAAAGCAAAAGACGGTGACAGCTGTAAGCACTGAAGGGAAAAACTGTCAACCTAGAATTCTATATTCAGCAAAAATATCTTTCAAAAATGAAAGCAGAATAAATATTTTTTCATATTAAAGCTGAGATAATTCATTGCCAGCAGTCTGCCTATAAGAAATGTTAAAGGAAGTTCCCCAGGATAAAAGAGAATGATACTACACGGAAATTCGCCTCTGCACAAGGGAATAAAAAGCTCTGAGAACAGTACATATGTGGGTAAATTGAAATACGTTTTTACTCATTTTGAAATCTCTTTAAAATTTTTGATTGTTTAGAGCAAACAGTTTTCACTGTATTATGATGGAGTTTATAAAAGGTAGAAATGAAATATATGGCAACTCTATCACAAAGGACAAGGGTCAGAACACAGAATACATAGCTAATAAGATTCTTTACACTATATGTGAAGTGGTATATTATTTTAAGATAGACTTTGATATGTTAAAATCAATAAAATATATTTATATTTACAATAAAATATATTATAAACCATAGAGCAATCACTAAAAATAAAACAGAGATATGGCTAGCAATCTAGCAATGGAGATGAAATGGAATCATAAAAAATTCAATTAATATATAATAAGGCAGAGAAAGAAGAAAATAGAAACTAACTACAGATGGGACAATTAGAAAATAAATAACAAGATAGTAGACCTAAATTCAACCAAGTCAATAATTACTAAATAAAAATAACCTACAAACTGATTAAAAAGCAGAGATTGTCATAGTGGGTTTAAAAAAGTAAGACTTAACTGTATGTTATCTATAAGAAACATACTTTAAACATGCAGACACAGGCAGGTTAAAGGTAAAAGGATAGAAAAATATACCAAACAAACATTGATCAAAACAAAACTGGGGTGACTATGCTACACAAAGCAGACTTTAGAACAAGGACTATTATCAGGGATAAAGAAGGGTATTTTATAATGATAAAGGAGGAAATTCATCAAAAGGATATAACAACCCTAAATTTATATACACCTATTAACAGAGCTTCAAAACATATGACATAAGCAAAAATTGGTATACGTGAAAGGAGAAATAGATAAATCCATAACTGTAATTTAAATGTTCTTCTCTCAGCAATTGATAGGAAAAACAGACAAAATCAGTAGGGTTGTAAAAGTCTCAATCCCATCAACCTTTTTGACCTAACTGACATAATTAGAACATATAAATCACTTGCCAAGACAGACCATATTCTGGGCCACAAAACAAGTCTATAGATTGAATAGTAATAGACTGAAGTCACACAAAGTCTTTTCTACGGCTATAATAGAATTAAACTAGAAATTTTTTTTAAAATCTGAAAAATCTTCAAATTTTAGGAGATTAAACAATGCACTTCTAAATAACCCATGGGTCCAAGAAAAAAAAATCACAAAGGAAATTAGAAAATTGTGAACTGAATAAAAATGAATACAACATACCAAACTTAGTGGTATGTGGTAGCTAGAGCAGTGCTTAGAGGAAAATTTGTAGCATTAAATGTTTATGCTAAAAAAGAGAAAAGTCTCGATCAATGACCTAAGCTTCTACGTAAGAAACTAGGAAAAAAAAAAAAAGAGAGACAGAAAACCAAAGTAAGCAGAAGGAAAGAAGCAATAAAGAAAAGCAGATAAATGACAGAAAACAGATAAGCAAAAACAGATTCAATGAAACCAAAAGCTCTTTCTCTACAAAGATGACTATAATTGAAAAAACCACCAGACTGATCAAGAAAAAAAGAAATCACCAATATCAGGCACAAAAGAATAAACTTTATGACAGCTTCTACACGCTTCAAAAAGATAAAAGAATATTATAAAGGACTTCATACCAATAAATTCAAAAATTTAGATGAAATGGAGAAATTCCTTGAAAGACATCAACTCCGAAACTATTAAAACTCACTCAAGAAGAAGCAGATAAGCTGAATAGCCTTGTATCTATTAAATAACTCGAATTCTTAGTTTAAATTATTTCCACAAATAAAATTTCAGGTACAGATGGCTTTACTGATAAATCCTACCAAACATTTAGGCAAGAATATCAATTCTATATAAACTCTTCAGTGTAACTCACTGTAGCAATAGACTTAAAATGGAAGTCCATATGATCATCTGAGTAGATGTGTAAAAAAACTTTCAACAAAACATAATATCCATTTATGATTAAAAAAAAAACCCTCAGCAAACCTCCGCAACTGGAAAGAAGCCTTTTATTTAAAAAAAAAAAAAAACTACAGTGACATCATACTTAGCAGTCAAAGACTAGATGCTGGTCTTAATGTGGAAGACTGGATGTCCTTAGACTGGTAACTAGGCAAAGATGTCTGCTTTCACCACGTCTTTTCAGCATTTCATTCAGCATTGTACTGAAAGCCCGAGCTGGTACAATAAGGCAAGGATAAGAAATACGACACTGTCTAGACTGGAAATGAAGAAGGAGCAGTGTCTTTATTCACAGACTGCACGCTCATGTACATAAAAGTACCCACTTCCTAGGGAAGTTATCATGATGGAGTTAATCCAGACAGAGTGCTTAGAATAGTTCCTGGCACCTAAGAAATGCTCAGTAAATGTTCACTGTTATTGTCAATTCAAATGATTACAGAGCAGAACAGAGGCCATAGGATGCGGTCTAGCCTGGCTGGAGGAGGGGATGTGAGAAAATGGCTGGTTGCCTCTGAGGCAGCAGACACTCACACGTGTTGGGGGCTGGGGAGGTCCCTGTAGGTTAGGGAAAAAAGAGCCCTAGTATTTGTACTTCTCTTCACGAAGGCCTCTGGGATGCAAAGTCTTACATAATCCTTTGATGACCTTGGGAAGGGACAAGGCAGGTGAATGCTCTTCATCCTAAGGATGGGGGAACTGAGATGGAGGAAGAGCACAGACGCAGACCACTGCACTTCCCACAGCACCACCCCTCCTTTCTGCCTGGCGAGTCACAGTGCTTTCTGCTGCTGCAGAGGGTGTCTGAAAGTTGACAAACCTGGGTGGGCACATTTATGAGAAGGCTGGCCCAAGACACAAGCGGGCCCTAACATGGAATGGTGGACCCCAGGGAATCCAGGGCCCCAAGGATATCTCTCCTTTCTTTTGTGAGGTTGTCCTACTCAGAATAGCTGGCAGGCTTCCCACAACGAGGCTCCTAGAAGACTAAAACATAAAATACCCAAATCCAGTCATGACATACCAGCAGTGCTCAGTAAATGTTTACTTAGAGACTTGGACCTGACAGGAGCCCAGGGGAGGTACAAGTGGCTTGGTCTCTCCAGGACAAAATAATCGTGCATCGGGAAACCACTCTGTAAACTGGAAAGTGCTGTGCAAATGCTGATGTCAATGCTAGCGATTGTCTGAGAAGATGATGAGACCAAAAGAGAAGACCTGAGTAAACTGTCATTTGGGTGTGTGTGGGAAGAGAGTTGGGAAAAGACTTGGAAACTGAGCAAAAGTTGGGTTCAAAGAGCATGTCGTAAAAGGAATGATGGGAGTGGGCCTTGGGGAGAGAAAAAGTTTCCGTCGCATCTCTTGGGGAGTCGGTGGACTTGGAGACACTGTGCTCAGTGTCAGGCAGACTGAGATAAAAGACACAGCCCCCACCACCAAGAAACATGTGACCTTATGGGGTGGAGGACAGGTGTGCAACACTTTGCATACATTACAGTAAGTGCTGGTGTTGTCCACAGTACCAGGGAGGGGGCTGTTGTTGTACAGGAAATCTGGGAGGGGCAGAGGGGAGCTGCTCCTGAGATCAGGGGAGAGTGGTGGTAGAAAGTAGCTTCAATATGAAACTGTGGGGCTGAATAGGGCCCCGGCTAAAACGAAACAAAAAACAAAAACTGAATTCCCCTTGCTGCCAAAAGGAACTAATGGGAGGTACTTTTGCAGGCTGGAGGCAGCAAATGACAAGCCAGGAAACACAACTAGAGACAAGGGAACAGGTTTATCGTTGTCCTGAGATTATTTTTCTCTGCACGGGTTACACCCTCAAGATTTTGCCACCCAACATTAAAATGGTTTTTGCATTTTAAGTGGCTGTGTGTATAGAAGGCACTGCGGGGGAGAGGCAGCTGAGGGGTGAAAAGGGAAGCAGTCCAAGGTAGGAGAGATGATAAATCAGATCTGCACTAGCCCCAGAGCCTGAGCTCAGGGAATCACTGGGCCCTAAGGACCCATTTCTTCATTAATTCATTCTGCAAAAATTTCTTGAGTAACCACTATGTGCCAGGCACTGTTCCAGGTACAGGGGAGGTAGCAGTAACAAAACAAATTGCTTGCCCTCAATATGCTTACATTCCAGATGTGGGAGACAGACAGAAGATGAGTACACAAATAATGAATAAGATAAATATAGGTCATGATAGGTGCTCTGAATGAAGTAAAAGAGGGTAATGGGACCAAGTAGAGGTTGGTGGTGGGCTCACAGTTGGGTGGTGTTCAGGGAAGGCCTCTCCAAGGACATGATATTTGCTGAAGACCTGAATGATGAGAAGATCTGGGGAAAACAGCAGCCACAGCAAGTGCAAAGGTCCTGAGGCAAGCATAAGATAGGCATGTACAAGGACTGGAAAGAGCCCAGAGAGGACAAAGGGGCATGGTGGGGGATGGGTAAGGACAAGAGGCAGGGGTCTCATCAGATGAGGTCTGGAAGGCCAGGATAAAGGTTTGCATTTTATTCTAAGTGCCTCATTTTGTCACTTACCAAAGTGGCCCTAATTCTGATTAGGTAATGTCCCTGGAGCAGGCTGGGTAAATTTACACATCATCAAATACAAAGTCTCACAGTTTAGTGAGACTTCTAGTCAAACCTATGCTGTATTTCCCTCAGCCATAGTCTTATTTTGAAAGGATTAACCCAGCCAAAAGCGGGTGCCCTCTCCTTCCTGAGATGGCATCTTTGGACCGTCAGGACTTGAATTGATTTGAAATAATTGCCCCTCTTTTCCCAGGATTCTAGGCAGTGTCTGAATGAATGACACTGTCCTAGAAGCAGATAGCCTGAATGGAGGGAGACAGAATACTCCAAGGTTCCAATTAAGATCTCAGGTCACTGATGCACCACCGTCCCCTCTCCTCTCTGCTTCCTTACTCCTCCTCGGCAACAGGGAGCCAAAGACAGCTTTGCCCCCAAGTCACTGGACAACCGCCTACCTGGTGCCCTGGGAAGAATGAGGGATCAGAGGACCTCACAGCTCCCGCCTGCTGGGAGCTAAAACGGAGGCCTCCACTCCCTGCCGATGTTCCATCTGGGAAAGGTCACCTGGACCCTGGACTCACAACCAACTTGGCAGAAACAAACCGTTTGAAAGGGCAGAGTGTGCAGCCGCGTGGGCACGTGAGTCCTGACCTGGGTTGCAGGGAGAGGTCGTCTTCCCACAGCCCGACCTCACACATTCCTTCAGCATCTCTGGGAAATAATCACACTCCCCACACCGAAGAAACACAGTCAACAGATTCTGGTTTCCTAGATACGCCAGGGGCTTCTAAAAATAGCCAGGCAATGACAAAGCAAATTGGCATATGGACTGCAAATAATTCCAGTACCAGCTTGCTTGGCAGTGCTCGAGCCTCCCCGTGCAGGGCGCTTCCTCCTCTTTCCTCTCCTGTTTCTGAAACAGTCTCTTGTTGCTGAACACCCCAGACCAAGTGTGAGCTGGAGGGGCAGCTAGAGCCCCCAGAGTGGGCCCTACTCAGGGCTGGTGGGCTCTGCTGAGCTCCTCCTCCTTCACTCATGTGCCCCCACGCCCTCTGCCACTCTGCACTCACAAGGAAGGTCCACCCCGTCGCCACCCGCAGCTATGTGCGTGCCCGGATCCCCTCCCAGGCAACAGACCCCTTCCCTTTTTGTGACCACTTGGGGCTGCCCCGGCATCCCTTCTCTGGGGAAAGGTCACGGTTCTGACACCTCTCACTCTGACCCAGTCTCTCATCTGGCCCCAGGAGGGAGACTTTGCAAAGCATCTTCCTTATCTAAGCGCCTTCATTAACCAGACCCTGCAGGCTGGTGATGCCAACTCCGTACCAGGCCCTGTGTGGGCACACCTAGCAGTGGGGACTCCAGGAGGGAACAGACAGGATCTGTGCCCCCGAGAGCAAGGGAAACTCACACGACCGAGGTCCCGCGATATGCCGCTCTGCGAAATGCTCTTTCCAAGCCATCTCACTTATTTCTCCTTCAGCCTCCATTGTGACCCCACAAGGTAAAGATGCTTACCTCTCATCATCTTCTCATCCCTATTCTTACTCTTTAACTCTGTAAACCAACTGGGTAAAGACGCTCAGAGGAGTTGAGTAACTTGCCCCAGGCTCCGGCAAAAAAAAAAAGTTTCCTTGGAATTTGCTTTTACTTACTTCTTTCTTTCTTTATTTTTAAGATTTATTTGGTAGTGCAGCCCGATGGCATAAAGGCCTTCACATCTGCAACAAAACCACAGCCCCTCCTCAAGCAGCTTCTTGTTCAAAGGAGCTTGAGGGAGGGCCAGGCAGTTAACAGACCCCATCTCAGATGGTTCCAGAAGCTCCAATGAAAAAAACCATTTGAAGAGGTGAGGGCAGGATTAGGGGGACCAATAAGGGATGCTAAGGCACCCGGGGACTAGCAATGGCCAGAGGCTGTCACTACCCCCAGGCCCAAGGGACAGGGGAGGGCGCAGGGAGAGCTGGAGCCAGGGAGGAAGGGCTGCCTGGCAGGTGCGCTAAACATGGAGTGGTGCCCAGAACTCGAGGAAGTGGAGGAAATACCCCAGCCTCTCCGTCTTCCCACCCGCAGGCCTCCTGCTAGTAACTCAACTGGATGCTGGATGTCAAGGGAGCACTGGGGATGCAGCCCAGGGCACAGAGCAGGCTGAGAAGGGTGGAACGGATTTGTTGGGGAAAAAACAGAATGACCTGTGCATGAAAAAACAGCTCAGGCCAAACTCAGCCCTGATACTCAGAGCTCATGAAGCCAGAGTGCAGAGAGTTAGGGGCTGTGAGGACTGAAAGGAGAGGAATAAAGAGAAGGAGGAGCAGGAGAGCTGGGAAACACGAGCTCTGGTCTGAGTCTGTGGACAAAGCCCTTCATCTCGCAAATCATTTAAAAGTTATTTTAAAAATAATTTGACTGCAAAACTACCATTTAACCCACAGCTTAGGCCTGGATCTCATTCATTCATTCATTCATTCACTTTATCTATTTATTTATGCATCTCTGTATCCCTGGGGCCTGGCAGAGCCTGTTATTTAGTTTGTTGAATGAATGAAAGATCTTTTCCCATGTCTCCCCTTCTCATTTGGTTCTGAAAATACAACTTCTTTCCAGGGGCAGTGCAGCACTCAACACACACACAGTCAATTATAAAGGAAAGAACCCTTAATAATTAAGAGTTCTCATCAATCAATTGGATTGTTAACATAAATCATCCAGGACCTTACATGCGTTATCTCAGATAATCCCCCAACAACACAGTGGGACAGGCCACTTCACAGGGAAACAAACTCAGGCAAGGACAGCGTGCCGGTCCTGCACCTCCTGGCCTTCAGATCCTTGCCTAGCATTTCCTTCACATGCTACATTTCCTGGGTTCCTCTACCAACTAGCTTCCAGCTGGATTCAGCTAATGGGTGGCCCTAGCAGAAGACTGGAGGGTGAGAGGAAGCCAGAAGTCAGGGTATGTCTCCCTCCTTCTCTGCTGTGTGTGCTATCTCCCTCCTAGACAGGCCATCATAGTTCTGCCTTCTTCTGAGTGATGATGCCAAGGTGAGGCTTTCCATAATACAGCTTCTCCCCTAAGAGTGGTGGCTTCCTGCAAATCTCTGGTTACCTCTCCACCCCCAGTCTGGCTCCTTAGTCCATCACCTGGTCACCAATTCCCTGTGTTAAATTCCTCCTTTGTTTCCCTGGTTCGAATTTGGACTTTGATAAGCCTGCTGTAGAATGCTGTCCAAGGCCACACGGGTAGGAGATGGCACAGTTAGAATTCAAGCTCCCATCTGAATAAAGTGCCCCAACCACTCTCATCTGCAGCATCTTAATTTAGAAATCATCTCAGTCCTAACTTCTCACTTGACTGAGGTCCAGAGAGGGTGAGTAACTTGCCCAAGGTAACACAGCTAGTTAATGGCAGAGTAAAGGTTCAGAGTACAAGTCTACTAACTGTTTCCAGTGATGTTTTTCCTCTACAGCACCTTCAACTTCCTGATGTCTCCGAGGCCTTGGATAGCAGGAGTTCCTGCTTATTTACAGAGCTGACTTCCTTCTCACGTTAGAGCTGAAAGGGCATCCTGTCCTGGCCTCTCCTGGAGCTGTTAGGAAGATCAACAGGACAACCAGGGCTTGAGCTCCTGGGGAGATAACGTAGATGCCTAAATATAAGGCCTTTCGGTGGTGATGATAGCAGGAAAGCGCTTGTGGGTAAGCAATGATTAAAAAAAAATTTAAGTTACTGCAGCAGCCACGGGTGTTCTGTTCTCAAGGCAGCTGAGAAACTCACTCTGTAGACATTTCTGTCTCCAACTATTTGTTGCCTTGAAGCCTAAGAGTGCTTCCAGGCAGCCCTAATTTGTCCGAGATGAGCACAGAGGAGGTGATGCCATTACGAACCCATGGCCACAGGCAGCATCTTTAATTCATGAGCAGGTTGGCATTGGCAGGAGGAAAGGAGGAACTGCCTGGAGCCTCTGCCTTGAGTTCAGGTAAAATTGAGATTCCAGCCAGTTCCTGCACAGCTAAGTGGTTTTCAATTTGTGTTTTGAGGAGAGGTGACCTCATGGTCATGGTTGGGAGAGGACAGATTCTTCTGACACACCAGCCCACCATGTGCTAGGAGCACAGTTGAAACTCCACCAGTAGTTACTCCTGTACTTCTATTCATTCATCAAGCAAATGTTTAGTGAGTGTATGTGGAACACTATTAATAGTATGTTCTTCTGAGTCAGAAAGTCTAGGTTCAAATCCTGGCTCTGCTCCCTACTGGCTGAGTGACTTTGGCAAAGATAGTTACCCTCTCTGTGCCTTTAAGTGGGGATAACAACAGCGTTATCTCAGAGGTTGTTAGGAGCATTGTAAGTTGGTACATACAAGGGCTCAGAACCCCAGATAGGAAGCATGCTGGACCCTTGTTAGATGTATCTGGGCTCTGATGTCAGATCTGGATGTAACTTCTGTTCTTAGGTGTCTGTAGCTGTATGACTTCAGGCAAGTTACTCAACCTCTCTGAGCCACAGTTTTCTCATCTATAGAGAAGTTCAATCCCTATTTTATATGGAAGTTCTAAGGATTCAATGAGATAAGAGATGGAAAGTATCCAATGTTTATTGAATGTCTCCTCTGTAAGAAATAGAAACAGAAATAATAGCCTTGTCTTTAAGGCTTGCGTCAGGAGATGAGCCAGGATCACACACTCAGGTCTGATCATCCCTGTAGGCTCCGCACAGATGCTGGATCACGAGTCAACGGGCCTGGCTCTATCCTGGCTCTGCCCATGTTAGCTGGGTGACTGCACACAACTGCCTGACCTCTCAACCTCAGTCTCCCCACCAGCAAAATGAAGGAGTTGGGGTGTATGGCCTCGAGGAGTCCTTACAGTCCCACCATCCCAACAGTCAAGGCTCGTTCTCCAGGACTCTCCAGACCTCTGGCCCAGACCCGGTCTGGAGAACCAACGTGGCAGAGTGGAGAGAGTGAGCTCATGGGGGTAGATGTGGGTGCATGAAGGCCTAGCCCGGTGTCAGACACCCAGAGTGTGCGCCAGGGTGGGTTCCTGTCTGCCTCCCGGGCCCAACACGGTCATCACCATCTGATTCCACAATACAGGGCTGAGCCCTTTAAAGGTAGGATGTGCCCCCAGATCATCTGGATTCCTCCTCCTTTCTGTGCCCCGCCTACCCAGACTGACTTCCTCTGTTTCTCGGATGAGCTCCAGGCGGCTGTCCCACTGAGGCTTCGGGTCAGGACCTTGATATGTAGTCGGTCCTCAGCTGGGATCCAACCCGGGCAGCGAGGCTGGCGGGAGGGAGCAGTGTGGGCACCAGCTGCAGAGTGTGTGTGTGTGTCTGTGTGTGTGTGTGAGAAAGAGACCTTTCCACTTTCATCTCCAGGGTTCTAATCTCTGGTGTTATAACACCTGGGTCAACATCTTGGAAATGTATTTCTGTACCTCCAGTGAAGGAGGAGGCACATGTTTCTGTGTCAATGAAAAAAACGGTGGGGGCCTTATTACCTCCTCAGAAGCTCCAAGCTCCTCAGTGGAGATGCAGGGCTCACTGCACAGGTGGGAACATGCCCCCTCCTTCCTCTGCTCCTCCTCCTGAAGGCAGTGATGGGGAGAAGCACTGCTGTGAGCACCACTGGCCAGAGGCAGCTGGACAGAGGGTGTGAGGCTGCCAGGCAGACGCCCAGGGCCTGAGATTTCAAACCATGGAGGGATTCATGAGCTGTCCCTCAGGCAATGGGCATGCCCATAGGCAAGGACCACCAGCACAGCCCTAACCAGGCTTCCCTTCGCAGGTGAGCAGTTGCAGGAGGCGGCTCCCCGACCCTGGAGGGCTGTGGATCGCCCTTCCCTTCCTCGCTCCCTCCCTGCTCTCAAACCCGTACCATAAACAGTCACCCAGCCCCGAGTGCCAGCCAGTGAGCGCGGGGCTGCGGACACAGAGGTGAATTACGTGAACACCTCCCTCTGCAGAGCTGACAGCCAAGAAGAGAACATTGTGGACACACAAACGATCACAATAGCGTGTGCTAAGTCCTATAATAAAGCAATAAACGCGATGCTCAGGGAGCATGGAAGATTCCAGGGAACGTTAGGCCCCATCGAACACTCAGTTAAGAGAGGCGGAGACCAGGGTTCAATCAGATCATCCAAAAGCATTTCCAGTTCACACTTCAGCCCTGGAGTTCTTCTTTCCCAGCTGATGTTAACATGTGCGTAGGGGACCGAGCCATGAGCTGGAGGCTCAGCTCTGGGGCTGCCTAGTGGCACAGCCACCCCAGCAGGGCAGCCAAGGGCTGCTGTGCTAAGAAACTGCCTCCCTGAGAGGACTCTGCCAGCCTGGAGGGCCAGGGCAAGGATGTCCTCAGACCATCTTGGTTTAGGAGGAAAAGTTGGGACAGCCACAGCCCTGGGCTATTTCAGGAGACGATGCACTTGACAACAGCCTGACCTGTCTTCCCTCCAGACACAGGCTCCCTGGCACCTGACTCTTTAATTTCCCTGGAGGGGAAAACACATTGCTTCTGGCTACGACCCTGGGAGGGACAAGAGCGTCCTCCTTCCTGACCGCTGTCTCCTACTGGGAGAGGAGCCAGCCCCGACGCGTAGATACACCTGGTCCTTGAACACTTCTGATGCAGAGATGTATGGAGCCAGGTCAGGTTTCCTGAAACCAAGACCTTCACTGATCTTGTCTCCCCCTCAACATATCCAGGGTCTGGCACGAAAGATTCAGGTGATGCTTCAGACCTCACATCAAACGCCCCCTTGACTCTGGAGGTGGCTGACTGGTGGGGAACTGGCCAGAGCAAGGGAGGGACTGGCCAGCCTCATTCCCCACTTCCAGGGCGGCCCACGCCCCTTGCCACTGGCATAGGCGGTGTGAGTGCTCCTCTCTCTGCACTGGCATTGGGCACCCCTAGAATGTGTGCCCGTGTCATGCCAGATACTGAGACGTGCTGAACAGCAGCGGTTGCAAATCGGGTCTCTGCCCTGGCGGCGCTCCTTGGTTTCTCTAGGAGAGGAAGTCGTCTCTCCCTTCACAGTGGCACACTTTGAGCTGGGAGCATGAGTGATGATCTGTCAAGAGGGAGAGGTAAGACAGCCCACCTAATCCAGAGGGGGTGCGTCAACCACAGTCCAGAGGCCAGATCCCAGCCCCAGGTCCTGCCTGTGTAAGGGGGCCCCCATCAGAGACAACCCCACAGCCAGGCCACACCTCCCCTGCCTGGGTCCACCCCACACGCCTCCAACAGGTCAGCTGGCTATGCCGCCAGCAGGAGGGGCTGGGCACCAGGAAGTCATGACTACATTTCTTGATACTAACAGCTGACACATACTGTGCTTACTCTGTGCCAGGCTGAGCGCTTTTCAGGGCTTCACTCACTCGATGCTCACACAGCAGCAGGACAGGTTACTGCTACTGTCCCTCCTGCACAGATGAGGCACTGAGAGGCCCGGAGGCTTGCTTAAGGTCACTCAGCCAGTAAGTGGATGGGCCAGGATTTAAACGCTGGGAATATGAATTCAGGGCCTGGGCTTGGTTTTACCCTCTGCGTTACTCAAATTCCTCATTTAACGTTGGAAACGTCACAGTGGCTTTCTGACTAGCAGTTTTAGTGGTGAAGTCAGATACAAGCAGACCAGGGTTCTAGCTCTGTGACCTTTGGAATGGTCACTTAACCTCTCTGGGCTTCATTTTCTTCATCTGCAGAAGGGATAAGAACAGGTGCCTTATCCGGAATGTACTCACGTACTTAGTACAGGGCCTTTCACTGGGAAACAGTCCCCAAAGGTTACCAGTTCTCATCTCATAAACGTGTTTCCTTGGCTTTACAGGGGAGACCTGCCCCGTACATCATTGATTACCAGCTGCAGGACCCTGGGCAGGTCACTTGGCACTGGTTTTCCATCTGTAAGACCCTGGAACAGTATAACACATTCCCCAGTAAGCCCAGGCTGGGCAGTGGGGAGAAAGCAGTTTCCAGCTGGCCTGGGATTTAAAACGCTCTCATAGAAAAGCCACAGAGTAAGCGCGCGCGCGCACACACACACACACATGCACGCATGTCGGCTGTGACCTTTCCACTCTTTTCAGCCAATTTGGTTCCCCATCAATGCCCACCCCCACCCTTTTTATTCCTCCTCCCCACTTAATTTTCCTCCATAGCACTTAGCACTAAGTGACACACTGTGTATTTTATTTACGTGTATTAACCCTCTTCCCCTATACTGTAAGCTCCAAGAGAGCAAAAACCTTGCCTGTCCTGTTCCCTGCTGGACCACTAGCTCCTGGAATACAACCCAGCACTCGAGGTGCTCGTAATATAAATGCATGCTCAGTGAAGGAAAAGATGCATGGGAGACATCCAACTTCTGGTCCTCTCTCGTCTTCAAGGGCCTCACCTGTCAGAACTGCCCACCTCTCCACTGCTAAGCTGCAGGGAAGCAAGTGACCAGGCTTCAGAGAGACGCCTGTGTTTACAGAAAAGGCCATAAAAAGGGCTCATAAATGGCTTTATTTAGCTCTGATGGTATACCCTGCACTGGAAAGAGCCCTTTACATTTATTAACTACATTCACTCGTTTAATCCACATCACAACCTAACCATCTCCAGTTTATAGGGCAGAAAATCGAGGCATGGGACAGAACGCTGCACAGGGAATCAAGCGCAAGCCCAAGTTCTAGTTTCAGCGCCTGTTCTCCCAACAGCTTGGCTCGAGGGCCTCCCAGCGTTTCTCTGCACTGTCCACTGGCTTCCTCTCCCCTCCCCCCAACTCCCAATTCCCCTTCTTTCCATCACCTCCCAGTTAGGAACATCTTACCCAAAGGCATTTCTAAGCACACATTAATTCATTCAACAGATGCACTGAGGTCTTTATTTTTATTTTGTACTATTATTATTAATTTATTGTTTTTATTTATTTTATTCATGTTTATCTATTGTTTTATTATTTATCATGTTTTAAACGGAGGTACTAGGGATGGAACCCAGGACCTTGTACATGCTAAGCACATGCTCTACCACTGAGCTATTCCCCACCTCCTCTGCCAGGCACTGTTTTAGGCACTGACCTAGTAGAGAACGGAGTCCCTTCCCACCTGGGCAGCCAGAGACTCCCGGGAGCAGTGAGTTATGTTCTTTCTTTTCTTGTCACAAGTCCAGGGTTTGAAGAGCACCTGGCTAAGCGATCTGTCAGAGCCTAGTACTGGCACCTGAGGCAGGGTGGTTAATGAGGTTTGGCCCTCATGTGACCTGAAAGGAACTGGCCCTCCCATTTGGGATAAAAGGATGGGGCCCGAGCATCCTTTCCCCTATTCTATATTCTACCCCAGCCCTAGTTTCCTCCTTCCTCCCAGCTGATCACAAAAATGCCTTCTTTGTCTAACTATTACATATACTAATTATTTTCATTTACATGCCTCGCTTACCATTTATGCCTAATTATTGTGCAGCTCGGAAACAATTATGCATACTATTAAGAATGTATCAGGGTAACTTTGCAGTGACTGTTATTTAACTTCAATACCGAATGGTTCATGTGTGATTAATCTCCACAGTTTGTGGTCTCCATAGCATAAAGTGCCCTAAACTGAGCTGAGGGTGGGACATTAGGGTGGGTCACACTGGTCCGCGATGGCACCTAGGAGCAATACTAGAAGTCATAGTAGCAGGAGGAGTTGTAATAGTTATGATTTATTGAGCAATTATATACCAGACACCAGACACTGTTAAGCACTTGATACACATTGTATCACTCAAACTTCAAGACCTTCCCATTATTAAAGATGCGGCAAGTGATATATTCAAGGTCATACAGCTGGGAACTGGAAGGTCTGGGTTCACAACCAGATTTATGGGGTCCAGAGCCTTTTCACTGCCTCACAGGTGCCTGTCCCCTGGAAAGGCACAAGGAGAGCCCTGGGGGGAACCTGGGAAGCCATCCAGTCTACTCCCTCATTCTCCCAAAAAGAAAACGGAGGCCAGAGCAGGGAGGTGGCTTGGCCAGGACAGACCTGGACCAAGCCCCAGTTCTCTGGATGCTTGGCTTTCCCTCTGCTGCTCTAGGAGGAAGCTGCCCTGGGAACAGAGGCAGCATCTCCAGATTCTGCTCATCACTTGGGGCTGACACAGACAGTGATGTGCGCTTCACTGCTGGATCGTCACCCTGGTCCAGAACAGCATTTGCTCTAATTCTTGAAAGCTGACCTGTTTTAGGAAGTGATCCCTTTGGAAGACGCCTGGTCTCCTTCCTCTCAGTCCTTTCTTTTCTAAAATGCATCTCCTTCACTCCATTTGTCTTCCCTCAAAGGCAACAAACAGCATTTACTGAGTACTTAGGATGGGCCGGTTATTACGCTAAGTGCTAGACATCTGTTTGCTTATTTAATTGCCACAAAACCTCTCTGGGCTAGAAACCATCATTATCTCCCCATTTTCCAGCCAAGGACTCTAAGGCCCAGAGAGGTTAAGTGATGTGCTCAAGTCACACAGCTGGTGATGTCAGCGCACAGATCCCGGGCTAGGTGTATCCGATTCCAAAGCCTGCTCTCTTAGGTCAACACATAGTATAATCTTTCTTAATATCAATGTGCTGGCTGCCAGGTTGACCTTGTTTTTCTTTGCTAGGTAGCCAAAGCAAATGGCCAAGTATATTGAGCCTAACGATTCACAGGGGCTCCAAAGCTAACTTCCTCTTCCAGAGTTTTGGGCTCTGCCAAGAGGATGGACACTTCAGGGACCAGGCTAGATTCTGAGATGATATCTGCAGGGTCTCTCCTTCTGGAAACTAGGAGCTGGAGCTCCACAGACTAGGCAGTGTCTTCTTATTCTTACCTATTGTTAGAATTATCAACAGGCAGGGAAGAATCATCTAACAGCATTCCCATTAGAGCTGGGAGCATTCCCAGTTCTGAACCACACCCCTCACCTCTCTCTCCAGCTTTCTGACCTCTGACCTTGGGCCTGTCCCCAGGACCCTTCCCACTTCCTGCAGTCAGTTACCAACACTTCCCAGGACTCTCGCCTCCTTGGGAATCATGGAGGACCAATAAGATGGGGCAGCCCTCTGCGGGGGCTGCAAGGGAACCCACAGGCTGAGGAGGCGGGGAAGGCCAGGAGAGGACCTCCTCCCTCCCATCCACCTCGGAAAGCTGCTGACTCTCCTCTCACTCTGAGTCTTGCCTCCAGACCTTGGCTTTCCCACCTCCAGGCGGGGTAGGGCACATCATTTTATCCTCCCCTCTCAGAAACCCATCCCTGAATGGGCAAGCCCCCCTCTTTTGGCTGTAAGTCACTGAAGGACTGAAAGCAGGGCTGGGAGTGTAACCGACAGCCCGTGTTGTCCAGTGTAGCCGACTCAGTTACTTACCATCACCACCTAATGGATTCTTTTTTTTTTTTTTTTGCCTATGCATCTCTAGGTTATCAACCCCCAATAGAATATAAGCTTCATGAGGGTAGGAATTTTATTCTACGTTGTTCATGACTAGAATGGTGCCTGTCACCATAGGAGCTCAACAAATATCTGTTAACTGAATGGATGTTCCAGAGGGAGAGCGTCATCGTGCCCAAGATGGAGAAGGGACCCCGGAACGAGGCTCACCTCCTCCCCGCGAGGCTCAGCTGGCTGCGGTCCCCCTGCCCTTAAAGATCTCCAGGACAGCCCCTCTCCAAGTGCCTTCTCTCCTTTGTGCAGACACACAGAACAGTCAGTGCCTAATGCTCAGCCTCAGCGGAGAGCAGCAGGAGTGAAGTTGCAAGGACCAGGCTGTGGGTCCACTCCTGCATGGCTAGAGAAGGTATTGCATAATTGGTATGGGGACAGAGTCACCACCTTGATTGCATCTGCGTAAGTTGAGGTGGAGAGGAGTTCTCACTGTCTGAGTACCATGTGCAGACACAGAGTAGGAAGCCCCAAGGCAGAGCGGGCAGCAGACAGGGGCCAGCCGGGAATGACCTTGCCATAGGGGTAGAGTTCTCAGAAGAGGAGCTGAGTCTAGCTCACAGGCCCCCCTGGGTGTCCTGGCCCCAGGCCTCAGGGCAGCCCCTTACTGACCTCGTAACACTTCCTATAAAGCTGTGGGAGCAATGTCACGGCGGGCTATGGGATGTGGGGTGTGGCAGCCTTCCCCTCCCTGGCTTCCAGTGTGCAGGAAAAGGCCACACAGTCTGGGACCAGGGAAGGAGATCTCTGCTTGCAGACAGAACTGTTTCAGAGGACAGATAACAAGCCCATGATGGCATCAGGGTTAACAGAGCCTCCTGCAAACTTGGAATCCAACAGGCTCCCGGCAGCTGCATTAAAATCTAAACAGTCTTTCCTGTGGATTTTTCAGATTAATGCAAATTTGTTTTGCCTTGCAAATTGAAAATCAGTTGCAAGCACCTGGTGTAAGAGTTCCAGCAGGGAGTGGAGAGCCCTGAGGGGAAGCCAGGCGTCCTCACCATGCCAGCCAGCCAGTCATGACCTTGCCCACCTCTGGTCCCTGGGGAGGCAGGCCTTCTCTGCAATTCTCTCTGGGTTCCACCCCCCACCTCCTCAATGAACAGCTCTCATGGAGCACGACTGATGGCACCCAAGTGGTTTCCAGATGCTGGGATTCCCGGGTCTCTTTCTTCCCCCAGTAATGGCGGGTGATAGGTACCATCAGGGAAGTCATTCAAGCCCACTGTAAGAAGCCTGCCTTGGCATCTCCTGGGAGGAGGGGTCATCATTATAATTACTATATTCACACTATTTCATCTTTCAGCAAAGGAACTGACAGAGTGCTTTGGAGATGCACCGCTGGTTGAAATCATTCACGTTTTTTCCATACTTGTCCCAACTGCATGGCTACTTAGCTCCAAGCAAGCATCTCCTCCCACCATCACCAGAAAGCTGGGGTGAGGGGGACTAGTGGGGGCTCCCAGGGAAAGCTGGGTTATGAGGAAGATGCTGCTGCTCCCCACAGAGCCTGGCCCATCTTGCTTCTGCCTTGCTACCTGTCAAAGCCGTGCTCCGAGCCAGACAGGAACACCCCCTTCCCGCTTGTCCCCTCCTCCACCAGCCGCGCATTGTTCATTCAGCTCCGAGATAAGTCGGGAGGGAGGGCAGTTATGAACGGGCCCTGTTATGCTCCCCCTTCCTCTGCTACGCAATTTCAAGGCAGGAGACAGAGAGAAACGCTCTGGAAATCCAAATTAAAATGTATTCCTGCAGCAATCCCGCACCCAATTAAAGTAACCCAGAGCCTATTGTCCTTTGCTAAATTTAGAAAATGCTCAGGTGTGTCTGATCCTACTCTGCACAGATATTTTTAATACAGATTTAATCATATTTTGGGTTAGGAGAAGAAGCTAATTAGGTAGGCAGATTTAGAAAGGCTGCCGGAATGCAGGACAAAGAGAGGTGATTTGTTGCAATTCACTGTTTTTTGTTTTTTTGGTTTTTTAACAGTAAGTTGTGTTGGGCCTGGGTTTTGGACTCACAGCAAATAGGCTTGAAAACTGAGGTCACAACGAACAGGAAAGCTCTCCATGTTAGAGGTCAACGAATGCTGGGGCTGAAAGAGGGGCTCAGCCACTTTTTGCCTCCACTGACTGCTGAACTCGAACACATCAGGCACAGGGGGCCTCTGCCGTTTAATGGGACGGCCTTCTCCATCCTTGGATGGAATGCGTTCCCTCTGGTCTCTCTGCAGAAAGGCACACGCTGCTGCTTGGTGAGTTGACAGATAACTGACTCAGTGACCGAGGAGGAGAGCCTCAAAACCTGCCAGCCCCAGACCTGGGCGAGGGGCTTCGGGCTCCTGCCCACCTCGTCCTGGGGCCCTTGCCTACCTCCTCTGGTCCTCGGCTGTGGGCTGGGCTCCACCCTCGCCCAGTAAACCCATCTCCACAAAGCATCAGTGACTGCACCCAGTGTAACAAAGAAACAGGAGCCCTGGCTTGACTCTGTGCTGAATCATCATGCGATCGAGTAAATGATGCAAAAACTCCTCTGAGCCTCCATTTCTCTTCCTCAGTCTCCATGGGGATTCGGGTCTCTCTCTTCACTTCTCACGATGGCAAAGGTACAGAGAGACTGGGTGTGGCATGCTGGACGTGTCGGGAAAGGCAGCCACGGCAGGGCACCCACCCGGGCAAGAAAGGTCATGATGCTGTGGGTTCGTTTTGTTTTAACCAAAGTGTGAGCGCTGAGGGGAGTGGGCTCTTTATCCAGGGCCTCCTCTGGGCCCGGTCTTTGTGATGGCGGAGGCTGAGCCCGGCACAGTGTCGCTGAGCTTTCCAACTTCCTCCTAAGCATACTGTTAAGTTAAAAGTCAGAGCACAGAGTACCCCTAGGGTCCTGCTCCTCGCGTTAGAAAGAAAGGAGCAGAAGAAAGTACACGGGTATCTGGTACATTTGTGTGAAAGGAACACAGATATTTAAGAGGTTGGTTACCTACAAGAGGTGATGAGAAAGCACGCAGGATGGGGACGGGGAGCAGGGATGAGGCAGGAGGGCCATGTCTCTGAAAATCACTTTCTGTTTGGCTCTGACTCCTGGAGCCTCAGGAGTGTTTCACAGAGCCGTCACACACTCCAATGTAAATAAATAAACCAGCAGGAGGTGGAGGGACTCCTTCCTAAAAACCCAGAGTTCCTCCTAAAAGCAGATTCTCCTCCCCAAAAAGTGGGTCTCACAGAGAGGAGAACTCATTATTTTCATAGCACAGCAGCTGAAGCAAAGATCTTAGAGGCTCAGTTCAAATTCCAGCTATAGGACTTATGGGCTGTGTGACTTTGAAGAAGTCACTTAACCACTCTGGACTTCAGTTTCCTTCATTGATAAAATGGGGTAAAACGGTAATTACCTCTCATTACTATCATGAGGAGTGTATGAGTTAGTACAAGGGCTGAGGCCCTTGGCACCAGGCTGCGTGAGTGCTCGCTATTATGATTAGCGTAATTTCAGGGCTCCGTGGTTAGGGGCAGCTGGGACGGCCCATCTTCTGCCTGATGGGATGAGGGCTCCCTTCTGCCCCTAGGACATCCCTCAGATGTTGTGAATGGGCCGGCCTGACACGGATTTTCCAGCGGCGGGCTCACCGTGGTGGCAGGACCTCTGAGCTCTGAATGCCACTGACCAGGGACTACAGTCCTTTCCTATTGCTGTGGTTAACTGATTAGCTCAGACTCAGTGGCAGAAACAACACAACTGTACCACTTACAGTTCTGAGGAGGTAAGAGATCTGAAGTGGGTCTTACTGGACTAAAATCCTTGGCTTACAGTCCCTTCCTTCACTATAAAGGCAGCAACGGCAGGTCAAATTTTTCTCCTATGGCATCGCTCCAACCTCTTCTTCTGCCTCCCTCTCCCACCTTTAAGGACCCTTGTGATTCCAGTGGAGCCACCCAGATAACCCTGGATCCTCTCCCTTTCTTAAGGTCAGCTGATTGACAACCGTAATTCTCATCTGCTGCCTTAACTCCCTTTGCAACATATTCACAGGTTCTGGGGATTAGGACGTGGGCATCATTGGGCCATTATTTTGTCTACCGTGAGGACCAACTCCTGATCTACTCTACCCTCTTCACTTGTACTCAGGGCCTAATCTCTTGAGTTTGGTTGTTTTTTCACCATTTTAACCATTTTTCAGTGGACAATTCTGTGGCATTAAGCACATTCGCATTGTTGTACAACCATCACCACCATCCATTCTCCAGAACTCTTTTCTTCTTACAAAACTGAAACACTGTACCCATTAACAATAGCTTCACTGGAATGGAATCATACAGTAGTTGTCCTTTCGTGACTGGCTTATTTCACTTAGCACAATGTCCTCAAAGTTCACCTACGTTATCGCATGTTGGTCTCCTGGTTTTGCAACAACTCCATGCTACTGGTTCCACTCATCCCCCAAAAGGGGGTCCTGGCTCTGCAGGAGGTCCCCACCAGGAGTGGCATTTCAGGCTAAAAGTCTGCAAATACACGGTCTAGAGATTTAAAAAGAACACAGTGCAGTGTGGTGTGATGGTGCAGACTGCAGTTCAGAGTGCCGATCTGGGGTCGCTGGGCACTGGATTCCAGTCCATGCCCAGCCATTCATTGGCTGCGTGGCTTTCATTCATCAGCCAACACTCATGGAGCACCTACCATGTGCCAGTCATCGTGTGAGGCACAAGAAACACAAAAGCTACTCAGCACAGTACAACCACGTAGTAAGTACTCAGTAAATGCTAATTCAAAAAGGGGGTCAAGGTAAGGGCAGAGTCGAGTGGAGAAGCCCTAAGGTTTCACATGAGCTTCCTGTTGGGAGCCCCAGGGAGCTGTGGTAGGAAGCTCTGAACCCTGGCAGAAGAGCAGACACAGAATTATAGCAGCTTTTCCTAAGAAATCAGGAGAGGCTGCTCTCAGGACATGCCTCTAAAGGTAGGCCAGGAAGCAGGACCAAGTCAAGAGTGACATGCATGTGGGAAAGGAGGCAGGGACGCCAAGATTCACCTTTCAAAGCTGATGAGCTTTCTTGAGGCTGATTTTTTAAATCTCCTCCTCCAGGAAGCCTTCCGAGATTAAACTCACAGAATTCTAGTGACTTTTACTAGACTTCCCTTCCGTATAGCAAAAGGCAGCTGCTCTGACCACTCAAGGCTAAGGAGCCTCAGTCCTCAGTTATGAAGTCACTGAAGAGGTGCGGCTCACCCCAATCCCTTTCTGTTTGGCTCTGATGTTTGTGTTGCACGTATGATTTTTACAGACAAATTTACCCTTTTGACTACACATTTCTCAAAGCAGCTACTAAGATGAATTTTTATCCTGGGCTACGTTCCTCTGGGCACGTGTGCAACTAGCTGGGACCAAACAGGCTGCAGAATATGCCCCCGTGGCAGTGAAGAGTTGGCAACACCAGTGTCAAAGGGCTGAGTGAGGAGGGAGAGCAGGTTCTGAGGTCGAAGCTGCGTTGGCCGGTCCTGGAAGCTGGCTGGTGTGGACCGGCCAGTGGGGCTGCGTAGGACAAGGGTAGGCAGAGAGTTCCTCGGTTTCTGCTCACATCCCTTCCTGCCACCCAGAGAGGCGGGCAAGGCTGGGGAGCTGAGGGAAGAGCATGGCAGTGCCCTGGGCCACCTCCCCCAGGTGGACATCATCTCATGTTCCTCGTGAGAGCATGCCATAGTCACAGCTATCTTCCCGAGTAACCAGTGCTTTCCAGCCCTGTAACTGGGCCACTGCTGGGGAGAGAGGATGGTTTGGAAGTGACTCGAGGAGCACAAGGGGGAGGGCTATTTTCCTGGCATTGTAAGGCTGACTCCCACCAATTCCCCCACGACTTCCCAGCCCCCATGCCCATTCCATCCACCTCTGACCTGGTGAGGGGCATCTGAATCAAAGGCTTGGCCCAGGCACATGTTTTATGTTCCTTAAAAGCCATGTCTGCCAAAAAGTGTGCACTGAATATGTGTGTGTATGTATGTGTGTGGGGGTGTGTGTGTATGTGTATGTGCCCCTATGCCTGTGTGTCGGTATCACAGGCAGAGATGCAACTGGATGCACAGGCTCTGGACTCAGGGTCTGTGTCCTTGTTTGGTCACCTTGGATGAACTTGGCTCATCAGAGCTGATGAACCTGGGTAAGTGTTCCACCCAGCTATTCCTTAGCTTCCTCATCCATAAAATGTAGATACTAATAGTACCTAATTCATGGGACTGCTGTGATTATTAAATGAATCAATACATTTAGAACAACTAATGCTTGGTCCATGAGTCTCGCTCCATAACTCTTAGCTACTCTTCTTCTTTTTATTTATTGATCCAGGTCAGTTGGCTGATAAGTGTCACTTCCTCTTGACGTCAAACTGAGGCATAAAGGAATCCCCAGAGGTCACCAGACTTTAGCCAAGTCCATCCATACCTTCGGCATGTCTGTAATACAGAGCATGTACATAAACACAAGACCTATTCTTTTAAGTCGATTCTCAAGTGTACAAGGAGGGCCTTCATTGAAATGCCGTCCCTAGAGTCCATCTCTACTGGACTTTTTTATACATTCAACTATCTTATAAGAAGATCCTTTGGATACTTCATCAGCCAAAACCCTTAACATTGGTCCAACCGATCCACCTCATCATGTCCAGCCTGCCTGTAGAGAGTTGGCTGAGTTAACTGCAAAGCCCGCAGCTTAAGCTTTTGGATTATTTGTGCAACCACCTGTTTCCCTTACTCCCAGATAATTGAATTGCCTGTTTTCACTCATTGATGTAGAGAGATATCTACATAAATGAAATTGTTTTAATACCCTCTCTTTATTTGGTTGTAATTGCTCAGGGAGAGAAAAACACGTCTTTTTTCCCCTGGGAGATACAAATCTTTAGTCTGATGGGTACAACGATCAGAGGATTTTGGTGATACAATTGGTGATAATAACAATGAAATACTAAATAATAATGAAACTGGCAACAATACTAATGCTAATAATGATGAAGCTGGTGACAACCTCTGTCTTCTGCTGCCTGCTTCCACGTGCCGGGCCCCGGGCTCCGTCCTTCACCGGCATTAGCCCATCTAATTTGGGTCCAGGAGCAGAACTGCCTTTTGGCTGCAAACTGACGGGCAGACTTTGCCTGTTCAGGTGTGTGGAAGAGGTGTGTCCAGAAGCCCTGGCTGCAGACCCGGAGAGTGTAAGCACATCCCCCTGGAATCCCAACCTCATTCCAGCCCACGGGGAGAACGGTGAGCCTGCCCTCGGCACAGAACAGCCCCATCCACTTTTCAATTATCCATACACACATGCCCCCTATGTAATTATCCCAACAAATGTGCTCAAGGAAAATAAACTCTGCAAGACTGCCTTACAGAAATAGCAAAATGCACAGCACAGGCCTGCTCTGTATAATTCATGCGGGAAACATGGAAACATCTTATCCTGATAAATTGTGCTTTCTGTGAATTTGCTGATTATACACACACGCGCGCACACACGGGTACGCATGCTCACACACACGCACAGGCTGCCTCAATACGGCTTGTATTTTGATAAGGAGATGGGGAGAGCCCAAGTCTGGAGAATGGCTGTGCCCTGGGGGAGGTGTCAGCTCAGGGCTAGGCACCTGAGTGGCTGGACTGGTGACCACTGTCTGGCAGCCTGAGCATGTTTTTCAGTTCAGGCTGCTCAGCTGAATAATCCTTGGCAAGTCCCTGTTACATGCCCCAATCGGGTCAGCAAAGGCGTCCCCAGGAGGAGTAAGAGTCTCATGGAGGAAAAGGACCCCTGAACAGATACAAACATGTCAAGGTAGGCATGATTATGAGGCTGAACTGGAAGATCAGGGTGGGCTTCTTGGAGGAGAGGGTATGAGGCTTGGAGGATGAGGACGGTGGCCAGGGGAGGAGAATGGGGGTGGCGTTCTAGGTGCTGTTCTAGGGAACAGCAAGAGCAAAGGCCCTGGGCACCAGGAAAGGGAGGGTGGACAGCCAGCTTGGCATCACCAAGGCACGTGGGGGTGGGGAGACAAGAGCTGGGGCTGGAGCTCTAAGGGGCAGCCAGAGAGGAAGGGAAGGCCCCGTCCACTTTGCCGAGTGACTCCCTCCTCTCCTGTCACTGCTTAAGGCCGTTCACCCTCCAGGGCCTGCTCAAGTGGCACCTACTCAAGGAGCACTTCCCTATTCCCCGCCTCGACTAGATTAGAGCCCTGGCCAGCACTCTCAGCCCTCCGTCCCTTTTCATCACAGTGCTTCCAGCTCCAACGGGAATTATTGAATTATCCTGTAATTTGGGGTCACTGTCTCCCCCACTAGACACCGTGGGCTTTCTCTTCGCCCAGTGCCTTGCACAGTTCCTGGTACATATGAGTCACTCAATAAGTGTTTATTAAATGACTGAATGGCTAATGAATGGTTCTCTGGCAACTCACTGTGGGATGGCCAGGTGGGGGTGAGACTGGAGACCGGAAGACCAGGAGACCAGCAGGAAGGCTGGTGGGATAACTAACTGCCTGAAAGACGCTAAGGGTCTGAAACAGAGCGCAGGGAGTGAACATGTCAAACTGGTGAGAAGGCACGGACAGCAGGCAGGCGCTGATGGATGGATGTAGGTGTGGGGGAGGGAGAAGTTGTCTGGATAAGACCCAGGTTGGGCTTCTTCCTGGACAGGACAGGTGCTGGGCCATCTGCCGAGATGAGGAACAGGGGAGAAGGAGCAGGTCTTGGGAAGGCAAGGGATGGGATGAGTACATCATGGCCATAGTGAGCCAGAGTTCCCAGAAGCTCAGGCCACCCGCTTCCTGGAAGCAGACCTTGTGACCCCTCTGGCACCCCTAGCATCTCCTCAGGCAGCATTACCATCCATGCTGGCCTAGCTGAAGCCAGACCAGCCCCTGCGCTTTTCCATTCCAGCAGCCCTGCCCAGGGTCACCAGACTCCCTGGGGAAGGCGGGTGCAGGTCTGGCTGACAAAGACTGCTGGTCTTACTAGGAGGATGAAAACGATGTCTGCTGTGTAAATGGAATTCAAGCAGACTCCCCGGACAGGCTGGCTTGGCTGTTGCACACTGGTGCTCATCCCTTTCGGGAAACTTTCTCCTTCATTATAACCAGTCTGCGCCTGGAGGTCACAGATGGGACTGACGGTGCAACCACCTGAAGGACCCAACTGGAGGCAACAGCAGGGTGGGGCTTCCCGACCTCTCCAGCTCGATTCCCAGGAACACACAAGGAGAAGGGGACAGGCTTCTGAAACCTGGGGTACAACTCCCAGACTGTAATTGGGTCAGCCAGCCTCACCCTCCATCCCCTGGGCCGGCCTGAACGAACACACACACACACACACACACACACACACACACACACACACAGACACACACACACACACACACACACACACACACACACACACACACACACACACACACACACACACACACACACACACACACACACACACAGCAGAGGAGCCAAGATGGAGGGCTGGGCAGAGGTCTAGTGTAATTGACCGATCCTACCCAGCCTGCTCACCCCGCTGAGTCAGTCTTTCTGAAGTACCACATTGATCATGTCACTCTCTGACTTAACAACCCTGTGGCTCCTCGTGGCCTCTGGGATGAAGCTGAGGTCCAAAGCTCAGCATTCAAAGCCTCCTGTAGTCTGATCTCAACCCACTGTCCCAACATTTCAGCTCACTCCCTGCCTCCTTGCACAAGGCCACTTCACTGCAGCCCAGATCGGTCTTCTCGCTGAATTGAGCTCTCATAAAAAGACAGAATCATAGATGGTTAGGGATGGAAGGAGCCCTTCATTTGATAGATGAGGACCAGAGAAGGTAAGTGATTTGCCAGTAAGTGAGCTGAGTCTAAGGATGCTGGTTCCTTCATCCACCACGTGCTAAATGCCCATTCCCTGCCAGACACTGCCCTAGCTCATGTGGAAATGTGGAGCCCACCCTTTGCCATTTATTCAGCAAATTTTTATTGGGCTCCTCCTAGGTGCCAGACTGGGTGCAGGATGCAGTGGTCAATGAAACAGAGAAGTCCTGCACTCCTGGTGAGCTGGGGAGCTCCACAACCCATAAAGATACATGTCAGGTGGTGATGAGGGCTGTGAAGAAGAAAATCAAGGGAAGGGGACAGAGAGTGATGGTGTAGAGGCACATTTTGTTGAGGACGCTAACAGAAGTGGGCTGGAGAGAAGCGAGGATTCCCTGGGGAAGGCTGGTCCAGGGAGAGGAAGCAGCCATCACAAAGGCAGGAGGACCCTGGTGAAGTGGGAGCTAACCGGGGAAGGGGGAGTATCGCTGACGACCTCAGAGAAGACAGCAGGGAACATTCCAGCCAATGTAGGGACTCTGGCTCTTACTGTAAGTGAGATGAGTCTCTGAGCAAGGAGGGGTGTGAGCTGACTGGGGTGAAGGAGGGGAGAGTCAGGCAGACACGATGCAGCATGACAAAAGCACAGCAAGCCACAGTGGCACTGAGACGGGGTCAGGGAAGTTTCCCCAACTCGCTTTCCAATGCAGGGTGGGCAGGTGTTTAGGCAAGAGGAGTGTGTGTGTGCGTGTGTGTGTGGTAGTGGAGAAGGAAAGGAGAAGAGGGTAATAGCTAAAATAATAGCCAAGATTTATTAAGGACACAGTATATACCAGGAACTGGGCTAAGCAGTAACTCATCGAATACTCCCATTTTACAGATGATGATACTGAGGCACAGAGACACTGACCTGCTCGAGACCATGCTACTGGCCATCATCGAGTGGCACATAAACCCAGGCAGTCCGGCCCCAGAGTCTGCATTTCTAACCACCACACGATGTCATAGAGTGGAAAGCGTTCTAGGTGGAAATGAGAGGGACAAGGCGAGTGGGGGCCCATTCGGGCCTCTGGAACCAGGAGAGTTCCGGCAATTCCCCTGCCTCTGAATGGAAGTTAAGGAAACCCAGGCCAGGGCAGGGGCAGATGTGCCATGTGTGGGAGGAAGAGGTCACGTCTCAGCCCTGGGGGGCCTAGATCCTGAAGAGGCTCCCAGCTGCACCTACACCCCAACTGCTTGTAGATCTTGGCTACTCAAAGTGCAGTCCGCAGACCAGCAGAATTGGCATCACTGCGGGACTTATTAGAAATGCAGAAGCTCAGGCTCTCACCCAGACCTCCTGAATCAGAATCTGCATTTCAGTAAGATCCTCGGGAGATCTGCTGCAGACCCATTAAAATTTGGGAAGCCTTGCTCTATTTTTGGGGGGAAGCCTTGCTCTCGGTCTTAGGGTCCAAACAAGACTTCAAGGAATCCTTCTCTGACGGCCCCCCATCCTATGAGATCTCAACCCACATTTTTTTTCTCTCAAAGCAGCTTCAAATCCCCCTTCAAGCACTGACCATATTGTCATTCAACTGTTCTCAAAGCTGCTGCACATCGTAATCACCCGGGGAGAGCGAAATACCCGAGGGTCAGCCTTGCTCCTGGACGAGTAGATCAGAACCTAAGTATTAAGTTTTTGGTTTTTTTTTTTTTTTTATGTTCCCTCACCCCCAACACCCTGGTGTTCCCCTCGTAGGATCCAATCAGTGACCCCTTACTGTCACTAAATGCTCCAGGTCTCTCTTCTTAGAGGAAAGTCCCAGTCTCTTCTTAGAGGAAAGTCTCTTCTTAGAGGAAAGTCCCAGTCTCTCTTCTTAGAGGAAAGTCTTAGAGGAAAGTCTTCTTAGAGGGATTCTGTCTGCCTCGTTTACTGCTATTTGCAGCTTCAAGAGCAGCGCGGGGCACAAAGTAGGTGCTCAATGAAAACTTCTCGCAGGCAAGCGGGAAGGAGGAGGGGAAGGAGGAGGAAAGGGTATCCCACTCTGACAAACTTATCTCAGAAGAGCAGCAGCTGCTGTTACTTCCTGGATAAGAAGAGCAGGGTCGCTGGCGAGCTGCCGACCAGCTTTGCTCGTCAAACCCGACACGTGTGCCACCTCTGGTCCCTTGCTACGGGCGCCCAGGAAAGCAAATGGCCCGGCTGGGTGCCGGCTCTGCCTCTCACCAGAGGGAGCAGTAAACAATCAAGAGTCTAGGTGTGGAGAGGGGGCAAGGAGGCCTGGTACCTGCCGTCCGTGGGGACCCCTTGTAGGCCACTTCTGTCCTAGCCACCCTTGCACACAGTGGGGCCACACAGGTCCTCTGGGTAGGATGACACGGGAGCACCCAAGCCCAAACCCTCGCCCCAACTGCCAGGGGCTGGGGTCTCGGCTCCAGATCCACTCAGGTTTCTATCATGGAAACAAATCAGGTTCTTGTTTGACCCCAGAGTACACATTACTTTTCCTCTCCCGCTAAAGCAAACTTTTCTCCCATCCGTTCTGGAGAGGTTCATTTAATAGCGTGTGAAATGAAATGTCAACAAGAATTAGAACAAATGGCATCGTAATCCCCAACAGATGACAGGTAGCCAGAGGCAGTCCGGCTCCAATAGCCCTGAGCTGCAGGGAGCCAGCCTGGGGGACCCGAACCCCCACTCTGGGAACAGGGACCTCTAGGCAAACAGTGTCCCTGCTTGCCACTGAAATATGGTCTTTCAGCTTCTGACAGCAGAACAGAAACTGCCTTTGACCTAGGAAACAGGTTTCCTCTGACACACAATTAGCAAGGACAAGCATTCCCTGGGGCAAGACCCAAGAGCCCCACCCGCCAGCCCTTCAGGGGTCGTGTGTGGATGGGGAGCCGTCCGGACCAGAGCCGTGACCTGCTGCCAGGACTCATCAGCTTCTCCTTGCCTTGCATCAGCCTGCTGCTCTCCACAAGGCCCTGCATTTGTCAGCTCATCTGTCCCAGGGGCTCGGAGGTGTGAGAGAAACATGCCTTGACCCTCTGCCCACCTGGACCGCCGAGGACACAGCCATGTTCACTTCACTGGATCACATAAAGACTGAATGTGATTGGACGCTTACCATGAGCCGGATCCTATGTTATCCTTTTCAACATTCAAACTCGTTCTCATTCAGACACATATTTATTGAGCGTCTACTGTGTGCCATGCACAGATCTAGGCACAGCTGTGAACAGACAGACACAGATCCCCGCACTTGGGGAGCTTCGGTCTGTGTAGGGCTGGGGGAGGAAGACAGATGGTAAGATAAATAAAGGCTTCCTCTGAAGCCCGGGGAAGCCCTCTGTACTCACAGGGGCACGGCCAACGGGAGACAGGCTCAAGTACCCCAGGCTCCGTGCGTGTCCTTGGGGTGACAGTTCTGGGCTTGCCTACACGGTCCCCCTGAGGTCCCCGTGGGGCTGAGCCTGGACTGCCCCCAGGAAACCCAGCTCACCGACCTACCCCCATTGCTGGCCCTTCCTCCTTCCTGTCTCACTCACCGCCTGCCCTGAGGGCTCGCTGCTCACATGCAGTGGCACCCAAGGCTTGGGCTTGGATTTTAGGGGAGCCTAAATTAAGACAAGAGGATACATATTAGGGAGGAAATTAAGTGGGAAAGGGGAGGGAGATTCCATTTTTAGTCAGGGAAGAACGATAGCATTTTCATTTTTCTAGATAAGGAATTGAGGCTCTGGCCCCAACACTCTCAATCTCAACTTGAGAAAGTGGCAGGACTGGGCCTTCCCGCCTTCTTTCTGGTGTGGAGGTGGCTGCCTTTAAGCACGCGACTCCTGACCCTTTGTCCGGCATTGGAACCAGTGCTGGAACCGTGAGGGCACAGAGCAGGCCAAGTCCTGCAGCCGGAAAAGAGAGTGGGAGGCGCTGCTGGGAGACTGGGGCAGGGGAGCTTTGAGCAGGGAAGGGAGCGCTGGCTTTTGGAAGGAAGGGGGACCTGGGAAGGGCGTCCTGGGACAGGAAATGAGTGTTGAACGTGGGGAAGTGGGAGTCGTATTTCAGGCCAGCTGGAGGGGAGGCTATTCTCCTGGAGAAGGGGCTGAGAAAGCTGCACCTCAAAGTGGGCTGAGATGCAGCAGAGGATGCTGGCCGAATCCTGGCCCAAAAGAGTGACTGCAAACAGGTCAGTGGGGCCCGGACACCAACTGTTCCCTCTCAGCCCTGTCTCCATGGTGAGCGAGCACCATTCCAGCCTCACCTACCCCACAGGTATGGCCTCAGCACCTCCCCAGGCACACAGCATTGTTTTCCTCTTCTTTGCCGATTGGAATGGAGACTATAAAGCTGGAGGAAACCTAGACACTGGCTCATGGAGTACTCTCATTTTTTCAGGAAAAGAAGCTGAGGTCCAGAGAGGGAAAGCGATTTGTCTGAAGTCACACAGTAAGACAGGAATAGAGCAAGAACCCAGGTGTCCGGATGTTTACTCCAAGGCCGCGATGCCCTTTCCTTTTCTCCCAGGAGAGGGGTTATATTGGCATGGTGTCGTGCCTCTTGTAGGCTACAGCCTGGAGAAAGAAGGCTGGGGAGAACAAGGGGCCATCCTGTTACCTTCACGGCACTCAGAGATGGATTAGAACTTACAAAGCACTATCACTCTGCCCAGTGAAGCTGGCAGGGCAGGTGTCATTCACCCCACTCCACAGGGGAAGAGATGGAGGCTCGGGAAGTTTACCCAGCCCGGGAGTGGCATGGCCAGGATCCAAATCCAGGAACTCTGATTCCAAGTTTCATGTTCCTTCCAATTACTCCAAGCTAAACCCAACTGGGGCCTCACGGTGATTACCTTTCATTAGCTTCAGCAAAGCCTCTGCTTTGGCGAGTTTCATAAAGGACTAAATCTGTCAGGAAAACATAAAGACAGGGCCCTCATCCATCTTCTCGACAACTATTTATTAGACTTGTTATTATGTAAATACAAAACAGAAGGGGGAAACTACATTAAAAATCCAATCTGGCTGCCTCTGCAGGCAGGGGGTAGATGGCAAGGGGGGCAGAGGAAGGACTGAGGCCCACAGGGAGGCCCGGCCAAGTTTGGAGCCTGGGGAACAGGAGGGTGGGACATAGGCCACCCGATGCCCGCTCAGAGTCTGTAACTGCTGCCCCACTTGACAGCTGCCATTGTCATTCCACTCTCGATGAATGAAAAGTGAGGATACAATTAAAAAGCCAAACGTCGCCCTTGATTGCAGCAGTTGGAGGGCAGCTTAGTTGGGCCCCAGAGAGGCCCTTCCTGGGGGGCCTGAGGTTCCCTCTGTCTGTTCCTGCAAAGGACTCTCTCAGGGGCGCAGCACCCCCTGCCCCGCCCCTAGGGCCACCCAGCGGCCTCCAGGAGGGCAGGTGCGCAGTGGCGCTGTGGTGGGTCTGCTCACGTGTTGTCCCCGTGGGCTCTCTACTGCCCCAAAGTCGGTTCATTGGTCTTTGTGTATCCCCTGCCATGCCTGGCACACACAAGGAACTTAGCAACTGTTCCTTCTCAAATATGTGAATACATTTCCTGGAGGTGATTATGCTCCAAGAAGAGGGAAGTGAAAGCAAGTATGGGCATTTCAGCTGTTACCATTGCAGGAGGCCCGAGGTGAAACCCATAACACAGGGAGCAGTGCCCTGCACCCCACCTCGGCCTGGCCCACAGCCTGCCCTGCTGTCAGCTGACTGTGGTCCCCGCCACGCAACCTAAGCACCATGGTAACGGGGCCAGTACGCATCCCCAGTGCCATCTCTGTGCCCGACTAGAGCAGGTCCCCAACAGGAGGAAGGAAGAAGGAAGAAGGAAGGAAGGAATGAAGGAAGGAAGGAAGGAAGGAAGAGGGAGGGAGGAAGGGAGGGAGGGAGGAAGGAAGGCAAGCAGGCAGGCAGGCGGGCGGGCTGGCACACTGGCTCCACTGTCTCCCTCTGTGTGTGCCAGTGGCACAAGGAGCACGGATTTGGTGTCAGAAGAACTGAGCTTGAGTCCTGGCTCCACCACTTCACTGACTGGCCCTGCGATCTTAGACAAGCCTCAGTCTCCACATCTGAGTAAAGGGGAGAATACAACCCACCTCACTGGGTGTTGTGAGGACTAAATGTGCTAATGTGTGTATAGCACCGAGCCCAGTGCTTGGCACACAGTAGGTACTCAACATATGTTAGCTGTTATCCTGAAAAAATTATCAGCTCAGCTGCCCCATGGAGTCACGTAAGTGCAGCAAAGTGTTACGGGGGCCATGGTGAACCCACGCCCAGGGCAGTGGGGACACCAAGGACAAAGGGATTGATAGTGCCCTGTTGGAGCTGGTGTTCAGGTGGCCACCGCCCCACACCTCTGTGATGCTGAGCTCAGGGCTGGGAAGAGAATCTGTTCCCCCGATAGTACTTGCTGAGTAAACAAGATGGGGGAGACGTTGTCCTTGCCTCCAATGGAAGAATGCAGCCAGGCTCTTCCTGATGACCGGTGGAGGGCGCCAGCCCACGGCCTGCCGGGACTCACCCTCCAATCTCCAGGACCCTCTGGCTTAGCACATGCCTGTTTCCTCCTTGTCTAACCTCGCTGGACTAAGAACAACACATCCTTCTTGTAATACTCCCCCAGAGACTAGGAGATTATGATTAAACATCGAGAAGTGAGGACTCAGAAGGTTATGTTGCTCTTTGTGTTTGCAAAGGGCTTAACCACATCCTGTCAGAGCTGTTCTTTGTCCTCACACCTCACCCTGCACAGAAAACGGGTTGCAGGGGCCCCAGTGAATAGGAAAGGTCTAGGAGGCCACTGTTTATGGGCAGATTCATAATTCAGTTAACCAACTGGTAACAAATATGTTGGGTAAGACTGTATGAGTCAGGAACTCTTGTCAGATGCTGCAGATACAAAAGCAGATTGAGGAGGACAAGTCCCTTTTTCCCAGAGGCATCAAGGCTGGGTTGTGGATAAGTGACATGACTTGCCCAAGCCCTGTGTTCTGGACAACCAGTTGGTCATTTGTTAATTGATTCAACATAAGAGTGATTACCATGTGTCACGATCTGTTCTAGGTGCTGGGGATACAGCAGTGAACAAAGCAAGGTTCCTGCCCTCATGGAGCTTACATTCCAGCAGAGGAGACTACAGTGCACACAGCAGACATTTGTCCTGCACTTTAACGTTTATGATATGCTGTCTCCAACGTCAGCTCAATTCTCGCTTAAGTCTTGTGATAACTGTATTTTTTGTTATTCTCATTTAATAGATGAAATTAAGACTCAGAGAGGTTAAGTGACTTGCCCTTCAGACACATGAGATGAACTGTTCTTGGTACAAAACTGTCAGGACAATGCTTTTACGAGAAGAGCTAAAGAGAGAAAGGGATTTGTCGTGGGGACTTTCCTTCTTCCATCTGGGACTTTCAAGGAGGATGCTGAAGTTTGGAGGAACTCCGTATATTCTCATAATGGCCGACAAATGACCTCTGGTAGACCAGTTGTCTAAGAATTCACAGGGGCCAGTGCAACCCTGGGCTGGAGTGATATTTGTCATCTGATTACATTTTTGCTTGTATTATTAGTATTGTATTGTTGTTAGTTTATTTGCTTGTATTATTTTGTTTTGCTTTGTAATTCTTGTCTTGGGTATGATGACTTTTCTCCAATGGGGACTGTGTGTGTATGTATGTGAAGGGGGCCAGGTAAGCACACGGCGAGAAGGGAGGAAATACAGGAGATAACGGCCTGACCTCCAAAGAACCTTGTTTGGCCACCACTCACTCCTTCCATAAACATCAGGTGAGTTCCCAGTGAGCCCTGGGGTCAAGGATGACCAAGGCAAGCTCCATCCGCCTGCTCCGCGGAGGCAGCCTGCCAGGCCCACTGGACTCACAGGTTTGCCTGTGTCCCTGCTACGTGTCCGGCCGGTTTCCATGCCAGCTCAGCCTCTATAGGAAGATCTATTTCCAGGCACAGGGCTGGTGCAGGGCATGGGGCTCCCCTGCCAGAGATGAGTGCTATTCTCATCTGTAAATGGCTCCAGCTTCTGGAGAAGCAGCCGCAGACAAGCGCTTAGCAGCAAACAGATCACTCCCCACCGAGCCCGTGATTCACCAGGGCAGAGAGCCAGCCTCCCAGGCGCAGGGAGGCAGCAGCCCTGGGAGGTGCCAGGGAGGGCCATGGGCCTCTGGCCCACACTTAAGGATGGAATTTATTTCTTCTCCTCTCTGTAGCCTGTCAGGCTATTCTGCTAGTTTTTCTACTTACTTTTTTTCTCTCTAGGGCTGGAGAGAGTTTCCATCCCAGCTGGGCAGGGCATTTTCCCAGAGATGCTTAAAAACCCTCAAATCAATTAGCTGGAAGTCTGTGACCAGGGTCTTTTTTACTCTCCCTTCTCAGCAAGCAGACCTCTCCCCTCTGGGAACGGGCCTCCCTGCTGCTGGTCCAGGCTGACAGTGCAATGCAGGAGAGGGGAGGGTGGGAAAGGAGGAAGGTGAAGGCAGAAGAGATGAGGGAGAAACCTGTGAGTAGGGAAAGGGCTTCTGGAAGGCGAGAGGAGGAGCAGGGGAGCAAACAGAGAAGAGAGGCAAGTACAGAGGGAGAAGAAAACACAAAGGGAGAAGGGTTTGCGCTGTTCTGGGGATCTGTTTCTCAGGGCCTGAGTACTAGATTCCAATGTGGGCAGAAAATCACAACAAGCATTCCTGGGCCTCATTGTGGGCATCCAGCGCTGCAGGAGATGCAAAAGTGTGAAACTCGGCCTTTGCTTACGACTGGGCAGAAGGGTTGGTCTGAGTATCACATGTTCAAGGTCCAACTTAATACAAATAAACACTTTTATCGAGGGGTAGAAAATCTGGTGACAGTTCTGACTCCATCGCTCACAGCTGGGTGAGTCTGGTCCTGCATGGGACCTCCCTGTGCCTCAGTTTCTCTTCTGTAAAATGAGATGATGCTACAAGTCTTGACACCCTTACATGGCCATGGGACTCCTCAAAGGAGACTCTGTGGATGAAAATAAATTGTGAATTCTAAAGCTGGACAGAAAGGCAGGAAACACAGAGCAATCAAAAGCTGGATACGGAGGTACTGAAGCCACTCAGAGGGTGGCCAGAGTCCTGGGGGCCAGAGAACAGGGCTGGGCTGGGGAAGAGAAACCACCAGTCTTAGAAGAAATAAAGAAAAGGAGGCTCATGAGGGCAGGGGAGAGGACGCCAGAAGAAAGGCACGAGGTGGGAACATACTTGTATATTTGTGGGGTTAACAAATAGTGCTCTGTTTTGGTTTCTCTGCTTGCTCTCTCCACCCTCCTCCTCCCACCCCTGGCATTTTCAGGTGATTCCTTCTGCCTAGAAAAGGCTCCTCTCTCCTTACCCCTCTGTTTGATGAACTTTTACTAATATTTCAGGTCTTAAATGTCATTCCTCCAGAAAGGTCTTCCTAGTCCCCAGGACAGGGGCTCCAATATACATTAGGTTAGTGTTTTCTAAACATGTTTACTATGACTCAAAATAAGAAATATATTTTACATCACCAGACACACACACAACAATATATAAAATGGAAACAAAAATTTAAAAGAAATAACATTTTCCCTTTATTATAGGCATGATCCCCTAATATCATTCTGTGATATTTCTTTTCTGCTCTATTTAATTTTGTTTTAAATGCTGGTCATGACCCACTAAGTTAATTTCATGACCCACTCATGGGCTGGTCACTCGCCATTTGACAACCCTGCCTTCTGTTCCCCTGTCACCGCATTCATCCCAATCCTGGGTCACCACACACATCTGCATCCCTGGCCTGACTGCAAACTCCCCGGGGACAACTCGTGCTCTCCCCTGGGCCCAGCCCCCCAGCACTGTGCCTGGAGCCCAGAAGGGGATTTAAAAACACTGAATGGATTAGTTACTGAATGGAGGACTCTCTGGCTGGAGCAGAGGAGCATAAAATAAAGAGTGGGATAGAATGGGGGCCTTGAAAAGCAGGCGCCTGGAGGTAAATTTGAAGGGAGCATAGGAGGGTTACTGGGCAGAAATCCTAGGCTGGAGAGGAGGAGGGACTGGTCAAGGGCTCTAGCCACAGGGGCCACGAGGAAGGGCTCTTCCTGGAGGCTGTTTGAGGGAAGACATGACAAGGCTTTAAGGTAGAGAGCTCCAGGGGTGGCAGAGAAGAAGCGGCAAAGAGGACCCCACGTCTCTGGCCTAGACCCTGCCCAATCACTACAGCTTAGTAAAGACCCACAGTCACAGCTCAAGTTTCTTGACCAACTACTATGCGTAGCCACCGTACCAGATGCTTTGCATACATCCACTGTCTCTGAGCCCCTGATTTCTTTAGAACTGGGAGTCACTTGAAATCAGTAGGGGTGTAGATATGTGTATGGCGAAAGGTTGCATAGATGGGGTGGGGTGTGGTGGAGACAGTCTCTGAGTTGACCACCTTAAGTGTGCAAACGTTTGAGGGATGAGGAGCAGGGCACTCATTCATTCATTCACTTATTCAACAGACATTTATTGAGTGCCTACTCTGTGCCAGGCACTGGCCAAGGTGCTGAAGGTACAATGGAAGACGAATTTCCCTGCCCTTGTGGAGTTCACACTGTAGAGGAAGTGGGGAGCCAGACAATCCTGAAAGAGATAAATAAGATCATGCCGGGAAACAATGGGTGCTAAGAAGACAGATGAAGCAGGGTTAGAGTTAGGCTCCTGTTGACAGGTCTGGGGCGGTCTCTCGAGGAAGTGACATTTGGACAGAGACCCAGGGGAAAGCTTCCAGGAACACCCAGGGTTGCAGGGAGGGAGGATGAAGAGGCAAGAGAAAAGAGAATCAAAGGAAACCCACTTAAGAGCAGAAGAGCCCCCAGAAAGACATCTGGGGTTCTGGTAGGGAGGAGAGAACGTTTTGGGACCCAGGACCAGCATGAAAGCCAGGAGACATGAGTGGCCTTTGTGAAACACCAAGATTATTAACAAAACATGGCCGAGCCAGTGCTGCAATCAGCCAGGGCACACCTGCATGCAGGGCCACAGCCCCCACCTTGGGAATCATGGGATGTTCTGGGAGCACACTTTGGTCCATCTGCAGGGAACCATCTCCAGCCTCTGGGAGTTGGCCACAGGGGTCAGGAGTCTGGGCGAGGAGAGAGCAGCTCTCTGCCTGGACTGGGGAAGCTCCACCCTCCTGAAGCCTCTTAGGAGCTGTTCTCAGTGTGTCTGGGATTCTCTGCTTTCAAAAAGGTCCTCGCCCCACTCCTCACTCCGCCCTTACAAGGGCAGGGCTGACCTGGGAGCCTCTCTCACAAACCTGGGTGTGCTCTCCCCATCCCCCGTTTCTCCCTCTCCCGTGGAGGGTCTAAGGAGTAGAGAGGGAGAGCCTGGGGCTGGCCCGGGGCAGCCTGATGGGGTGACTCATCCTACCCCAGCCCATGTCTCTCCATCTCAGACCAGAGCTCACAATTCTGCCATCCCAGTAAGGACAGGACATTTCTGGAGCTTGGCTGCCATTTCCTTGCCCTCCTTCTCCCCCCTCAGCCACAGTGGCTGGAAAAGGAGGGAACATGCCTCTTGGCTTCTCTCATTCACCCTTCCCTCCTTCCCCAGGGGAGATGCTGAACACTGGATAGAAGGCTGACCAAGGCCATGCCTAATGCTAAGAACAGGAGAACCCAGAACCTTCCATGCTTGCCTCTCTCTCTTGGCAAAGGGCTCAGTGCCTCCCAACACCCAGGAGGGTTGAAAGGCCAGCGAGTGAAAGGCCAGAGACAGAGAGAGGTTGTCTGTCTCCCTCCCCTCGGCTTCTTCTCTCAGGAGCTCCTCCCCACAAACCATTTCCCAGTGAAAAAGAAAATAATATAATAACAAGAGCAACAACATTTTATTGAGCGCTTACTACATTCCAGGCATTATTCTAAATACTTTAAAGGAACCAACTCATTAAATCCTTATGCAACCAGGTAAGGTACCAACATCCCCCACTGTATAGCCGAGGAAACAGAGGCACAGAGAGGCTTGTGAACTTCCTCACAGCGGGTGGACCAGAACGACGGACTTCCTTCATCTCTGTTTCAGTCCGGGCTCTACATCTCCAGCGGAACACAAGACCACCCGCAGGATCTGAGCTGTCCACCCACCCCGGCCATCAGTGAGGCAGAGAGAACAAGACTGGGGCTGCTGGAAGTGGGAAGCAGGTCCCTGAAGAGAGTACCTGATGTACGCTGCCTGCTTCCCGTTCAGGTCGAGTCAAGAGTGAGGGGCTCTAAGGGGGCCTCTCTGGGAGTTTTACATGGGTCCCCCGCACTTGGGAGACATGAAAAGCTGCTGTCTAACTCATGCCCGAATAACCTTCAGGGAAAGTGATGGATGTGTTCCACAGCAGCTTGGATAGTGGAGCAGAAGAAAGTGGCCTCACAGGTATCCTCGTTTTCACGCAAAGGAGTGTTTCCTGCCGACAGACAGGAGTGGACCACAGTGGGGAGAGAGCCTGCCTAGGGACGGTGGGCCCCATGGGGAAGTGGAGGCCCCTCAAAACTCAGAGCTGAGAAAGGAGTTGAGCGTCCCTCAGGGAGAGGGCGCCACATGTAAGAGGGGAAACACAGGTGCTTCCTAGTGACTAGGCGGGGGAAGATCCCCAAAGAACCGCCAAAAGTGCTTCCCGGGGGAGACAAGTCAGCTTTACACACCTGCTGGGCCCAGATAATTCAAGTGAGAATTCCTACACCATGCCCTCCTGCCCTCTCTTTCCACTCCTTCAACCTGGGAGGAGAGGAGAGGCCCCAGGAGTGGGTTTCCTCCAGCCCCTAGATCCACTGTCTACCCTTTCCCCGCCTCTGTGGACGAAGTCAGCAGGCTCCGTGCCTTCCAGCAGGAGGCGCTGTGCGCTAACAAGCGTGGGGGACGCCCTTCCCTCTGCTTCCCCCACCCGCTCACCAGTACCCACTCCTTTCAGGTGGCCCTATCCATACAGCTCCTTCTCTTAATTCTAGTAACTTCTTCCCCTGGTACCTACAAGCCTTGCCACCACCTTTGGAGATAGTCCTTTTACGAAACTCCCCTCATCTTCCCAGCTTTGGAGAGCCACGTGCTTCCTGTCAGAGCTGGACTGACAGAGAAGGGAAAGAGAAAACAAGCCGAATGTGTCCACCACCCTGGTCCTAGCAGCAGCGGGCAGAGCCAGGGCTGGAGAGGCCTTCGCCGGGTGGGCTTTAAAGGTGTAATGATGGACTGGGCTGCACACAGTAATTACGGAACTGAGGCTGTCTGCGTTACCTAAAAATGACCTGGAAAGTCGTGGGACCTGGCCCAGATTCCATCCAGGGCAGCAGCAGAACTGGCTCCACTGAATAAATTCACAGAAACGGTGAAGATGAAAGCAAAGCTGATTTCTCACCACACAGGGGGTTACACTTGGTCAACACTCAGCTATTCTCACAAGAGCAGGAGCTGGGATTCCAGCCCAGGCGGTCTGACCCCAGTGCCTGAGTTCTGACCACTCTCCTATACAATTTGCTGCAGGGCTGGTCCTCATAGAAGTGAGCATCTCTTTAATTTTCAATGGTTGTCCCAAGCAGGAGACCCTAGACATCTCTAGAGCCTTCCTTCAGAATTCTATCCCTCTCTTCTGGATTTCTAATGTAAACCCATCACCTGGGGCATTTCCTTTGGTTCCTCTAGGGAGGAAACTGACCTTTGAGCCAAAGAATTCATGTAGAGTGTTTGTGAGATGGGCCCTCCTCCTCTCCCACTGCTTAAGACTTCCAGTTCTGCCTTTAATGTCAACCTGGACAGCAGCGCCTGGCGGTGGCCTGTGGTTGTCCTCAGGATCTGGTCAAGATGCTCCTGAGTGACTTGACGCTAACTTTCACAACTCCAGGCCTTTCTTCCCTCTACCTAGACTCTCTGTAACTCCTTTCATGCCCTGTTGTGACCCTTCAAGGTCCTTCCTAAACGCCATCTACTCCAAGAACCTTCCAGGGCATCCCAGAAAGGGAAACTCACCCCTCTCTGTGATCTCTGCAGGATCTCAGCCACATTCCATCCCTGTTCTCACACTGTGTCACAGTGGTCCCTCTACACACGTGTCTCCCTCACTGGGCAGTGAGCAGCTCAACAGAAAGTCCATCTGAACGTAACGATTTTCATATCTTCAAAGTCCAGTATGAGGCCAGACAGGTGAAGGCTCAATTAAAGGTTCTGAGAATAAATTAATGAATGAATCATTGAGAGACTGAATTCCTTTAGCTTTTGAACCCAACGGACTGAATAGCCAATATTTATTAAATATCTCTGATGTGGCCAGCACTGGCACTGGCAGAGGTCACCTCAAGGATAAAGTTACCATTTCTGCCCTTGAAAAACAACCTGGCTTGGGAGACAAGGCTAATTAACACACATGTAGTAACAGCGACTAGCACTTTGGGAGGGCTTGCCCTGTGCCGGGCTCTTGTAAGCGAGTTACCAGGTGGGAACTCATCTTAACCCTCATAACCACCCTGTAAGAAGGTACTATTATCTCTAAGTAATAGATGAGGAAACTATAGCTTACAGCCTCCCAGCTAGGAGGGGGCACACTGAGTCCTAACCAGAACATAAACTGTGTAGGACAGACTGCAAAGGTTGTAGGAGTAGAGAGAAGAGGGAGATAGATGCTTGTGGGCTGGAGTAGTTAGAGAAAGCTTGGAGGCAGAGGCACGACCTGAGCTGAGTCATGAATCCCCTTCCCCCAAACCTTTTCTCCTGCCCTGCTGGGGTCCAGGACCCTCATCCCCATGCACCTGGAGCCCTGGGGGAGACCACTGCACGTTAGATGACTTTGTGAGGGCGCTGATGTCATCAACACTCCTGGGGCGGCCGGTGCCCCAGCTCCCGCCAGGCGCCTCCCCAGTTCTGAAGCCTGAGGGGGCAGGAACCCACAGCAGCCGCTGATTAATTTCCACTGACAAGAGGTTGCGTCTTCGGCAAGCACGGTATTAAATAGCTCCTTTTGATCATAATTAAGTTTCTCTCGGGCTGATGCTATAAATAGCCATGCCCTATTGATTGGAGGGTCTGGGCTGTGAGCTCAGCATCCTCCGGGAGCCTTTCCAGGCCTGGCTTGGGCTCTTGAGTCCCACTTTTCTCTTCCTGACACGCAGCATTCCTAATTTCAAGGGCAGGTGCAGCCAAACAGCAGGCTTGGGTTCGTCTCATTTTCCCAACCCTGCCACCCCCGCCCCCGCTGCCATTCCAGCTGAAGTCAGGGGTGACTCACTGGGTTCCCTGGCTTCCCAGGCAGAGACCTCAGTGAGCAGGATGCCTGGCGTCTCCTCCTGGCCCTTCAGAACAGAGCTTTCCCCTCTCTCTATAATGAAGACAGTGTCCCTGGCCCCTCTCTGCCCTGCCTGGACACAACCCCCCATTATACCAACAGGGAAACTGAGGCCCAGGCAAGTGAAGATCCCCCTAAAAGTCTCTAGAGAAAAAATGGTTGAACTCACAACTAGGGTTGTCTCTTCCTCCTCATCTTCTTAAAGTAAAAGCAATCTTGTTTTCTGTTCTCAGCGCTATGTCTAAGAGAGGATGGGAGGAGGGGCTTGGGCCCTTCAAGTCACAACAGAGAGGGAGGAGGGGGTGGAATCCAGAAAAAAGCAAATTGATTAGGATGCTGACCAACACACACTGGTGGAAAAAAGCCCAGTAGAACCCCCTCCTTCTCCCCAGTTAGCTGCCCACCAGTCACTGCCTGAAAGCAACAAGGCTCCTTCGCCAGGACTTCTCCCGGTTCCCTGGAGCCCCTCGCCCCCCAACCACTAAACACACACACAGTGCTACTGCTTAGCCCAGCCTGTGGCTCACTGGTGCTTGGTTCTGTTCTGTTCCGCCCCACCGAAGGCTGGGGACAAGGCAGTACGGTAGGGGGGAAAGGTCTGGCTGAAGTTGCCAGGCTTTGCACGGTCCCACCTCTGCCACCAGCTAGTGCTATGGTCCTCAGCAAGTAGCTTAACTTCTCTGTGCCTTAGTTTTTCTTGTCTATAAAAATAAGTGGGTGGAATAAAGTGAACTTTCCAGCTCCCAGCTCTATAACAGCATAATTCCAAGTACAAAAAGGGGTCTGTACATATATGTGCCAGGAAAGGAGCCTAGATGAGCTGATGCTGAGTTTTCATCTTAAAGCAAGATATTACTTCGGCCGCCAGAGAAGGAGGACATCTGCAGAGGGTAAGTGCTGGTGCCAGACTCCTGCCCTCCACTCTTTATGGCAAACCACAGCTCTGGGACCCAATCTGTTCCATCTCCTGTTTTTATAAGCAAAGCTGCAACACTGCCATGCTTGTTCATTTACCTACTGTCTATGGCTGCTGTTGTGCTACCACAGCAGAGCTGAGTGGCTGGAACAGAGCACGTATGGTCCACAAAGTCTAAAATATTTATTATCTGCCTCTTCACAAAATAAGTTTGCCGATTTCTGCTAGGGCATGTCAGTGGATTGGGAGTTGGAGAGAGGAGGAGAAAAAGGACTCTCCCAGTGGAGGTCAGGAATACGTGCCTGGGGAGCTCCTGGGCAGAGCAAACTGCCCACTCCTCACTGTCCTGCAAATCAGGTTATAGCAGGGGTCACCTGCACTGTTTCTGGGGACATGGCTAAGAACCCTGGAGTCTCTGGGGGATCTGCCCAGTGAGCTGGCAGCCTGGAAATAAGCTCTCCTCAAACCACACGACATACATACACACAGAGACACCCCTATGTGCGGGGACACACACACACACACACACACACACACACACACACACACACACACGGCAGCCTGGAAATAAGCTCTCCTCAAACCACACGACATACATACACACAGAGACACCCCTATGTGCGGGGACACACACACACACACACACACACACACACACACACACACGGCTGGGGTAGGTAGGTTGGGGCAGGGAGATATTTTCATTCTGAGTATGTGACAGAGAGGGTCCTAATGCAACTTGTGTAAAGGCATCCCACCTGACCAGGCTGTGCTTATCCCTGCCGGGGTCCCATGGTTAATCTGCTCCAGAAACCTCTCCAATCCCTCGCGGAGCCCTGAGCTAAGGCCAGGGTAGGGGAGAGCCAGGGGTCCGATTGGCAGTGCCTAGAAGCAGAGCCATTCCCTGGGAAGAGTGGGAAAAGGTGGTCACCAGCAAACAGAGCAGACTGGAAGCCCTGCGAGCTTCACTTAGCAATGTGATATATGAACGGAGAAGCGAGCTGCCAGGGACCTGGGGAGCAGGCAGCGGCTGGAGCTGGAGTGAGGGCACAGAGACACTCGGTAGCATCAGCAGTGATGAAATAAAAACCCGCTGCCAATTAGCCTGCACTCTCTGGGCTCCCCAAATCTCCTCAAAGCTGTCCAGGCTCGGGCTGCTAGCTTTGGGCTTTGAGGGTGTTCCTGCTGCTCCCCATTCTTCTACACCCTTAGGCGCTGGCGGGCCCCCTCTGTCTGGCCCTGTCTTGGAGGCCAGCATTTCGTGGCGGCCCTTGATCTCCACCCCAGAGCCTCCAGCATCCATCTGGCGGGCCACGGGGGGCTTTGATGGTCTTCTCTTCCTCAACATGAAGCCGATCTGGTTTTTCAGAGAGATGGGGCGGGGGGGGGGGACGACAAAATCTCCCGATTAGTTTTCACACGGCGGCCGCCCGAGGCCATATGCCGTGTTCTCCAGCTCTGCCATTATGCATCTTGCTTGTAATTGCTTTAGAATGACACTCATCGTGTTCTATTTTATCACCCAAGACAGATCCATGGAGGGGAAGGGAGATGCACTCACACACACATACTTACAGAGGAAGCCAGACTGCATAACGGTTAGGCAGAGTGATTGTTCTGAAATTCCAAGAGCTGGACTCTGTCCACTTGCCTAAATCGAGAATGTGTTGCTTCACTGTGATTGCTTCCGCGTATCAAAGGGAGGGAACGCAACCCATGGCGGACTGCCTGGCCCAGGCTTCTGGAAGCACTTTCGCATGCTCACCTGCTCCCTCTAAAACTCGCCACAAAACCATCAGCCTTCTTTGCTGTAATTACTCAACAGACGAAGATATCTTTCCAGGAGCAAGGGGCCAGGAAAGGGAGAGGTGGAGTTATTCCTCTGTATTTAAACGTTCCACATCGAGCACCCTAAGGGGAACAGCCCTCCCTTCCTGCCATCCTGGGTCTTCCTGTGACTCCCTTGCTCCAGGAGGCTCACGCCATCCACCACTTCCCACTCTCAACAGGTGGGGTCTCCTTCATTTCTAAAGGTCACAAGGGTTGGAAGCTCTCACAGGCTTCCATGAACTGAGCTGCAGACACTAACTTCACTCCCTGACTCCTGCTCCCTGGGCTCAGTGGGGACGGGAACATCTACAGTCCCTTCCTGCCCGCTGCTGGGAAAGTTGATAAACCCAGCCAGCTAGCTGTGACAAATGAACCAAAGCATCTTCTGAGGCAGCAGTCTCTGCCAGGTGCTCTGGGGCAGGTACGAAGTTGAACGCCAAGAGCATCCCTTCCTCAGAGCCCTGAGGGGCAGAGGTGCTTGGGTGTGAGAGCCCCATGGCCAAAGGGTCCCACAGTCCTAGCAACTTCTCCCTTGCCCATCTTGGACCAAACCCCTCCATTGGGACCCACTGCTGGGACCTGCATCCTCCCCCGAGCTGGCTTCATCAGCAGACCCCAAACAAATCATCCAGTGCCCTACAGTCTGGAGCTATTTAGCACTTGAAATCTGGGCTCAGACGAAACACAGAAAGTTTCCCAAAGCTGAAGATCCTTTCTGGCTAAGGGTGCTGATCCTCAGAGCGCTTGATAAAGCCCCACTTAGCAACCTTGAAGAGGGTAGCTCCCGGCCCTCGGCCACCTTCCAGAGAAATGGGCTCCTGCATGGGGTGGAGACACTACAGGAGCTGAAGACCAGCCAGAGCTAGGCACCCCGCCGCCTCTCCACAGGACTGGTCAGGCCCAGGAGGGTTCCCTGTAGCTTGCTCCCCAAGTCTAGAATGTTATCAGGTAAAAATGCTGGAAGATCCTAGGGGAAACCTGGGATCAGAGGTGGGGTGTGGGGATAAATCCCACATGGACCCCTCCAGGCTGAGATGGGGGTGAGGCTTCGCTGAAGCATCGATGGTTCCGTAGGCAGACTTGCCTCAACTCCAGAGGAGACACAGGTTCTCCAACCCCTCCTCATGTGAAGATGGGAAAGAGCTTCCCTCCCTGGGGACAGGGAGAGAACAGAGCAGACTGTTTCCCATCAGCGCTCATCTCTCTCTACCTTAACGAGGAGCCTGAGGGGAGCCCGGGGCCTCAGCTGGAGCAGGCTAGTGAGTGATTGAGGGAACCCTATCCAAATGCCCGCTTCCCACTCTAGGGAAGGCCCCCGGGCCACGCCTTGCTTCCCCACTTTCCCACCAGAGCAGTGGGGCGTCAGCCCAGGAGTTCAGGGACAGGCACGGATAGAGCAGTCCTGGGGAGGAGGCAGGTGCCGGGGAGGGCGACACTCGCTCTGCCCAGGGGCCTGGGCTACAGCCCAGCCTGCTTTGCTGCCCACCTGGGGCCGGCAGCCAGGATTCTGCTGGCCACAGAGGGCCGGTCCACCTGCCCTCATCACATATGCAGTGGGCATCCTCGACTGTCCCTCCGAAAGCAAATACTGATGCCAGCAAGGCCATTGTGCTCCCAGCGGCCCCTGTCACCCCCATCAGACTCAGTTGGCACGAGGTTTCCTGGTCTTTGTTGAATGTGTCCAATTTCCTGACCAACTCCCTGATAAATAATCATTTCCTCGTTCACTCTGGGCAGCTCCAAGCGAGGGACGGGTGGAGGCTGGCTTGATGGGGACACTCTTTGTTTTGTTGGTGTCTGAGGGCCAGGGCTGACCTCTGCTTAGAGCAGGGGGCACGGGCTGCTCTGCAAAGGCCAGTCTCATCCCCGGCAGCTGCCAGCCGTCACCAAGCTCCCTCCCTGCTGCCACGCTGGGCACCTCCTGTGCATCTTATCTCCACCTCCCTTCCTCCCGAAACTCTGCATCGAGGCATCTGGACAGGACGAGGATCCAACAGGATGATGGTCTAGGGAAGTGGGTATTTTAAAGGAGGCCAGAGGGAGACATTAGAAGATGTCACAGCAGGGAAAGGGAAGGGCATAGGCCGGGAAATAAAGTGATTGGGGTTCCAGGCTGCTGGTGGCTCCTAAGGGGCCGACACTGCGGCTGTCATCTCAGCTTTCTCGTGTCTAAGACACGGGGCTCCACAGAGCCCTCCCCGCCTGTGTGAGTGGTGCCCACAGAGCTGAGTCCTTGGGCAGCCACAGTCCCACTTCTCTTCTCCCTGCCGCTTCTGCCCAAGTTTCCCTGGCCCGAGTTGTTGGCACACCATCTGGTATTCCTGGGCGAGCCAAGCGTTATTTACCAACGACGGCTCTGTTCATCTGGCCAGCCCTGCCCAGGAGCAAGGGCAGAAGAGCCCCCATGCCCAAGCCCCAGTAGTGGCTAACACTGGGCACTCACACATGCCAGGCACTGGTCTAGGCACTGCATAGACGGCATTAGTTTTCAACCACACAGCCATCCTCATTTGCCAAAAGAGGAAACTGAGGTTCACAGGTGGAATTCTTTTTGGTCCCACTCTAAGAAAGTGGCTGAGCTGGAGACACATTCAACAAAGACCAGGAAACTCTGTGCCAGCTGAGTCTGATTTGTGCCTTCTTCCTTGATCTGAATTTTAGGGTCTTTTCCTTTAGATCTGTGTCTCCCAGAGTGGTCATCTGGCCGTGCCTTTGACCTTGCTCCCCTCAGGCTGGCCAGGCTGCTAGAGGCAGGAGGTTACTCATCAGGGCTCTGCTGCCCCCACCTTACCTGGCTGCCCTGGGGGCTGAGGAGCTCCATGCCCATCTGCATGAGGCAACCCCTTCTTGGCCACCTGTGTACCACGGCCCATAGGCTAGGAAACTACTTGAGCATCCTTAGTTTCACCTTTACCTCTGACGCTGTCAGAGTCTCTGACAGAGGCACGGCCAGGTGACCACATTGGGAGACACAGATCTAAAGGAAAAGACCCTAAAACTCAGGTCAAGGCCAGAAGCACAAATTCAAAGGGGCTTCTCAGAGACAAAATCCAAGTTTATATGGTTGAAATTCTCGCTGTTACTAGGAGGTAGACACCAGGATAGGACAGAATGGACTCCTGCTCTTGCAGAGTCGGGAAACGGAGGGGCTCTGATTCTCCAGGACGGAGTGGGACTACCACTGCCGAGAGAGGAATCTCTAGATCAAGGTCACTAGAAAGGGTTGTTTCCTTCACCTTTCTCGCCACCACCCAGAGTGCATGGGCCCTCACTCTGACAAGGAGCATAATTATAGGTATCATTGTAGTCTGTATGATTCATTTTCTGTGCCTGGTGACCACACCTGGTGAGCTTTTTATTACCCCAAGAGCAGGCACACACAGTCAGCACAACAGGAATGTTTGTTGAATGAATAAAGGAAATAGACGATAGAGATTCAAATCAGTATCTGCAGTTGGATGCTTGTAATCCACCCCCAACCCTGCAAAACCTCTTCACCCTGCAAAACATTTTTGTGTAAACAGGACTACAAATCCAAGGACTGCTGTCTCTCTCTGGTTCAGGTTTCATTTTAAACAATTAAGATAAAGAAAAAAAGATTTTTAACTTGATTTTTTATAATAAAATATACATACCTTTGTGTATACACAAGCCACCCCCCCATTAAAGTTATCCTTATAACATGAATTTCATTAAATAACGCTGCCATACATGAGAAGCAGTCACATCCAAGGGCATAAGGGAGTTTTACAGATGATGCTTGAAAGATGACAAGATTATTTTGGTATGTTTGATATATTTCACAGTTTTTTAAAGTAATGATCTAACATCTTCACTTATATGAGGTCCCTAGAGTAGTCAAATTCATAGAGACAAGAGCCCCATCAATTCTCTCTGGATTCTCCAAGAATAGAGCTACTTTTGGGGGAAAAGCTGTGGGTGGGTGAGGGCTTCATCTAAGGACCAGAAACCCCAGCCTTGGTCCAGGATGATGCTTCTGGTGTGGCAAGAAGGGTCGCTTCTCCACAGGCCAACTTTCCCAGAATGGAGGGACTCAGGATGGCAAAAAGAAAACAAGGGCCTGGAGGTTCCCCGTGTCAGTGAGGCCCAGGGTTCCACTGAGGACTCCGTCCTCCCTCTCCCTCGCTGCCAGCAGTCCTTCACATCTACATGTGCATACACACACACACACACACACACACACACACACACACACACACACACACACACACACCATGAACACAGTGCCTGTTTCTGAGTCTCTCCTCCGACTTTCACTTTGTTTCTGAAATGCTTTCCCTTTCCAACCCTCCAAGTCAACTTTCTCAGATAATTTACACACTCCTGGAAGTTTTGTCTCTTCTGTGATATCTCCAGGTCGAAGAGATCTGATGATCCCCTTGGCTCTGCCCTGTCTGGATAGGAAATGTCCCAGAGCTACATACCCCACCCCGTTTGGACATGTTCCCCCTCATTTCATGCTGTGAAATGCACAAACCTTGCACCTGACTCATTGTCCAGTCCTGCTCGGTTTAAAGTCATTTCCTTCAGGTTGTTTGAGCCACACACGTGTGGGTGCTTCTCACTCTGAGTGAACTGGTAGGACGTGATGGAGCACGAGGGGCCAGAACCTGACACCTGAGCCCCACTGTATGCCAGGCTCTGCTGGGAGCTGGGGGCCTAGCCCATAGCACCTGACTTTGAGGAAAAAGGGTTGCCTGTGCTTTCAAATGGTGGTGATGGGAGGGAGGGAGCCTCCCCAGGAGAAGATTCAGTAAACTGGCCCATTTCCACTCAGCGTCCCCTTGGGTGCCGTCACCTTGTTGCTGGCAGTCAGTCCTCATCCTCTCTGCACATCAGAAAGAAAGCCTGTGAGATGTCCACTGCTGGAGAGAGCCCACACTCACCCTCTCCCCAGTCCTCTGTGATCATTTAATGGTTGGTTTCATTCAAATAACTCACAGTAATGTAAGCCATGCTGCCCACACTGATACTAATAGCAATATGGAGATTCCCCTGTATTCCTCTGGGGGACTCATGTACTAAAATAATGGGAGTGGAGAAGAGTAGGGCCACTTGCAGACCAAGAGGATAACAGGGGAGGAGAAATACATTGGGGATGGGGGTGGAGCAAGTAGGACACCAGCCCCGGTGGAACATCAGTAGGGATGGGGTTGTGGGAGACCTGCAAAGGGACAGGGACTCCACCTGCCCCAGAACCCACCCGTCCATGCTGGGCAGGTCCCTGTTCATCTCAAAGCGCCTGGTGAGGAGCCATATCACTCGGGAAGCCTCCACCCTACCCCATCTGCCAGGGCTGTGCCTGAGTCACCCCAAGTCCTTGCCAGGACAGACGTCCCAGGGTCTTCTTGCCACCAAGTTCCCTAGTGACTTCCCTGAAGTTCTTGCGTTCTCGATGTAACAGAACCTTCTGGGTTCTCAAAAGCCTTCATCCTGGGGTGTAGAGGAAGGAGGTCTGGATTCAGTTCACAGAGGAGGTTATGATCACTGACTCTCCGCGAAATGGAATGCACTGCAGCCAAAAGGGTAAAAAGCCCATCCCTGGATGTTCAGGCAGACCGCTGCTGTCTGCTGGGGAGGTTGCTGAAGGGAGTCCAACTCCAACTCCAAACTAGACTCCTTCTAAACCTAGGATTTGTGGGGCTTACATAGCTGTCTGATGGTCCAGGGTTAACATCTTATACCTTCCCCTCATCCGGCCCATCCAGGGAGCTGAATTCACAATCTTCTGCTCTCTCCAAACACACTACCAGGTGGCTGAGGTCTGCTGACCTGGATCTGTGTCATACAGGGTGACCATCAGGAACCCCAGAGCTCTCTTGGGGAGTCTCCAAGCAGAACCTCCTATCCCCTTTGCAGACTTGCATTTCTGATGGCCACTTTGGCCAAGGACTCCTTTCACTTTGGCCTCTTTGGAGATTTAAAAAAAAAAGGAACGGGCAGGTCCCCAGCACCCCCCCCCACCATATAGGGGCTGGTTCTCCAGGCTGTGGCTTATCCAGGCTACTGGGGCGAAGGAACAGTTTTCCTATGAAGAGGGAGACTTTCAGCTTGTGAAACTTGCTAGGGGGTGAGAACTCAGGAAATTCCATCCTTCATCATTGAGAAGAGGATGTTGAGGACCAGAGAGAGGAAGTGACTTGCCTAAGTTCACACAGCCTGCTGAAGCTGGCCCCACAGCCCACATCTCCCGACTCCCCATTTAGTGGTCTTTCCACTGTCCTATAGAGCCCAACCCCGGAAGGCTTTGGTGAACCCACGTGAGCCAGTACAGGCATAAAACACCTAAATCAGAGCATGGACACAGCAGCCTCTGCTCCTTGGATGAGAAGCTGACCTTATATGGAAATACTGAGAAAGTCAAACACAGTGTGTGGAGGTGGGGATGGGCATGGCGCGCCACCATCTCTCTCTAAGCCCTGCCCAAACTCGGAGCACGCCCGTCAGGTAGCAGGAAAATGTTCTATTAATCAACACAACAGCCTTTTGTTGGTCCAGAGAGAAGCTTCTGCTGGAGATGGGAGGGTGGGGAGGGGAGGGGTCTTTGGCTCAGAAGACAGGGACACAGCCCTCAGGTCCAGAAATCTCGCAAGAACTTCAACCCGTTTCTGGAGGCAGAAGTGAAAACAGGCCAGGGAAGAAGGGAAAAAAGAAAACACAAACGTAGGGTAACATCTGGCCAATTGGTCTCCTTCATCTCTGATGCAGAAACGGCATGAAAGAGGCTGAATGATCCAAGGATACAATGTCAGAAGAGCCAGCAGAGGAGGGAGGGAGGGTCAGAACCCAGGAAGGAAGAGCCACACCTGGTGCTGTGATTCCTCATGGAGGGTGGGCTCGAGGTAGTGCCCATGACCTCCCAGGGGTGACATTCCCCCCAGGAGCCTCCTCACCCCATCCCCCACCTGCTGCATCTCCTGGAACTCAGGAAAGGCTGCAGATCACTGCGAGGGGCCTACAGCTGAGGGGTGTCGCCGCCGAGGACAGGCAGCCTATGCTGTTACCGGTTCTGACAGGCTGCCTTATCAACATTGCTTCTCTCCATTCCAAAAACGTGCAGACTGGCCTTCCAGCTCTCTGCTGAGCTGAGCTATGATCTCTCTAAGGGGCTGGGGGCGGGGGGCACTTGAAAGGCTGAGTTATGCTCCAAGGGCTGCCATGGGGGTGAGTGGGGAGGCCCCAAACTCCCAGACGTAGGACACCAGCAACAAAGGCACCGGGGAAAGATTCTCCACAGAGAGGGAGATGGCAGGAGATTCAGTTATTTTAAAAGATATTGACATAGGCTATTTACATAGTATACATATTTACAACTTCCCCTCTCCCTTCCATTTTTCTTTCTTTCTTCCTCTCTCTTTTCTTTTTCTTTTTCTTTTTTTTCTTTTTTTTGCATAAACTCTACTAACACTAAAATTTCCCATCTCCTTCTTTTTTGGTCTTTCCTCCTTTTCACCAGTCTGCTCCCTGCCTGTTGGGAACTCGCCCCTGGCCTGTGGATGCATGGTTCCTGTCTCTGTTGGCTCAGACGAGCCCACATCCCTTGGATCCTGCCGGCCTCAACTCCATGACTCTGATTATCACCATTCTGCATCCACTCTCCACCCTCAGGACCTCTGCCAACAGGCCTGGCACACTAGGAGACTGGGGATGCTGTGTCCTCCTTGCTCTGACCAAGGCAGAGCCTGAGGAGGGAGACTACTTCCAACGCCTCTCCGATGGAAATCTGGGTGCTAAGTGATAGGTTAAGAGCATTCGCTGGTCAGATAAGTGCAGGTCTGAACCCCAGCTTCTCCATTCACCAGCGGCAGGATCCGAGCTGGCCTTGGTTTTCTCAGCAATAGAACACAGATAATAGTCATTTCCCTCTCCTGTGGTTAAGGGGAGGTTACCGGGAGGGTTAAATGAGGGAGTCCATCTCAACAGTTTACAGTCGGCACAGCACCTGGAACACCACAGACGCTCTGTAACGTGAGATGTTATTGTCACTGTTACTGCTGTTGATGAGGGAAGGTGGTCCCCACGTGTCAGGGTGAACCTGTTTCTACTCATTCAGTCTCCAGCAGAGATGGCAAACAGCTGCTTCTCGCCTTCTGGATAACAACCCTAAAGAGACTCAAACGCAGCTCTTGAGTCATCGTTTCTGCGCTGGGGCCAGCCTCTCTCCAACTCGCAACCAACCGTGGACAGAGCTTTCCCTTCGGGAGAGGCTAGAGTCACTGCCCCTCGCTGGGACTTCTCGTCTCTCCCCTGGGGCCAGGCTGATGGCTCCATTCTCTCTCCCCTTACCAGTGTTCTCTCTTTTTTTCCCCTAGCTTTTGCTTCAACCTTTCATGCTCATTTCAGGCATTCATTTGTCGGTTGTCTGCTGCTCTTACTAGGATGACAGCCCCAGAGTTTGTCTGTTCTGTTCATAAACACATCCTCAACCCCACCCCACTGCCTAGCACGTGGAGACCCACAATATTTGCTGGATAAATGATCGAAGGTAGGAATGCATTTAACTTTTCCACCACAATCTTTCAAGGACCAGCTGAATGTCACCTCCTTCAAGAAGCCTTCCCTGATTCCTGCCTCCTCCACCTTCCCCTCACACTTTCCTGCCCTTTACTCATACTTCTTAACCTTGTTGAGCCCAGAAATAAAGCTCTGTGTGCACAGGGCATCCCTGTTACTAGACTGAGGTTCCTTATGAAGCAGAGGACTCTAAAGGAATCAGAAGACCCTGGTCTGAATCCAGTAATGTACTCCAGCGTGGGAGCTCTGGTAAGTTACCTACGCTCTCAGTGTCTCAGTCTTCTCACACACGGGATGGGAACCCAACACCCGCCCCATAGGATTTAGTCCTTGTCCTCTTTCCTTCTTTGTAGCCCCTCATGTTAACTAGGACTGTGCCTTGCTCACAAGGACCGCCCAATGTGAATTTGCTGAATTACTGAACCATTGCTTTCCCCAGCTGCCTACCAAGGGCCCAAGAGAGACGTCATGGAGAGGGGTCAGGCCAGAGGACACGGCCAGTGATGCCGGGGTGCGTCTGACATTTCTCTCTATGGAGAAGGAGGGAACGAGTGAGACAGGCAGTGTCTGCAGTGCCCAGAAACTCTGCGCAGGGGTCTGGCCCTGCCAGGCCAGCCAGTGTCACCCACAGAGGTGGCGTCACTCTGCTCAGCATCCCCCTTGGCCGGGCACAGACGATGCTGGTCTGTGACCATTTAGACCTCATCCCCCATCCACATGCCAATGGAAGAACCCTGTTATTCTTCTTTTTTAGCAAAGCGCATAAACCAATTTCGATTTCCTGGGTCGGTGCTGTTTATTTAATTACCGTGGTAGGAAACTAAAAAGAAAACCTTGTTTTACTCAGAAAACCATTATGACCTTTTAGCTCCAGCAGAAACCGGGTATGAAAGGGAACTTCCACAGGCTGAGAGAGGCTGAAGGGAAGCACCAGCAAAGCTGTTCACGAGGGGCACGGCCGTTCTTAGAGGGGGCAGGTGCCGGGGAAGCAGGGCCTGGGGCAGGACGCGGTCCCCAGGCCCTCTCCTCTTCTCCCCCTTCATGTTTTCCTGGGTGATCGCATCTATTTCCCTGCTTCAGCTGATGACTTCGAAAACCTGCTGCTTTAGCCCCCTTCTCTCTGCTCAGCTCCAGATCCACCTTTCTGCCTGCCTGCCTGCCAGCCACTTCAAGGGTATTCTGGGTTACCCGCAAACGCCGCAGACCCACAGCCAAGTTCCTTGTCTCTACCTCCCCCTTGACCTCCTGTCCACCTGTTCCTCCTGAATGTTTGCCAGCTCTGTATCTTTAATCACCCTGTCCTAGAGTTCCAGAGTTAGTTTTGACTTCGCCTTCTCCTGGATGTCTTTGCATTCTAGATCTTTCTCTCCTTTTTCACTGTGATTGTCCTAGGATCTGGATTTACCTCATCCCTGGATCTGTCTCCTGGCTGACGGCACTGTGTTCGAGGCCTCCCCTCCCATGTTCATCCAGAAGACCGCTGCAGTATCAATCTTCCTAATCAGTGTGTCCTGGGGACACCTTCAGTAGCTCCCTAATGCCTACCGAATAAATCCCTTAGCCTAATAGTTTAGACCCTCAGTGTCTCTCGCAAACCTTCTACTCCTGTTTATCTCCAGCCATGCTCCTCATACACCCTAAACGCTAACAAACCAGCATGTTAGTTAAGCTCCCCAGACACCATATCCTTTTGCAGTTTTCTTGGAATTCTCATTTCCACATATCAAAATCCTGCCCACTGTGGTCCATCCAACTGGAATCTCTCCTTTCCATGAAGCTAATCATTCATTCATCAGCAAATCTTTATTAAGCTCTTCCTCTGTGCCAAACACTTCTTGATCATTTCAGTGCATGCCCCCTTCTCTCCTGGTCACTCAGATATGTACTCCAATCTCCTGCTATAAAACTTCTTAGGTATGGTGCCGAGGTCCCATTTATTTCTGCATCCCCAACAATGCCCAATAGGGTGCTTCACAGATACCGGGTGCTCAATAATATTTATTGAACTGAATCAAGATTTATGCCATCCCGGGTTTTGATATCATTTAGTTTAGTTCAATTCTCCTAGTTTTTTTTTTTCCTGTTTAAGTATGCGTGACCAGGAAGAAGTAAAAATAACCTAATGATACTTCTCAGCAGCTATAAGCCCATAATTATGGTTAACTCTCAATTATCCAGGCCACTGGAAAAATAGCCTTGGAGAGAATCCCACATCAGAAGCATAAAAATATGGTTTCCATCAGTCTTTTTAAGGAGCCGATCTGCCTTCTTAATTTTGTTTGGTTGATCTGGTTGCTATTTGTTTTAGTCTCTCAATAACTGGCTGGGCAAGAGGGATGGAAGGGGAGACAGAGGACTGGGCTGGGGGGGGGGGGAATACAGTCCAGAAGGAGACATCCGCTTTGTACAACCGCGAAGGCAAGTCTGGACGATCAGAACATCACAGACGCTCAGGGTGTGTCAGCATGGCCCGTGGCTTGGCCAGTTTCTCTCAGATGACTGTGACAGTAGAGATGTCCCAGCCCCCTAACAGCCCACTCTGGGTCCAGAGATAGATGTTGTTTAAAGTTGACAACAAAGTGCCTCCTGGGACTTACTCCCCCTGAATAAGGTTCTGGGATGGAGAGAGGGCCATGCTTTCTAGTCTTGTTGGCAACACGATGGTGCCTTGCTGTGCCACTGGGAACCACTGGATGCAAATCAAAGAAAATGAGATTTGCAATTTTGCACTGATAGCCAGATAATGCAGGGGGGAAAGTTCCCCTCTTCCACTTCTGAAGCAAACAAATATCACATGTGGTGATTCAGCAGCTGCATTAGTTGGGGAAAATTGATGCACATTTCATGTGTCAGGGAGCTGAATCCCAGAGAATGGAGCCAGCCTCCCAGAAAATGGTTTCTTTATATAGTTCCATCCATTTATTGTTTGATTGGACTTTCTGTATATTAAATTCAAGCTGTTACTGCCGCTCATGGGTATTATGATGCGTTGGCTCGGTGGGAAATAATGAAGGTGATGGGATTTTACAGCATCGCATTACAAAGGAGGCGTCCCCTGCCTCATCCATCTCTCCATCAACTAGCTTGTGTGTGAGGTGGCACTTATATTAAAACGATTTTTCTGATTCAGTTTAATGACTCTCATTCGAGCCCTGACACCCGGAATATGATTACACGGGCTAGATGCAATCTCCCTCTATGCAGCCGTGGTCAGCAAAGGCTGAGTTCTCTTCCCTCCCCGCTCCCCCTCCCGATTCCATCCCTCATTTGCATTGAGCTGGGTGGCGAGCAGTGGGGCAGGGAGAACAGACCTTCTTTCTGGCCTGAGAAAAGCACTCTGGACAGAGGCAGGAGCGCTGGCCTGGAGGCCACGATAACTGAGCCTCCAGGCTAAGAACTTGGAGCACTTGGTAACTCCTTCCTCTTGGTCACAAACAAGTGCCCATTCAAAGCTGGTTTGAATTCACTACTATATACTCCTCCCAAAAGAGATTGCTAAAAGCCTGGGTCCTAATTCCCAGGAAAGAAAAACTGACTTATCACAGAGGATGAACACTTAAGATGTGAATAGACTGTCAGTTTCCTGGAGAGGACTGGTTGTGTTCAGGGCCACATGCGGATGGGAGGACTCCGGAGAGAAGCTCCGAGCCATGACAATGTGCGGCCAAGAGCCCCAGGTGGCCTGAGGCAGGAGCTCCCTCCTGGATGAGAGAAATAAAAATTCCCTGTGTAATTACCAGAGGGGCTCTGCCCCTCCCCTAAGGAGAGGGAGGGCAGGGCTGCCTCTTATTTACACTACTTTCAGGCAGAATAATTGCTGCTCCTCAGGAAGAATCATGTTTGTGTTTACGGGTGTGTTTAAAGAGAGAAACCCAAACAAAACCAAACAGAGAGAGAGAGTGATTTTGAGAGATTCCGGAAGAGAGCTGTGAACTGGGCATCAGTGCTGACATCCCTTTCCGAAAACTGCAGCAAGCTCAATTACTAGATGGGATGACCAACCTCATGTGGTGCCCCTGGTGTGAAGAACCCCAAAGGCTCCCGTCCCACCCGTGGGACTTCATCTCTCCCTCCGGTGCAAGCTGGCAGCCCTCCGCCCGCCCTTCTGTGTCAGCAGCCGCTGACTTGGAGACTGGCCTCTCCGTTTCCGGTTCTGACACTGTCCCCACATGGTGGTGAGCACTGTGCCCAGCCCTTGGCAGATGCTGGGTCAGTGCCGCCTGGGTGGAAGGCAACCTCAGTCAGGTGCAGACGCTCCCGCTGATGGCCGGCCCAGCCCAGCCCTGCTCTCAGACAACCGTGCTTCAGCTGATGCTCTAGGGCTTGTCCATTTCAGGCAGGAGTCTGGGAGCCATCCCTCAGGGCCTTGAGCCCTCTTCAACGGTGAAAGTCATTAGACTGTGTCTCTCAGGCCAGTTCTCTGCCATGGAAGCTGGTGAGGCTTTCAGCTGGCAGGCTGGGGGCAGGACCAGCCCGTGTTTCATGATGCCTCTACCTTCAAATATATGCAGAATCTCTCCCTTCTCTCATCTCCTCAGCCACCACCCTCAGTCCCAGTCAACATCACTTGCCCAGGTCATTGTGGGAGCTTCTCCTCTACAGTGTATTCACTACCCAGTACCTGGAGTGGGCCTTGTAAAACATGAGTCAGGTCTACTCAAATTTCACCATGGCTTCCTATTCCCAGCAGCTCAGTAAAAGGCAAAGGGCCAAGTCCTTGTGGTGATCCGGGTGATCACGAGGGCTTTGCCTAAGCTGCATCCCTGTTACCTGCCCCCTGCTCTCATGGCTTGACCATTAGCACCTTCTCGCTAGTCCAAGAAGAGTGCACCAAGGCCCCTCCTGCCCCAGGGACTTTCGATTCATTGTTCCCTCTGCTGGGAACGCTCTTCCCCAAGAAACCCGCATTCCTTCAGGTCTCTGCTCAGATATAATCTTATCTGAGAGGCCCATCTGGATTCAAGGCCCATTTCCCTTGCTCACCACCTGCTCACACTCAGCACCCCCAATTTATCACATCACACTTTATTCTTCGCTGCAGCATGAATTGCTGTCTGATAGGATTTATTTATTTATTTATTTATTTATTTATTTATTTATTTATTTTTAATTTATTCATTTATCTATGTACTGTCTGGTTTCCTCCACTAGAATGTAAGCCCCTGAAGATCAGGGACTGTTTTCTCTGCTGTATTCCCAAGGCCTAACTGCTACTCAAATATCTGCTGAGTACATCATTGAATGGAGGGAAACCTCATGGGTGGGGGGCTTATCTATGGCTGCCTTTCTGTTCCTTCCTGGCCCCAGAGTCTGCAGTGGGGAGTTTTGCCAAGTAGCCAAAAATAGTGAAGGTCAAGGGTTTAAACTTCCCTTCCAAGAAAGCCCCAACTCTGCTTAGGCTGATGTCAGAACTAGAGAATGCCCTGCTTGGCTTCTCCATCTCCACCCTCCCCACAAATAACCTGTCTAATTTGACAATATAGCAAACATTTAGACAGCACTTTCATTGGTTTTCACAATGTGCAGGAGGTGGTTAGCAAGTGAGAAAACTGAAGACAGGTAAGCTGGGGTACAAACAGATATGTATGGAGGCCTAATACATCGGGCCCTGTGCTAGGCATGGATCATACAATGATCTTTGGGATAGACAGCTGCCCTTGAAGAGTTGATATCCTGGGGAAAAGACACATAAACAAAGTCAATAAAATGTGGCAATTGATAAGACAGATATGTAGGAGCTGCCATGGGAGGTAGGAGGAGGGGCACATAGCTCCTGGAGGGCTAGGAAGGCTTCCTGGAGGAGACGCTACAGAGCTATTTGGAAGGATGATGGGAGTTAGCCAGACCCAGAGCAGAGTGAGGGGTAGTCTCTGGACTGATAGAAAGAGTGTGAGTTAAGGCCTCTTTTCTAACCCTTGGTCTAATGCTCTTCTCACCCTCTCTTGTTTTGATTCAAAGGAAGAGAATTGAGTCTCATTCAATTCATTTTGTCTGTACCTTCCGCAGGGTTGACATGCAATCAGAGCACCTATGTATTCTCAGAGCCTACCATGCTGCCTGGCGCATAGAAAGAACTCAATAAATGTTGAGTGAAGGAACAATTCCCTGTAGAGATATAGGTCTCTACCCTCTCTTAGGAGTTTCAGCACCAGAGAACTGTTGGTTAAGAGATGTCAAACCCAAGAAAGACCCTGAGGTCATTTGTTTCCAGTAAGTGCATTATGATCGGACTCCACGGGGCAGGGACCCCCCACCGTCCAGGTGGGCCCTGTTGGCCAGTGTCCCACACCAAGGTACATGGAAGTTGGGAGGATGATTGGTGGGTCCCAGAGGCAGTGGATGACAATGCAGCCAGAATTTCGGAAACTAAAGGGTTAACAAAAACCACACCTCCCATGGGCCCCCCAGGGGGAGCCTGATCAAGCAGCCCATTCTGTGGAGTGCCGGCATTGATCTCTCAAGTCTGGCTTCCAGTCTCCAGAAATCTCAGGCAGGCCCCTTCCAGGATTCTGTTTTAAAGGGAAATGCAAATCACCTGGAGGCTGCTTCTTGCTTGGAAGAAGTAAAAATCGATTCTGTTTTCATTAAAGTGATTTTTGGACACTGTCAAAAGCTCTCTCATCTCAGGGCACGAGGTGACAGATAGGCTGCCGGTCTCAATTACATAACCAAGCCAACTGGGTAGCAGCGGGTAGTCTCATCAGGAGCAATACTGCTCCGAGCCCTTCCCAAGCCCAGTTCCCACTCCCTAAGATATCCCAGGGCACCTCATCCCCGCCAGGCCTGGAGCTGGCCCTCAATTGCCCACACCTTGGATTCTTGCTCCCAAAGCTTCCCTCTCGCCTGCTGCCCTCTTCCCCACACGAGCATCACCCCCCAACTCAGGCAGTCCGCCCAATGGTGATGCCAAGCAAAGTCAAAACAAAACTAAGGTAAATCTGCTTTGAAAAAGTCTATGGCATCTAACACATTCCAAAGGTAGATGTGTTGGTCTTATTGAATATTGGGAGTTCTGCATTATCCCTTCCCTCTGTTAAGATAATTGAGGATTTGTTTTATTTATAGCATCAATTATGAGCACGGAAATTAATCCTTTAATGGTGAATTTGGGAGCTCAACTGTCAAGGTGGCCCAAGGGAACCCTAGGTCGGGCATAGGGGTCCTTCCCACCAGCACAGGAGTCTGCAAAGAAAAGCCACCCTCAAGTTCTGGTGGCAGCTGGGCTGTTATTGTTCTATGTGCTTAAAATATTTTTAGAAATTAAATAAATGGGAATAATTGGTGCCAGGAGCTCTCTCCGTGGAGGACACCTGAGTAACTCATCAGCGGGTCCAGGGAAGGCAGGCAGAAGTGGCAACCAGAGCAGGAAGGAAGAGCAAACTGCTTGACTGGGCACGTCAGCCCTCGGCCAGGCAGACAGCTCTGCTCTGCAAAAGAGCTCAAGACAGTCTCCCCAGACTGGAAACAGGAAGTCAGGAAAGGTTTGGGTGGGGAGGGTCTGGAGACAGGAAGAACTAAGAGTCTGCTGGGTGTTGTTGGAAGCAACCAGACAGAACATGGAAAGTGGCAGAACATTGGCCCTTGGTATCGCCACAGACACTTGGGGCTCAAATGCCGGCAAAGAGCAAGCAAAAGACAGGCGTTTTGGATGGCTGAACAAGCCTACAACTAGCCAGTGAATATGCTTGGGACAGAAACCAGCCAGAGGAAAGGAAAGGTTTCCAGAGTCGGGTGGGTAAGACCTCCAATACGGACTGGAAGACTCCAGCAAGGCTGCAGAGCATCCCCTGGGGTGAACCAGACACCAGCTGAAGGCTGCCCTCCTCTCTTACTGGGGCCAGGGCTGGGGCAAACACAAATCTTGCGACCACCCTGGAGAGCAGACAGGAGGGTCTGGAAGGAGACTGAGAACAGTTTTAGAACAATAAATGGTAAAGGAGCCCCAATCACATTGACCCACCCATTTAAAAGTGTTTTGCCAACCACCTGCTCTGTGTAGCCAAGCAGTGAGTCTGGTAATGGTCCAAACTGCAACTCAGGTCAAAGTCAAAGTGGCTCAATCCACCACTGGGTGACACTGGCCAGGGTCGAGAGGAAGAAAAAGTCTGCTTTCCCATTACTTAACTGAGGTGAAGGAAGACACGACTAAAGGCTTCTTTTCTTGCCCATGAGTTTCTCCTCCCTGAGGCCAGACATCCTGATGCATGGGGAAGGGAAGGACCCATAGCGCCCGCAGTGCGGGGAGCCTGCTTCTCCCCACATGGGCATCTGCCCTTCCCCTTTGCCTTACTCTCTGGCAGAGTCCTCTTGCTTCGCCCCTCCCCCATCTCCCAAAAGTTAATGCGAGGCCACGACTGTCCACCTGCTAACACTGGACCTGACCTTGCTCTACAGAGTGAATGCGAAAGGAAGTCAGTGGTCTCCCCAGGGACAGTAAAACTCTGTTCCTGTCTATGAAAGCAGCCATTAATTTCCAAGGCAGAACTTAAACTGGCCAGAATGTAGTGTTTTATTAATAAATTCCCTGTGTGCCTGGTATGGTGCCTATAATGTTCACTGCACTAATGCTTTCTTTCTTGAATAGAGATCTGACTAGAATGGACTACGACACACTGAGGCCATAATAGGAAAAAAAATAACTCCGAAGGTCTGATTTCTACCTATGGGCCCTGATGGTCTGGGAACAAGTGGAGTGGGGAGTGAAAAGAGAAAGGGCACCGAAGACAGCCAAACTGGTATTTGAAACGCAGCACTGCCCCTTAGCAGCTGTGTGACTACAGACATTTACTTAACCTCTCTGAGCCTTGCCTGCTGCATCTTCAAAGTTGGATAGAATTTCTCCTACCTTGCAAGGCTGTTGTGAAGCTTTAAAGAGATAACATACAAAGTGCTCAGCACACGGCTGACACATGATAGACACACAAATGCTGTTAATCGACTAATAAAAAGTAATGGGCAGGTCGGTCCATTGATCTCCTCTGAAACAGTCCCATTTTAACCCTGACACCCATCTGTCTGCCCTATTTTCTCCCTATGACAGTCCTGAGGCCTCACTCTGGTGTCATGAGTCCCACCGAGGGGCACTTGAGGGCACTGGACAGTCAGAGCCACGTCAAAGCACGCCCGTGGCGGTCCTGGCCACAGGAGAGGTCCCCTTCGGGAAAGCAAAGGGGTGGCCAGGTTAGCACAAACGCAGCAAACATGCCTCCTCCTCCTGACGCGTGGCCAGCTCTCTGGCCCATTTTATCCCTAAATATCCCACTGTGCCAGGAAGCCACATCTGCCCCCTGGGCCAAGATAGACAACGTCAAATGACCAGACATTCTTGCCCACTCTGGGTGGAAGCAGGTATGTGAAGACTGTGCGTTACTGGAGAGGGAGAAAGGGGCAGGGTGGCCTCTGTCAGGCGAACAAGAGGTCAAGGGAACGCCCCCATCACATGTGGCCTTCCCAAATGGGCAATGACACCCCTTGCTCTCCCTCTTGCTACTCCCTCCCATGTGGCAGAATGACAAATGTAATCATTTTAAAAGGTCCCGTCACCTGCTCAGTCATTCCCAATAAGCACACGCAGCACTATGGAAAAACCGATACCAGCGCCACAGGGTTTCAGCCAGGAAAAAAAATCGAATCGCTAGGACGCCACCAACCGAATTGTCAAACACCAAATAAAAAGCTTCATGAATTCACCATCAGCAATGTAACGCTTCCTGGTCTAAGTAAATATAGACCCAGCTTATGAATTGGGAAGGGATTTTTGCACTAGCCTCAGTGACTTCCAACAGCAGAAGCAGCAACCCCTAAGAAATCCACGTCTCCATAAAGCTGCCTTCGTTGGCTCTAATCCTGTTAGGGTAGAGGTTGTAATCTCCTTCCTGAGCCCCCTTCCTCTGATGGAAAGCTTTGCATCCCAGCACCATGAATACATTTTGGTGACCTCAGCTAGAGAGGGGACCTCTGGGAGATGGAAGAGACAGAGTCACCCGTGACCTCGCCGAGCACCTCTCCCTCTCTCTCCTGATATTGCTGCTACTGTGTCTGACCACATGATCTATTCAGACCATCTCACAATAGCTCAGGTAGGTCAGATCATTCAATCAACAGAGCCAGGCTGAGAAAGCAAGCCTGCTGCTCCTTCAGTGAGAAAGAATAAATCAGGTGCCCCACTTTGCAGAAAACCCAAGTTCAGAGTCACTCAGAGGAAGTCTGCTCCAAGCTGCTGAACCCTTGAGCATTTGTGGCAGCAGAAAAGAAAAGTAAGGCAAAAGCTGAAACAGCCTGCACATACACTACAGAGAAGAAATACAGGAAGGATCCAAAAAAGCATGTTCTAGGTGTCTTCAGTTAATGGAAATAAGCATCCCCTTACAACACTCACTGAACTTCTCACAGCCTTCTTCCTTCCTACTGCCTTGTCTTCCTCCCCATGGCAGCCCTTACAAGCACAGATGCAGATAAGAAGACAGCAATCACCACTCCCCCCTCCCCCACCACACACACACACAGAATGCATGGCTGAAAAAAGAAATGGTGACAATTTTCCCTGTTTTACAAAACACACACCCCACCCCTAAAAGAAAACTGGGAGCAATCTGTCATCCCCAAACAAATCACTCATGTGCTTTCCTCTTCTGATGAGCAACTTCCCTTGCTCCCACAACTGGGGGGAAGAGGCTCCATCCTCCTCTGCCCAATCCTGATACCATCTAAAGCATCACCATCAATGCAAACTCTGCCCTTCTCCATACCACCAGCACAAACTTACCCCAGTGTGGTCATGGTGACAATGGTGTACCAAAAAGAGGCAGGGATGCTCGTGAACTTGCTGGCAGAGGAGCCCTTCTCAGCATAAAACATCACAGTGGCAAAGATGATGATGGCCATGGTGAGGGAGAAGAGGAGAAAGCCGAGCTCGGAGGCACAGCTCTTCAGGGTGTAGCCCAGGATCCGCAAGCCCTGCGAGTGGCGGGAGAACTTGAAGATCCTGAAGACGCGGAAGACCCGGAGCGTGACGAAGGCGCCGGACACGTCCTCATTGTTGGTCATGACCAGGCCGATGTAATAGGGCATGATGGCCACCACGTCGATGATGCTCATCACGCTGCGGATGAAGCGGTAGCGGCTGGGCGCCGCGAAGAGCCGCAGGAGGTACTCCACCGTGAAGATCATGACGCAGGCGGTGTCCAAGCAAAAGAAGGCCACGGAGTAGCGCTCGCCGCAAGGCAGCTCCTTGCTCCCGGGCACCGTGCCGCAGGGCACCGTCTCCACCACGTTGGTGATGACCGAGACAGCGATGAAGAAGCCAGTCACGTAGTAGAAGACCAAGGCCAGCGTGCTGGTGTGCGGGTTCTCGAAGGCCCGCCACATGGTCTGGCGGAAGCTGAGCGAGGGCATGGACTCCTGGTTGTTCTCCGAGTCGTTGTCGTCCATGAGCCGCTCGGCGTTCTCCCTCTTGCGGTCCTTGTACTCCTCGTAACAGCAGTCTCCAATGATCTCGGGCAGGATGCCGTAGAAAGCCAGCTCGTCATCATAGGCGGAGATGCACTCGTAGCGCGGGTAGTGCAGCTTGCCCGTGCGGTAGAAGTTGAGGACGCAGCGGAACACTTCTGGGTCCCGGTCGAAAAAGTACTCCTTAGTGTCCTCGTTGAAGAAGAACTCCTTCTCCGTGCTGCCCAGCAGCGTGTCCGGGTAGCGCTCCAGCGTGGTCCGCCAGGTCTGGAACCTCCGCCCGCTCACATTGAGGACGATCAGTTCATCCTGCCGCTTGTTCTTGTCCGCCGGGGCCAGGGGCATGGGGCAGTTGGCCACCGGCATCCATCCGATGGCCGCAGCCCGTGCGAAAGGCAGCCAGGCTGCAACTCCGGCCGCCATGGTGACTCCAGCTCTCGGGCGGCCACTGCGCAGCCACTCTGCACACCAGCTTGGAGTTAGTTCAGCGACCCCTGGAGACGGGAGGAGAGAGTGGAGAACCAGTGAGTCCAAGGTGGATTCCCAGGTGGAAAATGAGACACAGGGATGGGTCATTACTAAGTGAAACAAGTCTCCAAGGCAAATTAATGGAACTGAAGTCACGAAAGAGAGGGGATTGTTTTCCCTTCCCTGGCGGGGAGAGCCCCAAGCACCAGGGCAATGCAGCACGTGGGATCACCAGATGTTGCTGACTGCCTGACAAATTGTCAGGTTCCAAGAGGGCTCAGGAGCATTTGGAGGGAAAGCCTCTTTAGCAGAAAGATCTGGGCAGACGTGGGTAATAATCAGCTCTGAAAGGTTATGGCATTATTTACGAATATAAATTGGGAGAGGGTAAATGAGTTCTCATTAAACGAATTTAAAAGTGGGATAAACACGCTAATTTTTATTTCTCTCTTCACCCTCTAGGGTAATCAGGAATGAGGTGTGGATGAGGGAAATCAGGTAAACACATCCTTTCTACTCCTCACTGGTGGGAAGGCTAGGGTTGACCAGGTCTGTAAAATTCTCTGAGATGGCGCATGACCACAGTAAACCCAGGGCTTGGTGAAGCTCTGTCCCCATGTCCCATGGAGAAGGCTGACCCTGGTGGAATGCTACTCTCTGGGACACCTGGCAACCTCACATCTGATCACACCCTCAGAGCCATGATAGAAAGACACAGGAGAGGCTGTAAGGCTAGGGTTCCTCCCCCACCTTGTAAAGGACTCTTGATTCTTGGTTCACCTGTCTTCCATGCATTGTCCCTCTCCCTCCCAGAGGAGGCTGATCCACACTTCTCACCATCTCCAGATTCCTCGCCTCCCATCTCCATCTGCCCACCATCCATAACTCCCTCGGGTTATGTAACAATACTCTTTCCCATGCCAGCCTCTTTCACCTGGCCTCACTCCACCCTCAGAGATTCCTCCAGAGTTGGGCTACCTTGGCACCCTTCACCCACAGCTCTCTCAACCACACTGTGTGTGCACTTTCCATCACCTGCATGGATGGAAGGAACAATGGCCTGGAGAATTATATTTGGTTTTGGGAAACAGATTTACCTTCCCAAATCTGGCTTTTTAAAGACGATAGTGAAATGACTCTGCAGTCCCCAAATGTACACCATCTGTGGGGAGACAGGTGGTGACACAGAAACACACGTAACAGCAACGGGAAATTGTTTGGGGTTGACACACTCATTTTCACAAAGCCTAAACTGATCATGCAGAACCAATCCTGACTCAGAGTTACTTGGACTCTCTGGAATTCCATTGGTTTAAATAAATGAGCCAGAGGTGAATCTTGCCGTGGGATTGGATCGTCACCTTCCCTTGTAAACTTGCTTCCTTCACCTGACCCCCAACTCTTTTGAAGTCTTCCAGATCTTGGCCTCCTCTCACTCCTGGGCCACAGTGGGCTTTCCCACCTGGATGCCTCTGAAACTGGATAGGTTTAAGCCGAGTCTACCTCCTTGCAAAGAGCTGCTCTCTACTGTTTGCTCATGGCATCCCTAACCCCGGGCCTGTTGCCTTGGCCGTCATCCTCAGTGCAACCCAGAGAGTTGCCGAATAGTGAGACAGTAGCTCTACTGCCCTCATTAAGGCCCCACTTCCCCCAGGCGGCCTCTCTACTGCCCTGTTTGTCTCTCATCTCCCCCACCCCAACCCCTGTTTCTCCTCTTCCCAATAAATCCATTCTGCTCAGAGTAATCTCCCTAAAACAAGATTTTCCCACAGTCTACAAAATCAAGTGCAAAATCTTTGGCCCAGTATTCTGGCATTTCTACAAACGGATCCTGGCTTATTCCCGACCGGTGTCCCATGTGCCCAGCCTAGACCACAGACAGGCTCACATGCTTGGGTCGGGGCGGGGGGGGGTCTGTCTGCGGGCACTCTTCATTCTGTTGGGGATACTCCTCCCCTTCACCCAGCCCTCCTCTCAGAATCCCTTCTGCTCCTCGTCCTCTCTGTGATGCACCCCCCTCCCCACGCTAAATTCTCTCCTCCTTTGGGCTGTCAGCGCTTTGTTGGCCCCTCTTCTCTAGTGACAGGACACTTTCCACGTGTCTTATTAATAATCTCGGCCCACAGTAATTGAGCGCTTACTCTGTGCCAGGCACTGCACTGATTGTCTCCTGGGGATCATCTCATGTCATCCTCACGGCAACCCTAGGAAGAAGTCTGAAATTCAACAACCTGCCAGCTGGCAAGGGCCAGAACAGGGATCCCCCCAACCCTAGGTGGTCTGACTCTTACACCACCAGCCCTGAGGCACCGTGCTCCACTGCTTCTCACGGGCTTCCTGCAAGAAGAGTAGCAGCTGATGTTGCTGATGAGAGACAAGCAGGCTCAGTACCACATTCTTACGTGGACCACCTCAATCGACCCCACCTGCAAACCTAGGGCACAGAACGCCCCACCCCCACCTTGCAGATGAGGAAGATGAAGCCTGAGGCAGTATAACTGGCTAAAGGATGTCATAAGTAGGCAGAGAGATTTAAATACAGGCAGTCTCAATGTGGAGTTCAAGGGTACAGCCAGGTCTCTTCCCTGCTTTCCATCCCACCCTAAACTCCTTAAGAATAAAGGCCATGATGCCTTAATTTTTATATAACAACTCAGGAGGCAGCACAGGGCACTGCATCAGTAGATGCCCAACCTCCTGATGGTAGGCGGGAACCCGGATTTTACAGATGTCCTTTGCAGTCCCTTGATTTTACACCACGCCTTGCCTTCCAGGGGTTTTCAAGGGTAGGCTTTTTCTCTCCACACACTCAGTAAACACAGAAGACAGATCTGAATCAAAAGAACCCAGTTTAAGTGCTTCTGACTCACTGTGGCTCTCTGGTGAGTTTTCCCAAGGAGCCAATCTCTGCCTCAGTTTCCCATCCATATGCTAAGGAGTGTATTCTGAGGCTCCTCTGCCGTAAAGGGAGCTTGATTCAGGTGCCACAGGGGACATCAGGAATGACGATGACATTCCTTGTAAATGTCAGCACTCAAAGAACAGAAAAACAGTGCGGGCTGATGAGCTCTTGATTACGGGAACCAAGGAAAGAACTGGGGAGTCTTTCATCCATGGCAGCATGCTGCTGACAGATTTGGGAACACATCCCGTGCATTTTATACCTCTCTTCAAGAAATTTCCCCTTATAATTCCCTATATTTCCTTTAGGTTACTAGGAGAATTTGTAGTCCCTTAACACACACATAGCTAGGTTTTCTAAAGAGCAAGGGAAGTTTGGGGGGCACAAGCCCACAATTTAAACATTGGTCACAAGATAATTCCAATTCAGATTTAGTTAACATTTATTGAGCACTGACCATGCAGTGGGCACTGTTTTAAGCACTTTTATAGCAACAATTAATTCCATGAAAGTCCTATGACATGGACATTTATGCTGACAAGGTTCAAGAAGGGAGCTGAGACTCCTTCAAAGCGACTATGTTCCATGTATAAAGGAGCTGATGATTTTCCAATAGGCCACTGATCAGCTCACTGCCAAATGCCTCTCCTGACCTAGGTGTAGCGAGATACTGATATTTCCATAGAAGAGAGCAAGATGCAGAGTCTCCACTCGCCCCGTCCCCAGGCAGCAGAAAGCATAGGGTCCGGAGGCCCTGCCCTTCTAATTCCACTTCTTTCCTGAACTTGTGAAAGCAAGCTCCTATTCCCCCCTGAGCCTCATAAGAGAGCCCGGGACAAGAAAGTGACTAGGAGACTTTTAGCTCAAATAAGCTTTGATTCTGCTGGATCCAGGACATCAAGTCTGTAGCTCAGGTCTCACTGAAACCTCTTCATGACAGTCGCCCATGCTAAGCAGGAAGTAGAGCATCTGGGTTTGTTGCTGTGGGGATGGAGTTTGTCTGAGCCTCGTTTTAGCAAAGGCAGTTCTGGGAATTCCTGATGAGGTTGGTGCCCAGAAAAGGGCACACAACATGCATCACTCCGAATTCAAGGCAGCCCAAGGCCAGATTCATCCATTGAACCCCTGGCCACCCCCCCTGGAGGGTAAAGGGGGCCAGGCTCCAGATTCTGGGCCCTGGACCTCTGACTCTTAACATTCCTGCCTTATTCCAGAATGGAACTCAGAGAGGCAGGACCTTGAGGGGGTTCCAGTTGCAAAGAGTAAGAGACGACAGAGCCAGGAGGTACCCTGTAGCACCCTGCCTGGGCCACATATACAGCTGTGCACTCCGAGACGACAGTGCCCTTCCACTTCCATTCTCCCAGTGCTGTTTCACCCTGACCCCAGAGCTTCAGTGCCCGGTACCTTCCCCTACCAAGCTGAGCCCCATCACCTTACAGTCTCCACCCCACGCCAGTCTCCTCTTCTCCGACGGCAATGGTATTTTACAAACTGCTTTCAGATGAATATTTGAGAGCTGGGGAAGGAAGAGTAACCTCTTTCCCATCTATCACAAAAGTCTCTGGTTCCAAGGCCAAACCTTCACCCTATGTATTAATCCAGGACAATCTTCCCTGAGAAGGCCAGGCAAGGGCCAGGCTGTCTTCAGAGCTTCAAGCCCTGTTCCCCTAGTAAAAGGTACCAGCAAAGGAGCAATTATCCCACTGCTACTTTCTCTGTCTTGTGTGTGTGTGTATGTGTGTCTGAGTATGGAAGAGGAAGAAAAGTGTCCCACGAGATACTATGCCCAAGGCCACACCAGCCATAGGGTCCACACAAGCCTGCAGGCATGACGCAGCTCAAGCGGGGCTTCTCCAAGGCTCTCACCGCAGCGCTCACCCCCTGACGGGCACCAACACCTCCTGGAGCCGACCTGGGTCTGAATTCCTGCAACAGGCACAACAGTGCGGCCCCATTTCCAGCCAATGGCACTGCACAGGCCTCAAATGCCAAGGTTTTACTAGGACGTGGACGCCTTACAAACGAAAAATCTGAAGCTATTTTTGTTTTTGGCAGAAGAGTTTGACAGTGGGAAAGATAGAGGTGGGGGGAGGATGGGGAAGAGACATTTAAAACAGGTGAGTGCTGAAATGACACAGGCAAAAAAAAAAAAAAATCCTGGAAAAGGGAAACACAGTTCCCCTGCTGTAAAAAAAAGGCATCCCTGTTAAGCAGCTTCTATGGGGGAGGACGAGCGCCAAAAGTGGGCAAAGTGACCAGACAGCCTGTTCTAGGGACTGACACCTAACCTCAGCGCAGGCATAAGGCAACAAAAACATCATGTCACCAAGGTCTGCCCTTCAGTGACCTCGGCAGAGAGCTGGGTGTGGAGAATCTCTGGAAACTCACTTTCCACAATTTTACATTACATGGCTCAGCCCAGAATGGGTCCAGTCTGGAGGAGGGTATAGTCCTGACAACCAAGGGGGCTTTCTCCTGTGCCTGCAAGGTTTGGGTAGACAGGCATGAAACTGACAGGGTGCCAAGCTGGGGATACTTGGGGCACAGGCCTGGGACACACACAGAGATCCTCTTCTCCCACAGTGCCACTGCTAGGCTGGCCAGAGCACTTTTCTGAACTCTTTTTTTTTCCCCCTTCAGCCTCTTCAACAGTAAAAGGGAACAAGCTACTAATCCTTCTTCCTCTGGGGGTCCCTTGTGTACTTGCGTTTTGTTGCGTTCAAATAGAGACAAGGAAAAATAAATACATCCATTTCTGCCAACATTTCCACATAGGGAAAGGTACACATGCTTTGCATTGAATTCATGCACGCCCAGGCCCCCTTTCTACAGATATTAAATATCCAGGTTCCCTTGAAGTAATGGTAAATAAGGCGTAAATTTAACCGTCACTGTACGTTCATGCAAAATGCCATCATGCATCACATAGCAACCAGGTCTAAAAAAGATCGTATTGTACCTAAGATCGCGAGAAAGTTCAGATACCCTCTCCTAAGAAATACAACGGAGCCTTATCTTTGCTGTAAGATTCCAGGTCCGGAACCTCAGCCTGTTGCTGACATATCACGGCTGCCCAGGATAAAAGCAGAACATCTTGGACTCGATTCAAATGTCAACACTAAGCAAGTGCAGGAATTCGGTTGATTCCAGGTAACTTCTCTGCCCAGTCCCTTCCGCGCTTCATCCCCAATGTAAACATCTCGAAAAGTGAGTCTTTCTAACGCCCTTTCCCGGGCCGCGTTGGCTCCCAGTGTCACTCGAAGACCCTTCCCAGAGCTCGCAGGGTGGAAGCGGCGTCGGGCAGGACCAGAGGTGCGGGCCCCCAGCCTCTGGTAGGCACACCGCCGGCTCGCCCGGCTGGAGAACTTTGTGAAGCGCCCCAAACTGCTCCCTGCTTTCACCCTCAGCCATTTCTCTCTTTCTCCCCTTACAAAGAGCGGGGAACCGAGCAAGCCGTCGCCACCTGCAGCCGGATCCCGGGGCGCTGCCTCCGGCACCCCCGAAGGAAGTCAGGCCAATGGAAGGAGGGCAGAGGTTCACACCCCCACCCCCAAACCTCACAGCGCCTCGCTGCCCGGAGGTGGCTCCGTAGCCCGCGGGAACCGACGCCCCCGGGCCGGCTGCCTGCTCTCCCGCAGCGCCGGCCCCACCCCCAATCCTTCCGGCGCCCCAGCGCCCACCCACCCGGGCACGGGAGTGGGAGGGTGCCGCGTGGGCAGCCGGAGCAACAGGCGTGGGAGCAGCGCTCCTCGCACTTCCTGGCTCCAGAAGGCTCGGTCGCGTCCGTCTTACCTTCAGCGAAGCAAGCCCCGGGCCCCGCACCCAGCGCCCCGCGCGCGCGAGGAAGCTGCGGCCGGGAGCCGGGGGCCGCGGAGGCGCCGAGCACCCAGCAGCGCGGGGAAGGGCCCAACCGCCGCCGCTCGCGCGGCTCCTTCTTGCCGGCGAAGTCTAGCTCGCTCCTTCCCTCGCTCGGTCCGTTTGTGCGTCCGTCTGTCCGTGGGGCCCTCTCTCCCCCGTCGCCGCCGCCGTCGTCGCCGCCGCCGCTCCAGCCCCGGCTCGGCAGCGCGTCCCCTCCCCGCCTCACCGCTCGGCTCGCGGGCTCGCGGGCTCGCGGGCTCCCTCGCTCGCGCCCTGCCCCCGCCGCTGCCGGCGCCGCGCGGAGCGGAGCCCGGCGGGCCACGGGCTGCCAGGCGAGGTCCCTCTCCCGAAGGGGGAGGCGGTGGGGGCGCGGCGCGGGCGGGGCGGAGAGGAGAGTCCGGGGGAGGCGGCGAGGCTGCGCCCTCGGCTCCCTGCCTATCCCCCGCGGCCGAGAGGCTCCAGGCCCGGCCCGAGAGCGCCGGGCCGCCAGGCAGCGGAGGGAGAGATGAGGAGGACCCGGAGGCTCGCCGCGGGAGGGTGCCCAGGGCGAGGGCGTGCTAGGGGGAGTGACTCCCCGCGCGAGGGTGTGTATGTGTGTGTGCGTGTGTGTGTGTGTAGAGGGGCGCGCGCGTGAGCGGAGGTGGGGGGCAGGGAGACGAGGCAGAGCCTGGTGCGTCTCCCTGGGCCAGTGGAGGAATCCTAGGGTGTGCCTGGAGGTGGCGGAGTGTGCCGACGCGGGTGTGAGCGCGTGGGCACGGGGGTGAGTGTGGCAAGGTGAGTTCGGCCTGGGGGTGGGGGCGGAGCGGAGAGTAGACGTGAGTGTGAGCTCGTGGGCGTGTGTGCTGGGGACCCGGGGAGAGGTGGCAGGGAGCGCCAGTGTGTGCGCGCGTGGGGTGTGTGTGGACCCAGCTGGGTGTCTGTTTCTCACCGACTGTCCAGGCGGCACCAGCACTAGCTTGCGGCCGAGCCCTGCCACCTGGGGAGGTGGAGCCCGCCACCGCGCCAGCTTCCCGGCTCGCCGCGGCTCTCAACTCGGTGTGCCCCAGCTAGAGAGGTTCAAGGGGTACACACAGTGGCCTTACTCCATGTAAGAGCCGCTCTCCTCCCAGCGGTAGGGATTCGCCCTCCCATCCCTCCACGTGCACCCAGCACACAGACCCGAGAGTCTGGACTTGGGATCGTGAACTCTCTACCTGAGTCCTCCCAGTCCCCTCGGGCCCTCTCGGAAGCCCATGGATCCCCATGGTCCGTTGCCTTGACCCAGGATGGGGGGCTGGCGGTCGGCACGTGCCCAAAGGGTCGGGCGGATGGAGCCCCCTGAGCATCCCGAGAGAGTGGTATACAGCCCAGACTCCAACACTACTGGCCGCGGCGCGCCGAGTGTTCAGTCCCCGCCGACAGTGCCGACCCGCGCGGCTCCAGCTTTCCCCGTGTCCAGAATCCCGAGATCTCGGCCTGGGTGCGCGGAATCCCAGGATCTTGGCCTGGAGCTTCGGAGGCGAGGCGGCTCCGTGCCTCAGCAGGGACCAGAACGCAGGGCTTCAGCGATCACCGTTCTCAGTGTGAGGCGGAGACCGAGGGAAAAGCAAAGTATGCGGTAAAGGGGAGTGTGTGCTTGAAGTGGGCTAGGAAAGAACCTCTGTGAGTCCAAACGGGGTTTCTGGCTTGTGAGAACCCCTAGCCTTGTTCTAGATTCAGAGATAGAGGGCAGTCACTGTGGCCTGAGCCCCTGTGGGTCCCTGGCGGCTCAGAGCCCCTTATTCACCCCTCCTCCTACTCTCCCCAAAGCCCACTTAAGTGTGTCTGTCTGAAAGGTGTACAATTGGCCCTTCAAGAGGTGGGCGTGGGCTCTATTAGCATTTGCCTGGAGTCCCAGAGCGGTGTGGAATTTGCATACTGATTTGCATTCAGTAATAATGATTAACAACAGTGCCACTCCCTGGCAGACAGGGGAAGAATTCAGGGAAGGCCCTGGAATTGCTCCCACCTCCCTCTTCCCTTGCCTCTGGGGAAGAGCTAGTTTTCTCACAACTGCCGACATCAACTGCTCTGACCCCTGGGAATTCCTCAGACTGTGGGTGGGCAGGTCCAGGGAGGGACAATTTTCTTCAGCTCTTCCACCCCAAGTCCAAATTAGGAGAGTTAAAACCCAATACTTCATTTCTGCCCAGGATTGAACTTCTGTGCATTCCCATCTGTGTTTTGCATCTTTCGGGTAGCTCAGGGGCTGGGTCTGCCACCAAAGCTTGGAGGTTTCTGGGAACAGTTAGCTGGAACCATCCTTCCCTCTCCCAAGTATACTGATGGGACAACTGTGCTCTCCTGTGCCTGATCAGACCTGTTTGAAGACCAGACATTAATTCAGACCAACCCACTCCCCACCCCCCCATCTCCCACCACCAAACACACACCTGGCCCCATTCCTCCCAGGCTCACATCTCATCATTTAAATGAAGTAGCTGTAGGCTGTACTCTCCCTTCTGTTGAGAAGATCTAGAGAGAAATATGAAAGACTTGAATTTCTAGTCCAGGCCAGTGTGGTTTTTATTTACCAGCCCTTCTCATAACCAGGTGACCTGGAAAATAAGAGAGAGAGCAAGTGATGGGTAGAAGGGAGGCCCCCTTGACCCCAGCAGCGGAAGGAGCCACTTGCCTAGAGATGCTCTCCCACTGGCTCTCCATTGCATCTTTCCAACACTGCCTGGCCTTGCCTTTCCCCTCTCTGCCTCTGGCCTGGCCTGGCCGGGATTCTCACTTGCTTTTCCCCCATGACACGGCCGCTTTTCCTTTAACTCTCAGCTTCTATTTAAAAAGCTAATTTGGGAGCTTGTCGATGCTCCCAATTCAGATATTTTAAATAGGAACTGAAAGTTAGGAGGTGCCAGGGCACTAGAATTCCTTCCCTTGCCACCAGCACAGCTAAGGCATTAGTTCAGTCAGTCCAGTGGCCCTGGCTGCGCTTGTGCGCACACGTGCGTGCGTGCGTGTGTGCGTGCGTGCGTGTGTGTCTGAGAGAGAGAGAAAGTGTGCACGTGAGCTCAGGGTGTATTTCAGGCTATCTTTTCTATTTAAAGACTGTGTTCTATGGATGACTGTGCTCTGTGTGTGTGTGTGTCCTTTCCAAGCTGTGCACACATGAGGATTCTTCTTTAGTCCCCTGGCTCTGGACGCTATTTGCCAAACTTGTCACCGTGTGGACTGTGGAGGTAGGAGGCAGCCCAGCTCCAAGTCCTACAGCCTCCAAGTTTGCTGACATGAGGGGCTGGTGTGTCTGAGCAAGCATCTCCTAGGGCTGCTCTGCTGGGGCTCCCTCTTAGAAGCTGTGCCTCAGTGTCCATCAGGATTGCTCACCACCTCACTGCTTGTGGCTGGCCTACTCCAACAGTTGGCCTCATGAAGAGGCAGGAATTTGGAAGTGGGACCACACCTCTGAGGGTTGCCAGCTTTCTGCACTCAGGGTGTTGTGTATCTTGGAGGTAAAAAACAGACTTTTAAGTTGGATTTGAACCTGCCACCACTATTTACTAGCTGTGTGATCTTGGGGAAGCTACTTAACCTCTCTGTGCCGTGATTCCTTCATCTCTGAAATAGCAATGAATAGTACTACCTACCTTATAGGGTCTTGTGAAGATAAATAATTATCACAGGTGAAGCACTTAGAACAGTGCCCAGAACATAGGAGGTACAATAGAATCGTTGGTCGTCGTCGTTCAAGGCAGGAGTGATATGAGCATGAAGCATGAGGAAATCTACCTGGAGAGGACAGTGGATCTGCTGGGTTGTATGCACAGACACAGGCAGACACACACCTCCATGCATCTAACAATAAAAATGCCAGGCCACAATGGGTCAAGTTCACCTTGAAGAGGTGGTTGATTCCCTAAATCCCAAGAGAGAGAGACTGATGATGAAGGAATAGAGGAAGAGCCACAGGAATGGGGATAAGGAAGGGGCTGGACCATGTCAGAAGCCCATGGGGCATTTCCACGGGCATCAGTTTTATGCTGGAGGAGTAAGTAAGGACCCTAGATACCCATGTGGCCTCCACCTCTCTTTTTTCCCTAACTATGTAAATCAAAGCTTTATGAAAGTAGAGCTGCAGTGAGGGGCTCAGTAGGGGTGGCCCCTCATTCTCACCGAGTCTCCCCTGGGCTTGAGGTCCTCTCGCTTTGACCCTGCCACTGCCTCCTACCCTTATTCCCACAGCTGGGCATATGAGCCCTTACTCAGCGGCCATCAGAGTTCATTTTGTCTCAGTCTCTAAGCAGCTCATCAGGGTACCAAGAGGTTAAGTGGCTTCCCCAAGTCCCACACCTAGGGATTCAGGAAGCCACTAACAGGACAGGGAACTCTAAAGGACCCAGCATGGGAAGGCTGTCCAAGGGATCCAAAGCAACATTGCAAGTCCTTGGTTTGTATGAGGCTTAATATACCAGTCTTAAGTTGAGGAGCTGCCATATCTTGGACTCCTTGCTAGGTCTCCAGTAATCTTGTACCGTGGATATCACCACCATGTTATAGATGGGAAAACTGAAGATGTTTGATGCCTCCCAGGCTGCACACCTACAGTGAAGCTCTGAACCCTCCCCCTTGCCACTCCCCAGGGGCTGCTGGGTTTTTGCTCTTCTGAGAGTAGAGTGACCCCCCTCAGTCAGATAGCGGGTCTGCCCTAAGAGGATGCCCTCAGCTTGGCTCTGTCTCAGAAGGCCAGGGGTTCACTTATGGGGATGAGCCCAGATTGTCCAGCATGGCCAAGCCAGGAGGTACCGTCCAACACTGGGGGCCCTGATGGCTGAGCTCCCACAACCATTCGTTCTTCCTGAGGGAGCGGAGGGACACTCACTTCCTGCAGCACTAACCCCATTATGGGGCCAGCAGTTGCCTGAGTGGTCATCATATCAGTGCTGAGACCAGTATTGGCAAATGAGAAGTTATCAGAGTTGGCTCCCGAAAGTCAGTCCTTCCAGGAGATCTGTTCCAACTCAGGCAGACCCTGGGGTGGGGGTGGGGCTGTGATATGTATGTAGCCCTGCCAGGGTGGGGGCTGGGGAGGCTTCTGCTCAACAGGACCTCCCTGAGTGAGACACTAGGCAGAGGAAGAGGAGGGGAGGGGAAAAGGAAAGCAAATATGAGAAGAAGAACCAGGCACTGGAAGGAAAAAAAATACTACTCATCTGTTCAGTTTCTGGTAGTGACAGTTTGGAGGAGGTTTGGTAGAGGCTGAAGGTGCAGACCATAGCCAACCACCTACTGCGTGTCTCCATCCTTGCACACGGGCATCCCTCTGCTTCATCTCACCACTCCCCTTCAACCTTCTGCAAAAGATCATTCCCTCTAAAAAACCCTGTTCTGATCATGTCGTCTCCTGCATTTCCTTTCTGGTCTTACCTTCTTCCACTGACACACATTATTCTTTTCAGCTTGCAGACCTTTTCTCTGCTACTTGACCAAATTATGTTTTTTTCACACCTTCGTGCCTTTGTACATACTGCACTATCTTCCAGAAATGGCCTCCACCACTTCCCATTTCCTTCTGTCTTCCTAGCAAACTTCCATTCAACACCAGACCTTCAATACCCAGCCCAAAAGTCACGTAAGACATATTGGTAAGTTTCAGCGCCACACCTCAAGAGGGACTAGCCACTCCCTACTTGGGCCCCCATATTACAGGGTCCTTCCTGTAAATATAGTTCTTATTACCTTATTACCTTAGTTGTCTGTATGGTGGCCTCCTTCTCTGGCTTTAAGCTGTTTAAGGAAGGACCACATCGTAGCCACCTCTGACTCTGCCAGCTCAGTGCTTGGCACATTGTAGATGCTCAACAGCTTTGCACTAGGAATTTATTCTTTCGTTCTCATGGCTCCCTTGATTGTGCGTAACTGAGAATATGCAATACATTTGTCAACTGGTCAGACTTCAGGTCCTACCTGATTGAGCGTAAGCACTGTCATGAGGACAGAGAGAAAGGATGAGGTGTTCAGTTTTTGGCTGATCCTAAATGAAAAGAGCCCCAAAGCCCCCCTCTTCCAGCCTTTTTGGATCTACAAAGAGAACCTCAGTCAATGCTGCCTGCAGAGACCTGGCCAGTGTTCTGCTCTTGAACCAGATTGGTTTTTAGGGAACTCTTTTCTTTCCTTTCTGGCAGAATGTCAATCACTTCCCCAGAATATCCCCTCCATGGAAATAGCCAGGATGTGGTCACTTGGAAATATACCTGGGTTGCCTGCAGCTCTGACTATGCTTGACATAAAACCCAGTGAAGGGCCTGTCAAAAAAAACCCATTAGCCAAAACCTTGCCTTGACACAAAGAAATGACAAGACCAAAGCTCGCTGGACTTGAAGTATAAAAATTGTGTGTAAACCACATCAGGAAACCTAGGACAGTAGAGGCTGAGTGGTGAGGACATGGACTCGGGATACACCTGGCTTCAAATCTTGACTTTAATTTACAAGCTGTGTGACCTTGGGCAAGCTCCTCTACTTCTCTGATTCTCAGTTATCTCAACTGTAAAATGGATCATAGTGGTGGTCTTGACTCATAGGGTTCATGAGGAATGAATTAGATAATGCATATAACATGTTTCATATGCAATTATAAATAAAAATATTGGCTGTTATTATTACTTTGTAACTGAATTTACAAATGCTTGAAACTAGTTCTTTTAAGTCTAAGACACAGCTCTCTATAGTGCTTGTCTGTGAAGAAATTCATACAGATCACTCAAGGTCTTTGCATGTGGTTATTCTTTTTATTTTATTTTTATTTTTTTAGGGGAGGAGGTAATTAGATTTGTTTATTTATTTATTCTTTAAGTGGAGTTACTGGGGATTGAACCCAGGACCTTGTGCATGCTAGGCAGGCACTCTACCACTGAGCTGTCCCCTCCCTATCCCATCCCATGTGGTTATACCAAGACTTTGGGAAATGTGTGAGGTCAGAGGAGACTGCTTGTAGACACCTTTTTCTATGGGCTCCTCTCTCTCATTCTGTGACACCCCATTTCTGCAGCCTTGAGCTTCAAGTGCCTATTTTTCTCCATTCCCTCATCAGCAAGAACTGATAAATCGTTTAAACCAATATGTAAGTGACGATCCTGTCCAGAGATACAGTATTCACATTTTAATAGGATAATAAAAGCCAAGGCAATGAAATAGGGTGGGTGGGATTTCAGGCATTTATCAGAGTAATGGGGGAAGTTTTGGGGGACAGGAGGCTTTTCCCAACTCCACAGAGTCACTGTCCACTTATAAAACCAGCCCCATTGACACAACGATAAGCAACAGCGTGGGCTATTTCTAAATTTTGCAGCTAGAAAATAAAAATCTCCAGCCGTTGCAAAAGTGTTCTGATGAGATGATCTGTATACCAGTTTTTTATACCAACCTCCTCTTGGTAAACAGACACAGCTCATTCTGCCTATCTATGACACCATACTCAAGTTCATTTTTTCTTCAGAGATCAAGGCTGGGGTTCAGTGTTTCTGCCTTTGTGGGAGACCCAGCTGCAAAGTTGTTAATTGCTTTGGTGAGTCAACAGGTAAACAAACAGTCAAGCTACTGTCCCCATACGGCAAGGTCGTAAGAGGTTTCTGGACTTCCCTGCAAAGCCTGTTAAAGTAGAACCCTCATCACCCTTAAACAAATTCTTACGGAAACTTTCAAACACGTACAAAAGAAGAGAGAATTGTATAATACACCCACCATGAACTCACCACTGAGCTTTGATAGTTACCAGCTCAAGGCCAATCATGTCTTACTTGGACCCGTACTCATCACAACTCCCCAATAATTTTGAAGCAAGTTATAGATATCATATAATTTGACCTGTAAATGTATCAGTCATTGTACCCTCTTACAGCTATCAAAATCCATCTCCCCAGAGGAGGAAATCTCTTTCTACCAACCCGCATGATGCTAAGGACGTTTGGCCAGTACTTACGTCTCTGCCCGAGGGGTAGTCCTTGGGTTAGGCAAGCTCAAGGGCTTACTGAATTCTTTCCATACTCTGTCCTGCTCCTTGGGGAGGAAGGAGCATGCATAAAATGCCATGCAGGGGTGCCTCTGTGTGCCAGCTTTTTGGTGTCAGCAGGGCTGCTGCCCAGTAACTGAAATGAGACCCAAACTGAGAGGCAAAAATCGTAGTCATGAATCCCTGTTGGACTTAGCATTTTTCACATGCATTATTGCATTTCACTCTCACCAATTTTTATTTTACTCCCATCTTACAGACAAGAAAACTAAGGCCTAAGGTCACACAGCTAGTGAGTACCTGTGGCAGAAACTGACTGGGTGCTAATCCAGCTCAGTTCCTCTTTTTCATGGGCATTTACATTTCCCAGGATCCCTTGCAGTTAGGCTTGGCCATGTGACTAAATTCTGGCCAAGGTAGTTTTAAGCTAGTTCCATAAAAGACATAGAGCAATCCTACATGCTCTCTTTCTTTCTCCATACACTGGCTGAAAGGAGAGAATTTCAAAGACCTAGAGGAGAGTGAAGCCACAAGAAGGAAGGATCTTGGGTCCCTGGGTGGCTATGTGGAGCAGAGACCCTTCCTAACTTGAAGTGGTCTATGAAATGATTGAAAAAAAAAAACTTTTATTATGTTAAGCCTCTGGAATTTGACTATGTATGTTAAACGAGTAAGCCTACCCTGACCAATATAGTAGCACAGATAAGATTTAAACCCTAAGTCTGACTATACCAATGTTCAAGGTCCTGGCCTCTAGCATACTGCCTCCAGGCACAAGAAATAAGAATCACCTACAAGAATCTCCTACATGCTCAGTAGGACTGTCTCTGAGGATCTCACATCTTAGATTTGTGCCAGTATGGTAGCCACTAACCATTTGGGGCTATTTAAATTAAAACTAAAATTAATTTAAATTTAAAAATCTGTTTTTTAATTGTACTAGTCACATTTCAAGTGCACAATAGCCACATGTGACTCATGGCTACCACATTGGAGGTAAGATGGAGAAGATTTCCATCATCACAGAAAGTTCTATTGGACAGGTCTTAGACAGATCCAGCTTTCTCAATGTACCTCTCCCCAGATCCCCACGGGAAAGCTAGAGGTGCTGCTCATGAGAGGACAGAGGATGGTCTAGCCAGCAATCAGGGTTCCTCAGGCATGACAGGCCTCTCCCTTCACCCAGACCTAGGGTTTTTTGCTCCTGCCTCCCCGAGTTAACCTTCCTGCTATAATCTGTGACCCTCCTGTATTCACTGGTAACATGCTTTCCTATGACTTCCTCAAACAGAATGAGCCCTGTTTGTCTCACTGGACTGTGTCTTCTGAGAGCAGGGGCAGCATCTCATTCTCACTCCAGTATCCATGCAGGTGCTGAGCAGTGGATGCCAAGAGACTGGGTGGGGACCAGGGATATGCTTCTTGGCCTAAGCTGAGGATAGGCAAGGAGTTTTCCAAAAATGGAAGCCTAATCAAGGAGTCCAGTAAGTACTTCAATCCGTCTTCCACAGCAGCCAGAGTGATCTTTTCACGAGTCCAAACATGTTGCCCTTTGGTTGAAATCCTTCTCAGAATCCCCATTGCCCTTTGAATTAAGTAGGCACACCGTAACATCTCTTATGTTCTCATCAAATCCTCATCTTCTGCTTTTCCACTGTGGTCCTAGGCCCCTTGCACCTGTATTCCTGCCGTATTAGAAGCACTGCAGCTCTCTAAACCCCCAGCTCTTCTTTCACCTGAGTGTTTGTTCAGGCTGTTCCTCCTGCGGGAAATCTCTCCTGCTTCCACACCTCTGCTTAGCTATGCCTACATGTAGGGCTAGGCCTGGAAATGCTTCTCCTTGGAGGTCTTACCTGCCCCGCAGCTTGGGACAGTCTTCCGCTGTCTCTCTCTCTCGGCCCTCCAACCAGCTATAGAACCTCCCACACTTTCAAGTCTTCCCTGGAGAACAGGAAGGAGATGCTTTCAGTCACTTTAGGAATCAAAAGACTGTCTTGCAGAGGTTTTTCCCAAGAGACTGACCCTTATACATCCCTCTAAATTATGTCTCGGTCCCTCCTCCCTTCAAAACACACACACACACACACACACACACACACACACACAGGTTTTCCATCCATTTAATTCCTCTACAGAGTCACCAGGGAGGCAAGTGGAGCCTTATAAATCTCCCACAAGCTGCAATGCCCAGAGACCTCTGCTCCTTGACCCCAACCAACAGCTCAGAACAAATGCCTCTAAATCCATGGAACGTGCCCTGCCTCTCCCCTATCTGCCATGCTCTGGAAGGGGACCCTGATATACTGAGTAGGGTGTGGCGGTTACAATCCAAGCTGGTGCCAAGATGCACGGTGGGTCTTCCCTTCACTGGGTTATTTTTATGGGCATTAGAACAGATAGAAGCAGTGGACTCCAACTCCTGAGACATCACGATAAATCGCCATGGCGGCTCTTCTACGGCTCATAACTAGTAAATCAAATCTATTGAACAATACATTTACTGCAAATTTAAGAAGTCGTTCTTCCATTTTTTAAGTGTATGTGTTAAATCATGCCCAGAGTCATAAAGCATGGAGACAGCCGGGCTCAGTGTGAAAAAAAAAATCACACATGCTTTAAAAAGTCAGAAGATTGTCCTTTCTTGACAAGAGAGTGAATACCCTTTCTTCCTCAGACCCTCCTCCCATCCAGACCAACCGGAATTCCCATAGTGGTAAGCTTTCAACATTCTAAGCAACATCTAAGTCAGTTTTGCAAATACAGGCTCAGTGTTAGCTGGCTCTCTTTGCTACAGATTCCTGAAGTGGACGAAAAGGGAAACACAGGACAGCCTTCTCAGTGGGTTACAGTGCTGCTTACAGCTGTGGGATGGTGAAGAGGGATGTGAGGGAGTACGAGTTACAGGTTTTCCCTGGGAAATTCCTTTTACTTCCCATCTCATCCAACTCAAATGCTAATCAGTTGAACTGAAGTCCCAACTCCAGGTTCAGTTTTGACCAGGACAGGTGAATGTGCATTGTCTTATCTGTATTCTCATCCCACCTACGTATTAACAGGGGAGCCCTAGCCCAGAGCCTGGCATTCAATAGACATTTTAATTCAACTGATAGGTCTTCATCGACTAATGTTAGTTCAACAAACACTTATTAAACCATTCATTCCTTTAACACGTACTTATTGAACATCCACTCATTATCATCCGGGCACATGGAGGTGAGAAAGATAAGACACAGACCTTGCCTTCCCAGAGCTCCCGGTTTAAAGAGAAAGACAGGTAGTGGGCATGAGCGCTGCACTCACGTGTAGGCTTACTAACCTCACTGGGGGGTCAGTGAGGTGTGAAGAGGAGCTAACTTTACAAATTCTCAGTCTCATGAGAAAGATCTATGATTATTCTCATTTCTCAGATGAAGAATTGGAGGTGAGCATCACAGAGCTGCCTAGTGACAGAGCTAGGACATGTGACAGCAGTGTGCACAAAGAGCTAGGGGAGCATGGGGGTGGTGCTTGGTCCAGCCCAAGAGGTCAGGAAAGATGCTCTGGAGGAGACGACATCTGAGCTGAGTCTGGAAAGAGGACAAGGAATCAGCCCAACAGCGAAGAAGCAGCAGCAAACAGCAAGCGGAAAAGACGCCAGGCTACAAAGAGCTCAGATGTGCCTGGAATGTGAGGCTAGGGGCAGGACAAAGCAGGGCCTGAGGCTGGAAAGCTAAGCCAAGGAGATGGATTCTATCCTGCAGGCCACCGGGAGCCAGCGAAGGGCTCCAGGCAGAGGCACGGTGCAGTCAGATCTCTGTTAGAAAAACCCACTCTGGCCCAGCAGTGTGGAGGAGAGATTTGAGGAGGACCAGATGGGAAGCAGGGGGGCCAATTAGCAGGCTGTTGCAGGATTCCAGGGGAGCGATGCTGAGGGTGTCGGCTAGGGCAGCGGTGGATGGACAGAGAGGAGGGTGCATGAGAGAAATATGTTGGAGGTAAGTATTATCAAGACTCTGATTGGTTGGATGTAGAGCAGCAAAACGGGGTCCCAGAACAGGCTGTGCTGCCTGAGCAGAGGACCATGCCAGTCTGGGGCGGGGGGCTGCAAAGCAGAACCGGCTGGGGGTGTGGGGGCAGCCCTTCCTGGAGGGGGGATGGGTCAGAGTTCTCTCTCAGGGTCCTTTCCAGACAGAGCTGTCTGTGCTGGAGGAATCTGTCAGCTGGGGACATTCAAGACCTTCAAGCTATGCAGACTCTAAGAAACAGGCTGGGATTCTAAAACCAGCTCAACAACTCCTTTGGTTGTAGGGGAATGAATTTCCAAAATAAGCCCGGACCAAGCCCAGCATAGCAGACCACAGTATCTAGAGGCTGATAGAACTGCCCATCTCTTAAGAGATAAGAGGAGAGATTAACTCTTGTGTCTCATCTCCTGCCATACTTCTTTCCACCTCCTTATCGTTCCCCAACATGCATGCACGCAAACACACACACACACACACACACACACACACACGCACACATGCGCGCGCGCGCTCTATCTTCCCTAAACTTCTCACCTCCCCCAGACACACCAGGCCCTTTCACACTCCCTCTTTGCACCTGCTGTTCTCTCTGCCTGCAAAGTCCTTCCTCCTTCTCCACTGGGCAAAATGTATTCTCCTTCTAGCACAGTCCAGATGCCAGTCCTCTCCGATGCTCAGCCACACTGCCCCGGGCATCCTCCCCATGCTTCCCCTGTCCAGCAGCACCTCATGGTGTGTTTCTCTGAGGTCCTTCATCACCACCAAGATGAACTGCTGAGTCCTATTCGTCTTGGCTTCTCCGGCAGCTGGACAAGGGCTAACTATCACTAGTGCTCAAAAATGCTTGTGGAATGAATGGGCACCTCCCTGGAGGTGGACCAGACACACCTTCCCCAGCATGGTCCCAAGTTCTTTGCATCGTCAAAGAGAGTCATCTCTACCCTCAGACACATGGGAAATAAAGCCCAGGAACACACAAGGTGAGGGGCGTAAAGGCAGTGCCTACCTCTGCCCTCAGTTCCAATGTGAACCAATCTATTATTTGTCTGAAATCAGCCTTTATTTTTATCCCTGTTTTAACAGGGACCCACCTTCAGAGAAAGCAACAGTTCTTTTGGGCTGAAGATCATAGACACGTTTAGCATTGTTGAGACAAAAGGAGTAGGTGAATGAGACCATCTGGGGTTTTGTTCTTACCAAGATTCCCCCAGGCTGACCACAGCTGGCTGACCACACTGGTGGGCCCAGAGAAAGTCCCCAGAGAGCAAGGCCTACAGTCATTTGCCAGGTGGCCCATACAGTCCCTCTGGGTTTCTGACCAGCTTCTGGAGCAAGAGGGGACTGACCACTATGTCCCAGCTTGTCAGCTTCCTGGGAACCTTCTCTGCCTGCCTCAGGCTGGTGCCTTGCCCTAGCGAAGTGTTCATAGCAGGGAAATAGACAAGGGCCAGAAAGGGCTGGTGCCTGGAGCCCTCATCATCATCATGAAACTGTTAACAACAGCAGTGACACAGTGACAGCAAACTCTTGCCCGGCGTTTAATATGCGCCAAACACTGTGCTAAGTAAGGCTTTATAAGCATTCTTATTTTTTAGTTCTTACAGCACTTCTATGAGCAGATACTGTCATCCCCATTTATCAGATGAGAAAACCACGGCACAGAAAAGTTCAGCAATTTTCTCAAGAACATTAGCTGGGCTGGAATTTAAAACCAGAGTCTGACTCCAGAGCTCCTACTCTTGCATCTTACTCTGTAGAGATGTGCAGAAGGCCACCTGGTTCCCTGCCCATCCATGGAAGGTCACGGTAGGAAACGAGAGGCCAGCAGAAGGCCAGCACCTGCTCACTCCTCTAACCCTCCACCCCTGCCAGGTCTCTGCAGCTCCCAGCAGAGATGAATGCCAGGTCCTTTGCAGGTTAGAGCTCTGAGGAGTCCCAGGAAGTACAGGTGAATGGGGATGCTGGGTAGATTGAGCTGGGGTCCCCCTCCCCCCTCCCCGGTCCCGCAAGCAATGGCCTTTGGATTGCTGCCTGCCTTGGATGCCTGGATCACTGCTGTCTGGAGCCTAATCTCCATTCTGGTGGTTTTGGTTGCTATGGTAATTGAATTCACTTAAAGTTGTCTCCAAGCTAGTCTGTCTACCTCTTTCTGTCCATAGTCTGGAAGGGCATAAGCCCAGAGCTGAGGCCAAGAATGAGGAGGGTTTGGTGGCCCAGGAAGCCTGTATGTTTTTCCTGATCCAGAGGTTCTCCTCAGAGGCAAACAGAGGAGAGAATCATGGAAAAATATTCCTTTCAAGTCTCTCTCCATCTTCCTCTTTGCTGCCTCACTCTTTTCTTCATAGAGACTGTGGGATTAGATAGGCTGCAAGGCAGGAGTGGGCAGCCCTGGGGATGACGGGGAAGGTCTCTGAGATCCTCTTCTGTTCCTCAGCATTTTGTTAGTCATTCAACAAACACTGGCTGGGCGCTGATTGCATTCTAGGCACTACTGCTTGTCTCTAGGTCTGGACGTCCTTCCGTAGCTCAGAATCCAGGGCCACAAGAAAGGCCCCCTGATAGCACATTTCTACTCTGCGATTGCAGAAGCATGTTCAGCCAGGGTCAGGATTGTGGGAAATACTCCTTTCCTCCTTCCTCTGCTGGAGGGAGTTCATCAAACTGAGCTGAAGGCAGAATGGGACCCTCACTGGGTGGGACCTGAGGGGTAAATCCTGCTCATTTTCTCCACCACGCTCATGCCAGAGAAATTTTAACACAGAAGAGAAGTGAGGAGGGCAGGAGCCAGTGTCTCAGAGCTGGCTGGGGAGCATGGGGGAATGACAGATCCTGCTCCCGACCACTGCCACTTTCCTGAGATGATGAGGGAGGAGCAAAAAAAGCGGATAGAGGATTATGTGTGACGGTGTGTTTGCAGGTCTCAGTCTTCTCAGTAAGAGCTGGATCAAGCAAGTTAAACAAGTATCAACATAGCTCCCACTATGTGCTGCGAATCGCGCTCTGGCCTGGGAAGATGATGATGACTGAGGCACAACGGAGACTTTCGAGGAAATGATCAGTCTGGGAAGGATGACAAATGAGCGATGCAGAGGGTGTGACTTATCAGAAGGACAAGAGCAATGCCCTCTGGAGCTCAGAGCCGGGGGGAGAGGGAAGGGGTGTCTGGGAAGAGTGCACACGAGACGGGGTGCATCGAGTTGCATGTTTAAGGGTGAGAAGCAGCTCTTGAGACAGAAAGTCGTTCTGGGCAAAGACAAGAGCATGAGCAGATGCACAGAGGTGTGAAAATGAGCAGCATCTAGCGGTGGGAGAGCGGGCAGAGCGGGGAGATCAGCAGGGAGCCGGGCAGGAAGGGCCGGATGATGGAAAGCCCAGTTGCGTCGCATCCTGTGGACGCGAGGGACTGTGATGGTGAGAGCCGTGTTTTAGCAAAAACAAGAGCAGTGAGAAGGGAGGGTAGAAGTGGGAGCTGGGAGAGGGGAGCCTGAACTGGGCTGCTGAACTAGCAGCGAAAACAGTCCCAGCCAAGAAGGGGGAGCAGCAGAGTCTGTGGGCCCCAGTGACTGGCTGGTTGTGGGAGTGTGTGTGCAGGAGGCGGGGCGAGTGCTGAAGGGAATGGAAGAGTTGGAAAAATCTCCTTGAGTAGAATCGGGGATGGGGAATAGACTGAAACAAGGAACCCAAGACCTCAGTTTGGGGAGCTCTGTTTGGGATGAGTAGGTAAGGAGTTTGCTATAGTCAAGGTCCATGCCTGATAGGCGGAAGGAAGGTATTTCTAGCACTTGGGAGAGTGGTGCTCATTAGAAATGTGCATGCGAAAACATCAGCCCAGAGATGACAGGTAAAGTGGCGAGGGAAGAGGACATTGCCAAGGGAGAAGGCGAGGCGCAGGGATGTGAGAGGAGGCAAACACAGCTCTGGGGAAAGCGGTCAGAGGCAGGGCAGCAGTCTCCTTCCGGAAGGCTGGTCCAGGCTGGTAGAAGGCAATACGCAGATAGTGTGGGCTTCAGAGAAGATACTGCCAAGAGGAAGTTGTGGAAAAGTGGTCTAGAGCAGTGGCTCTCAAACTTGAGTGTGCAGCAGGAGGGCGAGGGCTTGTAAAAACCCAATTGCGGGGCCCCACCCCCAGTGTTCCTAATTCACTAGGGTTCGGGGCGGAGCTCCAGAACTTGCATTTCTAACAGGATCTGAAATGCAAATTGATGCTGCTGGTCTAGGGATAACACTTTGAGAACCACTGAATCGCTGGTCTAGATGGATAAACCTGCATTTGAGAAGGTTCACAGGCAAATTCATCCACTCTCCATCCCGGCACAAGTCGGACACGAGGAGAAACAGAGCTTTGGTTAAAGGGCAGAGTGGAGGGGAAAGTGGGGAATGCCGAGCAGCTCCTCGGAAGTAGGATGGAGACTTCTGAGGACACAGGGATGGGGACGAGGTGGAGGGAAGCGAGGGGGCTGGCAAAAGAACAGCGGGCCAAGGAAGGCTCGGGGTATGATGACACAGAGGAGGGTGGCCCGAGGGGCCACAGTCGTGGCCAAACTGTGGGTCACATGAACAGAACGAGTTAGGCAGAGAGGAGTACGGGGACTAGAACCAGCCTTCAGGGATCTGTTTAGAATCCTGGCCAAAGTCTGGTCTCCCTCCTCAAAAGCCTCATCTCTCTCCCCATCTCTTCTTTCTAACCTTCCAGAGTCATTGCCTGCCTCTGGGCCTCAGGCCTCCCTAAGCAGAACAGAGGAAGCTGCCTTATACCCAGAGGCATCCCCCACGGCAGCTGCTCTGAGGCCAAGAAGGCCTGGTGCTTTTAAAATTTTCCCTCCAAGATCTCGGATTGAGACTCCGAGAGAGTCACTATGAGGAAGCTCCTGACCTCAATGCGAGGCAGCCCCAGGGCTGACCCACCCTACCAGGGGACGCATAGAACTTAAGTCTTATTTTCTATCAGTGGAGCAAGTCCATAAAGAAAATCCAATTCATCGGTGTCCAGGAGAACATTACCAAGACAGACGAGACACCATGGGCAGTATTTAATTATGAGCGGGCAGAGTGAATAGGAGGGATGCAATAAAAATGCTAATCAGGGAGGGAAAAAACAGGCTTCATTTTCTTCAAGAATAGACTACAGCTCGTCTTCCCCCTCCGCTCCCAGATCCCAGATGAGTCCTCTGGGCCCGGTCCTGATGCTGAGACTTGGTGACAGTTGAGTCCTCAATCCCCAGCCCTCTTCCTGCTTCCATGGTTCCGGCCTCCCAGGTCCTGGAAGATCAGGTCCAGAGGGAGGGAGACTGGCTTTCCCTGTAAGCATGCAGCTTTCACTTCGGCGGGGGGGGGGGGGGGGGGGGGAAGAGCTGGCAGGGAACTCGGAAAGTGAATGAAGTTACCATGCAGGGCTCAATTCCGTGTCCCAGGGAGCGCTTTAGGAAGGGACTATCTCCCGTTTCAGTAGCACATCCAGAGTCTGCAAGAGGAGGGAGCAAGGCTGGAGAAGTGCCCAAGATCAGCCTGAGTTCAATGTCCTGAACTGAGTTTCCGGCCTGGAAGTCAGTCCAGCTCTGAGCCACTTAGGAAGAGACTGGGGACACTCAGCAAGACCCAAGGCATCCTGTTTCCAGTTCCACTGAGTTGGCTGAGCTCAACTTCGGAGTGTGGTTCAGGATTTTGCAAGGGGGTATAGCTCAGTGACAGAGCACAGGCTTAGCACGCACAAGCTTCTGGGTTCAATCCTCAGTACCTCCAGTGAGGAAAAAAAAAAAAGACTCATCCAGGGTTTTGCAGGCCTTTCCTGTCTCCCTCCCACGCTGGCTGACTCCTCATGTGGCTGCATCCCTTGGATCACGTGTCCTTTCTCGTTACCTCGCTCAACTTCCATAATGCTGCCAGCGATAGATTTCTATCTCTCGTTTCCCTTGGTCTTTGGATGCCTGAGCCTCAGGCCTTGTGCTGGTTTAAGGCAAAACTTGCGCAGAAGTGCAGCCTAGATGATATGATTCAGCCTGGGCCCTTTCCCTCTGCTGGCTTCTTCTGTTTACTGAGCTCCCCAGGCACCCTGGCTGGTGTCTATTGATTGCTCTTTTTATCAGTTTCTCTTGTACCGCCTTAAATCTTGTACAGCCACGAGCCCTTTGCACCATCACCAGGGAGGAGTTAGCCTGAGGATTGTCAGGTGTCTCATCTGTATCATCTCTGGGGAGACAGCATCTAGGGCCTCAGCTCCTGGCTATTGTCTATCCTAGAAAAATATCTGTTAGATAAAAAAGTTTATACACCATTTCACTCACCTGCTGTGGGATCTTGGACAGGTCACTTAAATCTGTGTCTCCATTTCCCCATCTAACGAATGGAGATGATAACATTACCTACTCAAATTTGGTACAGGAATTCAATGCAAATACATGCAAAGAGCTTAGAAAAGTGCCTGCCATGTAATAAGCACTCAGATAATTTTATCAGCATCAGCATCATTGCTGTGATATTTATTATTAAGATCAACGATTATCTTATTTGCCTATAGGTCCAGGTACTTGATAGAGGGCCTGGCATGAATTAACATTCAATAATCATTGAATCAATGAAAGAATGTTCTTTTGGGTTAATTCTTTCAAAGATATTATCCTTCCTAGGGGGAAAAAAAAGTTTAAAGAGAGGATCTGCACATTGATGACAACGATTAACATGTAAACGGCTAATGGTGTGATTCCAGGCGTCCTTGGGGAAGACATTTAGAGTCACTGGTTCTCTTCACTGTCCTTCATATGTCTGATCATAGTCAGACAGTCAGTTACTAGAAATATAGCTGGTTCTGGTCTGTAGCTCACAGTTATCTTCCCTAATGTAGAATCTCCCTCCTAACTCTAAGGGCAGTAAAACCTTAGAAAGAACACAGGCAAAACACTTTCTGACATATATCGTAGCAATGTTTTCCTAGGTCAGTCTACCAAGGCAATAGAAATAAAAGCCAAAATAAATAAATGGGACCTAATTAAGCTTATAAGCTTTTGCAAAGGAAACCATAAACAAAACGAAAAGACAACCTATGGAATCAGAGAAAACATTTGCAAATGATGCAACTGACAAGGGCTTAATTTCCAAAATATACAAACAGCTCATACAACTCAATAACAACAACAAAAACCAAACAACCCAATCAAAAAACGGGCAGAAGATCTAAACAGACATTTCTCTAATGAAGACACACAAATGGCCAACAGGCACATGAAAAGATGCTCAAAATAACGAATGATCAGAGAAATGCAAATCAAAACTACAATGAAATATCGCCTCACACCAGTCAGAATGGCCGTGATTAAAAAGTCCACAAACGGTAAAAGCTGGAGAAGGTGTGGAGAAAAGGGACCCCTCCTACACTGCTGGTGGGAATGTACTTTGGTGCAGCCATTATGGAAAACAGTATGGAGATTCCTTAAAAAACTAAAAATAGACTTACCATATGGTCCAGCAATCCCACTTCTGGGCACATATCCAGAGAAAATTCTAATTCAAAAAGATACATACACCCTAATGTTCATAGCAGAACTATTTACAATAGCTAAGACATGGAAGCAACCTAAATGTCCATCGACAGATGACTGGATAAAGAAGATGTGGTACATACATAAAGGGAATACTACTTGGCCACAAAAAGAATGAAATAATGCCATTCGCAGCAACATGAATGGATCTAGAGATATTCATATTAAGTGAAGTAAATCAGAGAAAGACAGATACCATATGATACCACTTATATGTGGAATCTAAAAAAAATGACACAAATGAACTTAATAACAAGACAGAAACAGACTCGCAGACATAGAAAACAAACTTCTGGTTACCAAAGGGGGAGGGATAAATTAGGAATTTGAGATTTTAAGATACAAACTACCATATATAAAGTAGATAAACAAAAGGCCCTACTGTACAGCACATGGAACTATATTCAATAACTTGTAATAACCTATAATGAAAAAGAATGTGCATGTATAACTGAATCCCTTTGTTGTACACCAGAAACTAAGGCAATATTGTAAATCAACAATACTTCAATTGAAAAAAAAAAAACGCTTTAGAAAGAGAACCAGCCAGAGGATAAAGGAGACAAAGTAAATCCTTCGAGCCACAGAGACAAAATTTCCTGGGTCCTCCCTGTGCTTCAAGCCGCCTTACCCTGTGTTTGTGTTGAACCTATAAAGCACACCTGGGCTTAGTCTCTGTAAGACAGGAAGAGTGTACTGCAGGCCAGCTGACCCCAGACCTGGGTGTCCCGGGGCTCCTAGACTCCAGTCCTGGACTATCCTGTGAGAGCCTTGCCCCTTCTACTCCTCACCGGAGTTCTGGTAATGGAGACTGGCAATATTTTACCTGAATGGTACTAGAAGGCTGTGCTGTGGATCCACTGTGGGTGATCAGGACAGGATCTTGGTTGGAAAACAGCTTCCCATTTCAAATTCAGCAGCAAGGGGACAACCGTGCCTGGGAGCAGCAAGAGTCCCACCGGACACTTCTCACAACAGTTGCATGAATGGGTTGGGATTTTCATTCTTTTTTTGTATTCTTTTGATATTCTTTTAAAATGTGTTATTGATTTTCACACGGTTCAAAATTCAAAAGGTCCTAAAGTCTATACAGTGGAAAGCCCTTCTCCTCTGTTCACAGCCCTCCTTGGTGCAACCAATGGTCACCAGTTCTCTGAGAAGCTTTCCAGAGACAAGCAAATTCACACATATAACCTCCCTCCATTATACAAATGGAAAGCTTGCTTTACACACTTTTATGCACCTTGTATTTTTTTCACTTAATAATATTTTTTGGTTATTATTTGATATCAGTATATATAGATTTATATCATTTTTTGTGGCTGCATAGTATTCTATTATATAAATTGGTATATTTAACAAGCCTATTTAAGTCTGTCTAATCTTTTAACTTTTACAAATAATGTTGCAGTGAATAACCTGTTGGGAAGTTTGTCTGTAGGATGTCTGTGAGTGTACTTGAAGATAAATTTCTAGAAGAGGAATTGTTTGGTCAAAGAATTTGTCCCTTTGTAAATTTACTAGTTATTGACAAATTGCTCTTCATAGATAGCCCTTTTATTTTTTTAAACATGACAAAACTGGAACTTAAAGAATATATGTGCCTTGACTAAAGTCATACAGGTTGTATGTAAATCAACTGGGATGAGGACAATGTTTTTTTTTTTTTTTTGGTTCTTGGTCCAAGACTCTCTGGGTCCTTGAGCTCAAACAAATCAAGAACATCTAAGAAGCATCAGACAGATTCCTGAACTACACTAAAATCCACAGCTTCACATATTATTCATTAAACACTGTAGATTCCACTTTGAGAAAGCCACAGTTCCTACCTTCAAGGAACCAGCAGTCTAGAAAGAGAGAGAGGCAAGTAAAGGAGCACTTTTGGTTTAACCATATGGAATAAGGAAGGACAAGAGATTAAGAAGATACAATGAGAAGATGGGAAGAGCCCCTCACCAGCTTTGGCTTCCTGGAAGAGGAGGCATTTAAGGTGGCCTTAGATAACCTAAAACTGTCCTCTGTAATATTAATTATGACATCCCCCTTCTTCAGTCTTCACTATTCCCCATCCCAAACCTTTTTATCAAAGTGATTGATAAGTAGCAAAATGGATTGTTTAGTGAAAGCATGATATCGTTGGAATAATAACAAAAGCTCCCATATACTGAGTTCCCGCTGTGTGCCAGGCACTGTGTTTTCCAGCTCAGGCCACTAGCCACGTGCTCTGGAGCAGGTGACATCTGCCATGCATGCATTAATGCCACATCTCTAAAATAAAACGGTTAATCAGGTGATGCCTAGCTAACCGCTCCCCTACCCCCACCCCCTAGTTCTCAAGTGCTACGGCTCTCTTTTTAAGATCAATGAAATCTCTGTGGAGGAATGATGGATGAGAAAGGATCCAGGAGTAGGGGACTAGGGCAAAGGACTGGAGAGCTCTCAAACTGGCAAATCAGTCTTGGGAAATTCGATTTTGAGAGAAGATGCTACACGTGTCGGATTAATAATAATACTGACAACACCCTACTACTATACTTTTTCCCAAGGTGATTTGCTAGGCTATTTCATGTGCTCTTCATAACAGTGATGTGTGTGGGAGGGAGTCAGGGAGGTGCTTGTCTCTGCTGGAGGTCGGGGGGCTGAGGCTGGGCCAGGTAGGCTCCTCAGCTCGAGTCCCACAGGGGGGCCGTGGTGCAGCTGGACTAGGACTCAGTCAACCTTCTGTCCTGATACCTGACTGGTTCTACTCTGTGATTCCACACAGAAGGAAAATTCTGGCTGGAACTGATCTAAAGTCCCTGGGACCCCCAGAAACCTGAACTTCATTGGGCTTTTGAGGAGCTGCCCCACCTCCCTTACCACCCTCCCAGCAGCACACTCCTTCCCTGGTGCTGGAACCAGACCTTTATTTCTACAGAATGAGTCTAACGAGCAGTTTTGGTGATTCAGTGCCAATCAAGCTGGCTGTTCGGCCTTTGACTCAGCTTTGATGGGAGTTCTGCCTAGTTTGAGCTCCGGGCTCCACTCTCATGATAACCTACCCTACCTCTAGGTCTTCTGGGCCTGGATCCTGGCTTGCTCTTCTGGGTCCATCCTCTCCAGAGTCCAGCCCTGTCCTAGAGCCCAGCCCAAGGCTGAGATCCAGGCGGTCCAGCCTGAGCCATTACACCGCTCCTGTTTCTAGGTCCTCCCTGCTGTGCTCTGTTCACCAACTGGAAACCATCCGCTGGACCTCGCTGATGCCGACTGCCAGGTAGGATGACTGTCTAGCTCCTATGACATCTTTTCCAAATAACGATCTGCTTGCTGGGCTGCTCGGCCCCATAGCCGACTGCTAGGCCTGTCCCTAATCTGCTCACCCACAGTGGACATGTCCCAATTCCGGGCCCAGTCCGAGTGACCTGATGATGCTGTGTCCACAGGCTCTGAACTCTGTTTTGACAGACAACGCCCCCCACCCCCCACCCCCAATCAAAGCTGGAAGCTGATGGGCTGAGTAACCCGAGGCAACCTGCTATCTGACCCTTTCTGGGGGTCTATTGGCCCATCTACCAAAGTGCCCTTTCCTTGTAGGTATGAATAAGAACACAGCCACTTGGGGCCCCTTGGGGAAAGGCTCTGTCTGAAAACAGACATGATTACTATTTCCATCACCTTTATAATCCTTTAATCATACATTTGCAGCAGGGATCCTGGGTAGGGTAAGACCATTTATATAAACAGCAGGAAAAATGAGGCTCTGTGCTATATGCCAACTGTGCTTAGTGGAAATGTAAGGATCGCTGGGCTTTCATAAGTGGAAAAATAAATAATCCAGCTCACATCCAAGCTGCCGGGACCTGTGCTCATATGGTGAAGTCTTTGGCAGAGATATGCCATCTCTCTAGGACCACTAGGGAGGCTGGCCTGAGCTCTCAGCTTTGTCAGTGGGCTGGATGGCACAGAAGGAGGATCTCTGGGCAGCTGACTGCCCCTAAACGAAGAATCTCCCAGGCCTCTCACCCTTGGGTCCTGGAAGTATTAATCTGGAAGCCTGCCCCATCATGAATGTTATAAGGAGCCTAAGGGAGGTTCCGAAGCCATTGTTTGGATCGGGTTCCTAATAGATGGAAGGTTGTTTCTTTCTTCTGAGATGGTGGGAGGATGAGACAAATGGTACTAGGACTCTAGAAGGGGATGGGGAACACTCCATCAGGGCTTCTCCATGTGAAGCTGAGGCTTTTGACTGGTGATCCAGTTGGCAGAGGCCGAGGGAGGCCTTGGTGATGGTGCAGTGGCCCTCCACTCTGAGAAGGCCATTAGCCTGGGAAACATACCCTGACTCTCTTAATTTTATAATGCCTCAAGTAGAGGTCAGTCTTTCCCTCCAAAGGATCAGTCTACTTGTGTATAAGAATCTCTCCTCTGGTTTGAATGGGGCATTATCATTTGCTATTTCTATATAACAGACTCTCCAGAACTCAGCAGCATACAGTAGTAAGCACTTACTTAGCTCATAGCTGTGTGGGGCGCCTGCAGTCAGCCAATCTTGGCCAGACTTGGCTGGGCAGTTGGGATTCAGCTCTGCAACATGTATCTCTCGTCGTCCTTCTTGGACCAGTGGAGATGGCAGAGGCATCTGAAGGTAAGTGGAAACATGCAATGCCTCTGAAAACCTACACTCAGAACTGTCATGCTGCCACATGGCCAAACACAAAGTTAAGGAGTGGGGAAACATACTCCATTCCCTTATGGGAAGAACTGCAAAGTCACACAGCAAAGGGCATGAATAGAGAGGGGCTAATGACCCAGCCTGCATAAACCCAGCCAGATGTTGGAATCGTGCTCTGCCCCTTGGAACTCTTGCAGATGTCTCCCTCTCCCCACTCTGCCTGGGAGTCAGGGGATGGATGAGATGATACAGGACCCTCTGAGGGAAGACCTAGTCAACCCAGAGTAACTTAGCCCCCTGACTCCCTCGGCATCTTCCCCTGGGTAGAACGTGGGCACATAATGATTGGAAAGACAAAGTTTGCACTGAACTAAATGATCACATCAATCTCGTTAGCGGTTATGTCCTCCTGAGTCGTAGTTCTCATGTCTGATATTTCTCCTGGGGAAATAAAACAGCCAAAGGAACACACAACAAGGAGCAGAAAGCGGAAAGCGCTACAACTTCAGGTCATGTGCCCCATGTGACTACTAAATGGGATGTGTGAACCAGAGAGGTGAATAATGCTGTGCCCAGCCTCAACCAGACACGAGCGCAGGGAGAAGAGATCTTGTAAATGATCTGAACACTGATTTCACTGAGTCTTGATAAAAGGGCTGGTCCTTGCCAAGACCCTGGACTCTTCAAGCCAAAAGGTCCAAAACACAAACTGCCAAGTTTCCACCAGCGCAGAGTGGCTATGAACTTGGCCATGGCCACAGAAGCTCTCATGGTTTTCCAAAAATCTGTGCCTGAAACGTTCCCGTCCCAGCCCTGAAACCCTCCCCCATTCCCCAAATTAAATAGACCCTGTTGTTTTCTTCCTTGCCATAAAGCATATTACTTCACGTTGTCTCATTTACAAGAGGTTACCAAAAGAAAGCTAAACTGGGATTTTGTTCAGCTGCTGATGACTCTTTCCTATTACCCTAGCTCAATTTCAGTGGCATTTCAACACTTTGGAAATGAATTACCTCTACCATTTCTGGCACAAAGGAATGAGGATTTAAATTAATTTGCAGCAAGGGATAGTATTGGTCTAGGCAACTTCCCTCCCACTGTGTTAACATCAATGTCTTGTCTCGTTAAATGCTGATAAACAAGTGTAACATTCTAACAAGCCACAAATTGGGTTATTGACACCTCTGTCAGCTGTTCTCTGCTTCCAAAATCCGCTCCTTTATGGACATATGGTGGCTATACAAAATGGGGGCTCTAATGGAACCTCAGAACGAGGAGTCTTTGTTTTCAACTGGGTTCCTTGGCTGCTCTTTTTTGCTATGTCTGACTTTCTTCTAATAATAGATTGTATTAATTTGATCTCCACCCTCTGGGGTTCATTTGGGACACGTGTGTTTGTGACTTCTCCACAAAGGGGATGGGTCCCTACCTCTTCCCAGTCTTCCCTGTTTTCTCAAGGAATGGCCCCACTGGCTATTGTGCTGGGCAATCGTCATCATATCAGCAAATCAGACCACTGGGGACAAAACTGCCAGTGGCCCTGTAACCTGCCCACCACGTGTGCAGCTGGGATCTGCAGATTCGGGACACAGGAGAGTAGGTGATGTCCTGTATAATGTCCCACCATGGATGGCCAACCTGCCAGGTGGGAGGGTGACCAGTCACATTCAACAGGCTCTTTTTCTTAGAGGATAAGGCAAGAGAAATTGTCCTCAACCCACAGCCAAAAAACCTTAGCTAAGAGATCAGAAAGAACTGCATGAAAGTGAAGATGGCCACAGCTACGCCAGTGGCTGCTATATGGCACACAGTCAGGGCCACCAGGGCTCTCCTTCCTGACCCCTCCTTGAGATCCCAGGAACAAAGTAGACAGCAACCTGGTCACTTAGGGTAAGCTCAGGCATCCCCAGAGTCAAGGGCGTGGACAAGATGATTCATTCTTTTGATATGAGAGTTCCTTAGTTTTTCTGGTTTTTTTTCTTTCTTTTTTAAAATTGAAGTATAGCCAGTTTACAATGTAGTGTCAATTTCTAATGTACAGCATAATGTTTCAGTCATACATATATACATTCCTTTTTTCTTTTTTAAAAAATTATTTATTATTGTATTACTTAATTTGGGGACGGGGAAGGTAGACTTATTTATTTTTAGGCGAGGTACTGGGGATTGAACCCAGGACCTTATGCATGCTAAGCACGTGCTCTACCACTTGAGCTATAACCTCCCCCTTATACGTGTTCCTTTTCTTACTGTTTTTCATTATGAGTTACTACAAGATATCGAATATAGTTGCCTGTGCTATACAGTGGAAACTTGTTGTTTATCTATTTTATGCCATACTTTTTCTGGTTTTTAAAATCAAACACTATTTTTCAAGTTCATATTGCTTTGAGTTTACCTAGGAAATGTCTTCTCTGTGTAATTTTCCCATGGGCATAGCAGTGTTATCAGTGATCAGTAGAATCAACAATAGGAAAGGAATTTAAAAATTACAGTGCAGGGTGCTGACCTCCTGGGAGATAACTTTCCTGCCTCTGTCCAAACCTGTCCCTCACGGTGCATGGCTGCGGAAGGCAGTCCACACTCTTTCAGCTCTTCTCAGAGGCATGGAATGCAATGAGACAGGAGATCGTGCTTAGTGTATGTGCATGTGTGTGTGTGTGTCCACATGTCAGGTTCAGGCATTGGATGCAGAAGATGCTGGGAGTGAGGGATTGGAGAAAGCGCTGGGTGAAGAATGAAGATTGACCCATTCCAGGTAACTTTGTCATGGCTTCTTTCACAGTCTCCTTTGCAGTGTCCTCCTTGGTGTTGGAGGACTCCAGGGACCCCTCTCTTCTCCAATCTACCCCTCTCTTCTCCAATCTACCCCTCTCTTCTCCAATCTACCCTCACTCGTAAGTGATCTCATCGAGTCTTCTGGCTCTAAATATCTGACAGCTCATATATAGTTTTTCTCTCCTTCCAGACCTCTTCCCTGAACTCTCACCGCTCATCTCCACTGATGTCTAATGGAGATCGCAAGCTTCACCTGCTCCCGAACAAATGCCTGATTTCTCCCTCAAAGCCTCTCCTCCCACTGTCTCTCCCATCTCGCTCAGCAGCAAGTCCATTTTGCTGGATACTCAGGCCAAAAACCTCAGCGTCCTCTTCACTCCCTTTTCCTCTCATACCCCACATCCAATCCATCATCCAGTCTTATCGGCTGTACCTTATTGGCTCTAATTATATCCAGAATCCAGCACTTCTCAGAACCTCAGTCCCTCTATCCTATGACAGGCCACCCATCCCTTAGTGGTCTCCCCGTGTCCCTGTGGTACCAGCCCCTAAAGTCTATTCTCACCAGCAGTCAGAGCGGTCCTCCTAGAATGTGTGTCAGATCGTGTCACTCCCCTGCTAAAATCCTCACTCAGGGAAAAGCGCAAGTCCTCACAGTGGCCCCCAAGGCCGTACCAAGCTTGTCCCCACAGCCCCTCTGGCCTCTTCAGCTTGCTTGTGCCCTTTGTTCTGGCTGCTGTGACCTCCTTGCTTTTCCTCAGGTCTGCTAGGCACACTCCTAACTCAAGGTCTTTGCAATTGCTGTTCCCTCTGTAAGGAATGCTTTTCCCCTGAGCATGATAAGGTTCACCCTTTCTTTAGGCCTTTTCACTAAGGCCTTCTCTGACCACCTCCTATATGACATTGTACCCTCTACCCCTAGAGCTGACACTCCCTATATTTTCTCTTCCATGCTCATCAACATTGTATTTCACTTATGCATGTGTCTGACTTCTCCACTAGACGATGTAAGTTCCATTAGAGAAGATTGCTGGGGGAGGGGTCTGCTCTTTCATTGTGATTTCCCAGCATGTAACACAATCATAATAGCTATGAATAAATGAATGAACAAATGAATGAGTGCCATTATCTCTCTAAATCCCAGCTGGATCCTCAGGTAAACATGGCGGAAGGAGGGGAGGAAAGCTCAAGAGAGGGGATGTGTTCCCTTCCCTTGGTCCAGAATACTCCTCTCTCATCACCTAACTCCCACTCACCCTTGGAGGGGTCAACTTAAATATCACTCCTCCAGCTTAGGGGACTAAATTAGGCTCTCTGCTAAATGCCTCTGTAGTTCCGGTATTTCTTTTTGCAGTCTTTGCATGCTCAGAATCTCGTAATAAATTATTCATAGCTCTTGTTTAATGTCTGTTTTCCCCACTAGACTGTGAGCATCACCAGGCAGGGACTGCACTAGTCTTTGTTCACAGCTGGGTCCTGGCACCCAGGTGCCAGGCTTGGCACACGTGTGTGCTCTGTTAGTGACCGTCGACAGGGGATACTGAATATTTAAATGAGAGGGGCGGGGCCAAGGCCAGGCTCACCTGAGCTGTGACAGGTAGCCCGGGTGTGTGTTTGCTGCCTTATGGGTTAAGCTGGCAAATCCAGCTTTCAAGGGACCCTTTGCCCACAGTCACTACATAAGGAGTGCCTTGCTTAAGACCTTGACCTCAGCTTTCACACTGTCAGGCAGCCCATTAGGGGTTATAATGGAGGGGGAAATGAATGCACTTTCCACTCAATTAAAAATACACACAATTTTAGAGCCAGAGGAGACAGCTTAATCTTGCGTGTGCTTTCATTTCACAGAGGAGAACACTGAGGCTCAGAGAGTTGAAATGACTTGTCTGAGATCACACAAATAATTAGAGACAGAAGGGAGCTAAGAACTCAGAAATCTGATGTCTAGTGTCTTTAACTATGCCACAATTACGTTTTTTTTCTTCTCCCCTGAAATAAAACTCTTTTTAAAAATAAGCTTTTAACAGTAGCATTAAGAAATGAGAGTGCCTTAAAAAGTCAACTTTTAAACTTTAAACTAGTTCTTCAGAAACGTACTAGTGCACTAAGTACAATGTATTACCTTTATTAATGCTTAGTCATATATTTTTTTTTATTTTTTAATGCATTTTTATTGAAGTATAGTCAGTTTATAATGTGTCAGTTTCTGGTGTACAGCACAATACTTCAGTCATATAGGAACATACATATATTTGTTTTCATATTCTTTTCCACCGTAAGTTACTACAAGATACTGAATATAGTTTCCTGTGCTATACAGTATGAACTTGCTCTTTATCTATTTTATGTATATTAGTTAGTATCTGCAAATCTCAAAAGCTATATATTTACCTATAGATTTTAATCTAACTTGATGTCCTTCCCTTAGGCTTGAGTAAAATCTTTCTTTCGGTTCACCCTGACTCATTTTTCTTTCTTTTCTTTCTTTTCTCTCCTTTCTTTCTTTTCTTTCTTTTCTCTTTCTTTCTTCTCTTTCTTTCTTCCTTCCTTCCTTCCTCCCTTCCTTTCTTATAGTCAGTTTACAATGTTGTGTCAATTTCCAGTGTAGAGCACAATTTTTCAGTTATACATGAACGTACATTTATTCACTGTCGCATTCTTTTTCTCTGTGAGCCACCACAAGATCTTGTTGTATTTCCCTGTGCTATCCAGTATAATCTTGTTTATCTATTCTACATATGACTCTCAGTATCTGTTCTTATTTCACAATTCCAGACCAAGTCCAAAACTGCTGTGTCCAGCCAAGTTTCCAACCTGAGGCATTTCTCAGGCATAAGCAGGTTATTCCTCTATCGGGCTGATTAGCACTTGCATGAATCTTGTTCTCCTGTCTGTCTCTTCCTCCTTCCTTCTCTATCTCCCTTCCCATCCCCTCCCCCTTCTCCCTTTCACTCTCCCCCTCCCTTCCCCCTGGTCCCCTCTCCTCCTCCCCTCCCCTTCTCCTCCCTCTCCTAACGCTATTGTTCTGCTGAAAATCTGTGATTCCCTTTTCTCTAAAGTCTCCACTTGCTCCATTAACACTTTCATTACAGATATATTTGCTTGACATTTGAATATAATAACATTTTCTTGATGACTCCCTTGAAGCTGCACCTCAAACTTGGTTTAGATGCCACCTAAATGACTTACAGTGATTGCTCAGGAGGGTATGAAAAAGTGGGATACATCCTGTGTGCCCCTTGGCCAGTGACAGTCAGAGTTGGGTCACACAGACCTGGCGAGTCAATGACGAGGTCTGTGTGGTGATACCAGTTCCAGTCACTCCTCTGGTCCAAACCACTACCATCTCTTGCCTGGATCACTTTGGTAGCTTCCTCACTGGTCTCCCCACTCCTACCCTTGCCTCCAACCCCCCCAGTCTGTTCTCAACATGGCAGCCAACGTGGTCTATGTAGATGGAATCCCTTCACTCCTCACCCAAGCCCTGTAATGGCTCCCATTCCTCAGCCTAAGAGCGCAAGTCTTACAGCAGCCCAGTGGACCCCTTTCTTCCTTTGTTAATTTTGATTTCCTTTTCTATTACTAATTACTTCCATCCTCACCCTCTGTGCTCCACCCACACTAGCCTATCTGCTCTCCTTCAAACACACCAGATACTCAAGTTTTATGGCCTTTCTGCTTGGCTGTTTCACCAGCTAAGCCTTGGCTCAGATCATGCCTTCTCAATGGGGACTGACTAGCGTGGACCCCATGTAACATACCCCCTGCCCCTGCCCTGTACTCCCCATCCCCTTAACCTGCCCTCCTTGGTCTTTTTATTCACAGCATTCACCACTCTCTAACGTTCTGTACAAGCTACATATTTGTGATGTTTATCGTTCACTGTCCATCTTCCCAGCTAGGATGTTAGTTCTCTGAGCGTGGGGATCTATTTTGTCCCAACTCCCTAGAACAGTGCCTGGCACAGAGCAGGCACCCTCTCCAGCCCCTGTGGAGTCCTACTCTCTGGTACTGCTGGAGACTCCTCAGAGTGGTTGGCTTTGTTTCCTGAGTGGACTGGGGTGGGGAGAACCCTCACACACTCCCCCTGAATTTGATCACGCAGGCTTTGCTGTTCCCATTGACCTGCGCCGTCCAGAGGTGGCTCTTGGATAGTTGAAATGCACCCAATTCCAACCGAGGTGCCCTGAGCCCAAAATCCACACTGGATTTCAAAGACTTAGTACACAAAATGTGAGGCATCTTGGTAATAATCTTTTTCATATTGATTACATGTTGGAATGATCATATTTTGGAGATGCTGAGCTAAATTAACTACAACTAAATGATAGATTAATTAATTTCATTTGGGTTATTTTGCTTTTGTTTTAGTTTTTTAAATGTGGCTACTAGAAAATATAAAATGATCTCTGTGGGTCACCCTTGTGGCTGGCGCTGGATTTCCATTGGACAGCACTGCACAGATTGCTGCCGTTTCTCCTGGGCTCCGCTGGCTCAGGGCGCACATTTTGCTACTAGGACATCTCCGCATTGCTGAATGTCACTGTCACTTCTGCTGGGCAGGATCTCTACTCCTCCGGTAGGTTCCTGTAACACCTACCAGATGAGACCACCGACCCTCCTCAGTGCCCCCAACCTCTACCCAGTTATGACCACCAACTGAGTCCTCAAGGTCTTAAAGTGGCCCAGGGCCCTGGGACAAGGTAGGAGCGTGTCTCCCTTCCCCTTCTGGTGTCTCTATTAAAAGGCCCCAAAGCAGAGAAAGCTGTCTGTGCTCTAGTATCATAGAGTGCATTGAAAGCTTTTTCTGTTTTTGTTTCCTGCCATCTCTGCAAGAAAACATGGAGGTGGGCCAGGATCAGATCTTTTACTTTGTTTTGTTTTCTATATATGATTTCCTTTTTGTTTTGTTTTACTTTTTACCTTGAAAACTAACTTACTGAGGTACAATTTACATACAATAAAATGTTACTAATTTTTAGTAGATCGTTCAGTTGGGTCTTGTCAAATGCCAACTCTGTGTGATACCACCCTAATTATGATACAGAATTTCTCCATCACTCCAAAAATTTCCTTTGTGCCAGGGGCAGATTTGAGGGCTTGCTAAATCGCTGGATTCAGAAATGCATCTTTTTATAAGGTTATCAGGCACCAGCTGTCAGGCCTGGCTCTTCCTCCCTTGGGGAGGGTTCTCCCAGGAGACTCCTTCCATCCTCATTTGTTCAGGTTAGGAATTTTCACCAGTTCCCCAGACTCGAATCCGGGCCCAGCACAAGTCCCTGAAATGCAGACTGCAGGGTTTTTATCTTGTCTTGTTTCTGTTTTTGTTTAGTGAAATATAAAGTGACGTCACCACATTGATCAACCTAAGGAGGCTTCCAGGAGGAGGTGTTGCTGTTTTCTTTAGCAGCATTGACTAAACGGCGAGGCTATAGTTGGTGGATTTGGGGGAGAGCAAGTCAGGGCCCTGCATGATGTGGCCCCTGCGGTCATCTTCAGTCTTAGCTCACACTATTTTCTCCTCCCTCACTATACTGTAGCCACACCAGATCATATTCTACTTCTTCAACCTCACCAAGATGGTTGCTTCCCCAGGGCCTTTGCACAGGCCACTCCCACTGGCTGGAAAGCTCTTTGCCCTCTCTCTGCACACCAGACTCTTTTCCACCCTTCACACCTCAGTTTAAAGGGCATCACCTCATAGAGGATTCCTCAGACCACCCACTTTAAAAGTAGATCCCTCCTGTTATTCACTTCTTTGTAATGTCTATCCCAGTTTATAATATATTAATTTATTTGTTTGCATGTTTAATATCTGTCTCCCACATCAGACTATGAGCTTTATGGAAGTAGAAACTGTTCTGTATTATATTGTGCTATTTATTTACAATTATTCTTTCTTTTTCTGCACTTGCCTTGGTTTAACTGTGAGTAGATATTCATCCCTACCTCACTAATTTGCGATTTGGTCCATGACTCGCTTTGGCTTATGGTATGTTAGTGGAAATAAAGTACACTATGTCTGACCAGGGGCTTTAAGTGTGCATGCATGGTTTGGCTTGATCTCTTGGGGCTACTTTCCCCTGCCACGAGAAGAGCCTTCCTACATAGCTGTCATTTTTCTTCCTGAGATCTGAAATGAGGACCAGGCTCTGCTGTTCCCATTGACCTGAGCTGTCCATAGGTGGCTCTTGGATAGTTGAAATGCAGCCAATTCCAACCAAGGTGCAGACCTGAACCCAACCCTGAACCCTAAAGTTTCCCAGTCTACCTGTAGGCCTTCAAGCAGGAGAAACAAATACTTCTTGTTGATAGCCACTGATATTTGGGGGGGGGGTATTTTCTTACACAGCATTATTGCAAAAATAGCTGACTATCACATGATCTGCTGTATAAAAGGCACACAGCAAATATTTATTGAATGAATGGACGAAACATTTTCCTTTATAAAAGTCAAAAGGTAGAGAATGTAAAGAGTATCAAAGTCCCCAAGATGCCAGAAAGAAAGAAAGGGATGGATTAAGTCATGGGAGGAAAGAAGAGCCCAAAGATTTGTTGGGGACAAATCTCAGGATAAAGCTTTGTGGTCCACAGAAGGACTCTGAGGCCACACTAGCAACTAAGGTGTCCTAGCCAAAGTTCTAGACAGAGAAGATGTTTTTGGAAGGTAGAATATTGACTACAGGTGAGCCAGAAATCAAGATTTAGGCATTGAATCTTGGAAAGCATAGAACCATGAAAGAGAAGTGGAGATCTAATGCAGCAGACAAGAGCAACTTGCCTACAATCAGCTGTTTCGGGATAGAATGGACACAACTTTCCACATCTTTTTTTTTTTTTTCTGTCCTGGTGCCCTTTCCACTACTTCATGTTGAATCTATTGAAGTTTGATGAGGGAGGAGAAAGGGGCATGTGTGGGATGACATGTCAGTTCACATGAAGATCAAGACTGAGGAATATCACCTTGTTTCATTCCCACCAATGTCTCCAGAGGAGAGGGCTGTGGGCTTGCACTAAGGATTGGAGCAAAGGTCCCCTGTGGCTTGAATCCTATATCATCTCTTTGAAACAGGGCAAGTTACTGAGGTCCCTCCAAAGACTCAGTTGCATTGACTCAAACCCACATATGGTCAGATTTTTAGGGAAGCAAGTCTCTTGCCCCTACAATCCCATTCTGCCCAACCCTCCGAAATAGCATTCAGGCAGGGTTCAGGACATTTCACTAGTGCAGCCCAGAGACATTTCTTTCTTTCCAGAGGCTGATTCTCTCCTCTGCAGGCAGCACAGAACCAGGCAGGGATGTGGGGAGGGGCAGGCTTTCCCTGTAAGAGAAGGCTCTTCCATCAGCTGCTGTGCTCCTTAGCACCTTGCCAGCCTGTCTGGCCATGCCCTGGATACGCTTATCCACTAGCAACCTTGTCAGCTGGTCCCAAGAAAGGCTGTGGCTGAGGGAAGTGAAAACCAGAAATAGTTTGTCACTGGCCTGGGCTTTGCAGAGCCTGGGATCCCGAGGGGGCCACCAGTGTCTTAGAATTAAGCTCTCCCCACTTCCATCCTCTCCCCATTAACTCCCCCCCTTCCCCACCCAACACATTCCCCTTGCCAGAGGCCTGGAGAGGGAACCAGGTGATGGTGAGTATCAGGGTTCCCACAAAAAGTTCAGCAGGTTTTTACCCAACTTTTAGGCATCTTTTTCAAAAGAAAGTTCTGTTGTCAAGAAGACTCCATCCAGTGTGAGAAGCCAAGATGGTGCCCGGGTCATACTGTTGAATGGGAGCCTTCCATGGTCAAATTTTGGGATCTGGCCTCATAACAGCAGATGGGGGAATATGGAATGGGTCAAAGTCTAGAGTCAGATCCACCCACTGAGGTGGGGAAGATCTTGAAGAAACAAAATCAGAGGCTCAATGTCTGTCAAGTAGGTTGAATGTTGACGTCTACTACAGAAAGGTAGGTCAGCTTAGGGAATAGGGTCTTATGTGTCTCAGCTCCTACCATGTCTGCACATCTCATTCTGGGTGGAGTTTCAGGCTGGAAGCATAACCCCCCAGGAGGAGGAGCTAAGGTTTCACAAACCAGGTTGAGTGGGCAACTGGGTTTCTGCCAATGGAATCTGAAGTCCAGGTATTGGCATCTATCCTTGTCCCATGCCTGGTCCCTCTGCAGTGCTTGGAAGGAATGTCCTGCATGCCTGGTGGTCTACTGATGGCAACAGTGACTGGGAGCAAGATGGCACGGACCAGGGAACAGCCCAGTCTGTGAGGGAGCCCATTGTTTTCTATGGTGATAGTGGGGATTGAGGAAGGAGGCACAGAAAGATTAAGCTGAGAAGTGGGAAGCAGTGATCTGAGCTTCTGGGAACTCTGCCTACTTTGGGCTGGTCATTTTCCTGGGCAGCCGTGTGGACACAGCCACATTTTGCCAAGGAGGCGGTGAGCATCCCCCAAACCTGGGCAGATGATCAGCCATCTGTCTCTCTCTCTCTCTCTCTCATAACTGCCGAGCTTCCTGCTGCAGGCAGGAGGGGGATGCTCTTTAGAGAGTATAGTCTCACTGCATCCTGGCTGTAGGTCGAATTCTTGGCAGGGCTTCAGCTTTTGACACTCAAGAGACTGAAACAGAGCAGGCTGGAGGTGGAAAAACACCACAGCTGAATACATTTTAAAGGACAGTGAAAAAAGACCTTGGCCCCAAATCAGATTGTTCCTGATCTAAAATTAAAAGCGACTTAAGCCTTAACGTTCGAGAAGAGCAGCAGATAATGGTTGTGAGGGTGGGGAGAGAAATTGCTTTTCTTTTCACTTCCTGGCTGAGAGCAGACCTTTCCAAGATTTCTCTGGACAGGATTTATTTACTCTCTTTAAAAAAAAAAAAACACTTTGCACTTTGCATGAAGATTTGCAAATGCCAGGCACACGGCATGCCGGGTGCCCAGCCAAACCTCTTGTGGTTAGCCTTGAAATGAGATCATTTCACAGTAAGAAGGAGGTCAGATTGCAAAGAGGGGAATTCATTTGGCCGCATCAATATGTAGGCTGCAGCAAAACCACAGAAAAAAATTGTGTTGCCCTGCCATAGCAGCAAACCCTGGACATAAGGCTGAACTTCTAAGGTACCTACTCCTGTCTCCTGCAAGTCCCTTCTAGATGCTTCTTTCACCTTGCCAGCCTCCTCCTAGAATGATATGATCAGAATTCCATTTGCAAGGCAAGTGAGTCATCAGAAGCTTCCCGAAGTATCTAATACACTCTTCTGAATTCAGAATGTATGCGTATGAGAGAGTCACACTTAACTCTCTTAAATTATCCTCTGTATGTCCAGCCAGTGTGAAAAATGTGGGATCTTCCTTTGCCAACCAAACTATCAGAGGAGCCTTGTCCACCCCAACCTCCCAACTTTATTTGATCAGGAGTTATTGAGTATCTGCCATGTGCCCAGGGCAGAGCCAAGTGACCCAGGAGGCACAAAAGCACGTGTGGCAAATACTGACCCAAATGCATTTGGATCCTTGTTGGAGAGATGAACAGATATGATGCGATTTGAGAGTAATATGGGGTCGCTCATGAAAACGAGTGGGAATCTAACGTCCCAGTGGCGCATGGAGGAGCTGGGCTAGGGAAAGTGCTTTGTGGGCCAGAGGTGTTGAGGAGGGTCCATGGAAAGGTAGGACTTAGGGTGGGATCATTTCCTTTCCATCCCCAGCTACACTGACTTCTCTGTTGTCTCTAACAAAATTCTACCAAGCGTCACGCCCATGGAATAATTCTAAACCAAACTTTGGGCTTCCCAAGGTATAGCAGAAGGCTCTGCTGATGCAGACAAAAATGCCTGGGCTCTCGGCTCTCCATAAAGCAGTTAGTGAGGGCTACTCTTACAGAGGCCAGGGAACAAAGCCTAGCACCACACTGGGTAAAGGGGCTTTGCTGGGCATCCAAGAGCCCAGGGATTCGGCGTCAGATGATACTTAGCTTGGAGTAACGTATTTAAGTTCTTGGGGCATCACTTTCTCAACTGTAAAATGGTAATAACAATAGCACCTATTTCCTGGGGCTCTTGTGAGGATTAAATAAAGTATTTTACGTGAGGAGTAAAATGAGTATCTGACACACAGTCGGTGCTCAATGGCTATTCACTATCGTTATTCCTTTTCCTTTTGGGATTTTAAAACATTAATCCTTTTAGGAACAGAGTGTCCTAGTGTTCAATACATAAGCGATAATAAACAGACAAACACACAGGATATCAGAGTTTGTAGACTGTGCATACCTGTTGATAGTCACCCCAGACCATTTGACTTCCCTATTCATGTGCATTTTGCCTGGAGGGTCAATTTCTGGCTCTTTCTCTAGAGAGGATGGAGGTACATGACCTCTTCCAGCTGTTCACCCCTATTTGTCAATCCTGGCCTTTTAATGGAAAGGGTACTTGAAATAACCACAAAGTATATTCCTCTTCCCTTTGGTTTGTTTGTTTGGAAGCAAAAAAAGAAGAGAAAAAAGAAAGAAGAAAAAAGAAGCTTGGAGCACAATTCAGATCCAGAAAAGACAAATTAATTATCCCCAAGCCGAAGCTGACCTTTAGCTGGCCCCAGTTCCACGCCCGAGCCACAGCTGCACCTGCTTTGAAGATGACAATATCCACTTGCTAAATACTAATAATTAGTCACTGATAGTAGGATAAAGAATGCAGAGCAAAGTGAACCTGCAATTACTGTACTTGTGTGCATCCCCTGCGCCCTTGGAGGGCCAATTACCCCAGCACATTACCATAATTGGACTGACATGTTAACAGCATCCTCCATTCTTTGAAAGTGTCACTGTGCCCCTTTCCTGCCCCTCACACCCTCTGGCCTGTAGACAGCCTGCACCGTGCCCTATGGCTAAGGCTGGCTGAAGATGTCTAAGCTGTACACCCTCTGAGGGTGCATGGGGTTTACCAGATGGTCCATGTGCATGCCAAGCATATGCATAGAGGATTCTGGGATGAAGGTCACCCTTCTGGGATGAAGGTTACCCCCACCCCCAACTTCTCTCTCCCTCAGCTCCACCTCTATGTCTTGTGGAAAGAAGACAATATGCAAGTGGTTCCAATAGTGAAATAGCCCATTTCTCCCTCCTTGGAGTTCCAGCGTTTCCTGGGGGACGTCTGTACCACTTACATGCTACCCAGCAGGAAGGCTGCGCCTAGGGTTGGCCTGACTACAGGGGCCCAGGCTGCTCAAGGAAGGATGCTCCCAAACTCCCAGCAGTAAGCAAGGGCAGCTATCCACAGAATCGTGCCCCTGAAAATGAGGAGTGGCTGGCTTTTGGCTCCAAAGGGGCAGGGGGGAGCTTGGATGAGGGCAGGTTAGGGCAACAGGGACTCAGCCCATAGGCTGCCACGAGGGAGCTTGGAGCTGGTGGCAGGCCATTCCCTCCAGCGGCCTCCACCCCAGCCCCTGCTGCCTCCACACCGTTTTACGAGGTGATCAGTGTCGTATCGATCGAGAGAAGGCTGCTGAGCACTAGCACCCGCTCTGTGTTGGCAAGGAAGCAGGTTTTCACTGCTGACCTTTCCAAAGCAAAAATCAGTTAGAAAAAAGTTTTTTTGGTGCCTTCTTCCCTCTCCTTTCCATCTGATTTCTTTTTCCATTGAACAGCAAGAGACTTTTTCATACAAGTCACTGCAACCTTCTCAGGGAATAAGACTTGGTTTCTGGCTGTGCGCCCACACCCTGGGGAGCCCAGCCACTGGGGATGTGTCTGGGCCTCTCCCGCCCCAGCCTCAGCTCACAGAGCTGCAGCAAGGAAGGGGCTGGGGTGGCAACAGTGGCTCAGGGAGGGAGCTGAGCTGGGTGAGATGCTAGGACTGGGAAGAGAGGCGTAAGAGGAAGGAACTCCGCATCTACTATCCTGCCCAGGGCCTCTGGGTTGCACAAATCCAGGGGGCACTATTCACACTGCATTTGGTGTAAATGGTGCTCCTGGAACTCCATGGAAGGCACAGTAAATGGTGCCCCAAGAGTTGGGCAACACGGTGGCCCTGATTATCATAACACACACATACACACACTTACGTGCACGCAGACACACAAGCACGGAGACCCTGTGCCTCTGTGTTCTCCTGGAGACGCTCTGTACCTTATGGGCCCCAGGCTCCCTGCAGTTCATGCATGGAATGGTCCACAGGGACAGCTTCTGCTCTAATAAGCACCACAGCATACCCTCCCCAGCCCTGTCAGCAGCACACACACAGTGGACAACCTGGTTAACCTCTGCATCATGACACCACTGCTGGGATGTACCAGGATTCCAGAATAATGGCACTAGCAAGCATTCGTGGATGCGCCACAGTGGGAGTTACTATGTCACTAGACTATGTTACTGTTCTCCATAGGGAGCGATACTCCATTAATGGATGAATTGCAGCAGTGTTCAATCTCCTCAGCTCCAAATGCAGTAAAAGAAAAAGGGGGATTTATTCTTGACTCCTCAGATGTCTTGGCCTTGCTGTTTGCGCTAGACACTCACACACAGCGGCTCAGATAGAAAACCACACACGTATACTCACAAGACAAAAATAGCCACCAACACAGGAAGCTAGGCAGCACCCAGAGGTGCACACACGTTCCCAGGGACAGTCAGCCCCCGTGCACAGACGCACCCATGCACAGACTCGTGCGGTACCGGAAAGCATGTGCTCATGTCACACAAAACACGTTCCTATGTAATCAACACATATGCTCCCAAAGTCCAAAAGGTAGCTTCAGAGACCCATCTGTGTGTACAATGTTTTGTGCAAATGTGACCTGGAATGTGCCGGAATTAAGTCTATTCCGTAATGTTAGGACCACAGCTTTGGGGTCGAGCTCTGTGGTAGGTGTTCCTTCCTGGGTGGCCGACACCTTTACAGCTGGGAAAGTGCAAGGCCAGTTGAATTCTTTGGTAGGTGATTTAGGGGACTTTGCCTGACTCCCACAGGGCCCTATCCGCCCATCACATTCCATGGAAGAGGTCAAGAGTCGCAGTATCTGTCTGTGAACGGCTGCACACAGCTGTGAGTTCCAGAGGCGAGGGATTCCAGGCAAGATTTTATTTGCCCAGAATGTGTGTCCTGGGCGTCTCAGAGAGGAGCTAGGCCCAGGCTCTCTGGTTCTGCTCCCAGAAAAGGAAGGCAGAATTCAGGTTCTGGCTGCAGAAAGTGATTCTTTATAGCAGAAAGAGGGGGTGCACTTGGAACCGAGGCATCCATGTTGGAGGGGGATAGACAGCCTGTGTGTCTCCAAATGGGGTCTGACATCACTCAGCCTAACTGCTTTGTCTCAGCTTAGCCCTAAGTCAGCCTTAGCAGCAACAGACTCTTAAGATGGGCCCCCAAGAGCTATTGGAAGGCCACCTAGATGTGAGCAGCCCAGGGTGAAGTTAGGGTCAGTGTGGCCTTAGTGGTGTGTTAGCGAGGGAGAAAATTTAGAGGAAGAGAGAGAGGTCCTGCAGCTGCTACATTTTAAATCCCTGCGCATACTTGTGCTTAGCTATCAATTGTTTAGTCTGAAGCAAAGTGAAGCTAGGCTCCGGATGGCGGCAGAGGCCCCGGGCAGCGGGCAGAGACAGGGAGAAGACTCCCAGACAGCAGACAGGTTCCAGCGGACGCTCAGGAATCCTTCCCAGGGCGGACAACGCGTGCCATCTCCCCACCTCCCCGACAGCCTCCACCACACCGAAGGTCTGCTTTAGGGAGACAAATGATCCTCATTAATTCCATCAGGTAATGAGCCAGTTGGTAGCATCATTAATTATACTAATTAAAACACCCTGGTCTTTGAGGTTGGCACACTCTTTCATGCCACCCCCAACCTTTCACTTTACCCTTTCTCTGCCCCCGGTGACTGCTTGGCTGCATAAGTCCCTGAGATCCTGCGGGAAGAAGCCACAGGCCCAACCAGCTCACGAGAAGCATGCACCTTCCACCTCATTTATTCATTCATTCATTCAGTGGATAAGCAGTGAGGACCTCTTCACTAGGTGCTGGGGCTACAGAAACAAGACCTGGGACTTCATGTTAAATCAAAGAGACAAGGAAGCAATTAACACAAACTACCAAGGAGACTCATGTTGACGCATACTTTACAATTTATAAAGCATTTTCACAAACCTCATCTCTTTTACTCTTCAAACCCTGGGAGGGAGGTGCTATCATCATGCCCATTTTACAGATAAGAAAACCGAGGTGGAGAGCCATTATATGGCTTGATGTCAAGAAGAGCAGAGCTGGAACTTGAATTCATGCTTTTGACTCCAGACTCTCCCCTTTACACCCCCGGAAAGCAGAAGAAGCTGTCTGCAGCTAATTCTGACTGGAAGTTTCAGAAATGGCTTCTCCAAGAGGGTTATAGTTGAATTGAGCTTTAGCAGAGGAGTGGGTTGAATTGGTGTCAGATCGAAAGGGCTATTCAGGATGAAGGGATGGTATTAAAAAGGCCCAGATGGGAGGTGCATAGACTAGTCCACAACTGGCCTCATCTGGCAGGCCATGCTGCAGGGGACACAGAGAAATGCCTTAGTGAGGCAGCATGGAGGTAAACTGAAAACATCCTACAATTTCAAAAGGCAAAAGCAGTGATTCTGGGATATTTCTTTGAGGCCCAGTGGAAAATCAGGATGGCTTTAGAAAAGGCCAGATGAAAGTTTACCCCCACATCTGTCATGCTGTCAGGGCTGCAGAGCAACAGGGGTGGATTTCATTGTTCAGGTCTCTTTTTCCATCGTACACTTTATCATTCTGCACTCTGTTTGTCCATAAGCTAAATACGCCTGCCCCTGTCTAAACACTTGGTTCCAGGCCCCTCTCTCTGCTGAGCAGCCTGTCTTCTGTATCCCCTGGGCAGCACCCTGTGTGCAGTTTTGGCCCAGTCTGAGTGAGTGAGTGTGTGTGTGTGTGTGCGTGTTTGCAGGGTGACTTTCACTGTTTCAAGAAGCAGCCTTTCTTTGTGATTGTTCCCCCAAATGTCTGTCCCTACTGGTATCGCCTCCTGGCTTCCTGGGAGAGCTGGACACCGGGCTTGTCCTGCCCTCTGCACCCGCACCCACAGCGGTGTCTCACTCAGAGAGGAGAGCATGCAGTAGGCTTGAGACATGTTTACTGCGTAGATTGAGATTTCAGACCCCAGAGCCTCTGTTTAACAGGACAGTCCGTGTGCTGTTGTCACACAGACTGGGTCCGGACTGTTCGTGCTGGGGAATTCATATTTAACGGGGCCTCAGAGCCTCCTGGAATCACTTCTCAGCCTCAGCCACCACTGCCACCAGATGCACGTCTGCTTAATTACAATTCATGAGGTGCTTGCCTATTAATAAAGCCTAATTAATCCAGTCACGCCACCCTGTGATGCCAGCAGGGATGTGGAGCCCTTTGGCAGCAGTGAGAGCAGAGAGGGGTTAAGGGAGACCTGGGCCCAGCTCTGGCCTACCTCCGCCAGAGGGCTGTGAAAGGAGGCCCTCCTCAGAGCAGCCAGGACACGGAGGCTGGTGGGTTCCAGGCCAGACTGGTGCTGGGCGCCTTCCCCATCCCCTGCGCGCACAGCCTCCTGTTACAGTGCCCCACCTGCCTCCACAAGCAACTGGAAGCTTCACTGAGGAACAGGTTGTGCTTATCCAGCTCTCCCCTCCACCCTCTCCTCCAGCTCAGACTTAGGATTAGTTTTGTGCACGTGCGCGTGTGCAAGGGTGGCTGGGGGGAGTTGAGGGTGACTGAGGAGTCACCCTCCTGCACACGGTTCAGGGGAGCAGGGTTGGGTGGTAGAGAGAAGCACCCACTTTGAAGCCAGCTGGATCTCAGCTGTAGGCCTGGCATCACCAGGTCCTACCCTGTGGCTTTGGACCAGTTCCTTAATTGTTCTGCGCTTGCCTCGCTGTCGGCCATTGCAAAGTGAGGGTAGCAGTACCTGTATTGCATGTAACTGTGCGGATTCAGTAAGGTAACTTTGTCTAATAAATTCTTTGAATATATACAGAGAGAAAAGTCTTATGCCTTCAGTATTCAGTTGAACGAATTTTCACACATTGAACACACTTCTCCAATCAGCACCCAGAGTGAAAAGCAAACAACGCTGGCATCGGGAAGACCTTGCCTGGGCTCCCTGCAAGTAAAGCAACTTCTGGGAAGGGGTTTGGAAAGTACTTGTCACACATGTCTTGGATACTTAGTGATTATTGCTACTATTTCCTCTCCCTTGTGTCCAAGAACCCTGGTTCTACCACCCCTACCAAAACCCCCATCAAACAACCCCCACCACTGGCACCCCAGTGGTAACATCTATTGCCATTAGATTGACCTGCCTTCCATCAAAGTTGGTGCCATTGGATTGAGTGCTGAGGACGGGGGAGTGAAACCCAGGTCTCTGCCCTGGGACAGGCATTCTGGTGGTTTCTCAGTGCCCGGGGGAGAGATTCACAGACTTCTGGAACTGGAAGAAGCCTGGAGGTTGTCATATCTGAGCTCCTCCTAATGCGTGAATGACACCCTGTCTTTGCAACACGGGCCTCCAGCTTCAGCCTGATCTATGCACCTTCCTGGGAGGATAGAATCATAAAACATTAGAGCTTGGAAAGCATCTCAGGGATGATTTAGTGACCCAGACTTAAAGATGAAAGACCCAAGACTCAGAGAAGGCAGAGATTTGCCCCAGATCACACAGCATATAGTGATAGAGAAAAACCCAGACACTGGATCTCTGGACCCTATACTCATGCTCTTCCCTCTTCTTCCAATGGTAAGGCTTTGGAGGGGGTCATAGGAGGTCGCAGCCTTGTAGCTTGATGCTCCAAGCTTGTGTGTGGCCCATTTCCCTGGCTGGACAGAGGGATTTACAGCAGGGGCACATTTAGCACCGAAGCTGGGGTTGGAGTCCGAGGAGATATTTATCACTCTTCAGCATCACACACAACAAAACGGGGACCTCTTCCATCAGTCACCTGCTAGTTACCTGGAACCTAGTGATGAATGGCTGTGATCAGAAGCATCTTCCAGGCAGAACCGTGAATCATTGCATTTTGGGTTGTTGCTTACCTGTTTATCATCTGACTTCCCCACTTGACTGTGAGCTCCGCCAGGGCTGGGTCACCCACGCTGCCTGTAAATAATGAGTACTAGATAAGTACTAGTTGAGTAAACTAACCAAACAGCCTCCCAAACTTCAGGAAATCCAACACTACAGAGGCTGCCCTCTTGGCTGCTGGACTGGTCTCCCCAGCAGAAAGTTGAGCGTTGGGGCACATGAAATCTGCCCTGAGTCTCTTCCTTTTAGATCCCGGTTCTGGCCCCTCCTTCTCTACCCTCTTCTGAGCCCAGTGAACTAGTCCATTTCTGCCTACATAGAAGAAGCCCTTCTGATGGTTGGTGGTTCTCTCAATTCTCCCAAATCTTCTTTCCTCTGAGCAAATTTTAGGCTCCCCACCACCCCTCTGCCCCAACTCTGCCTCTGTCCCTCCTTTGCTTCATTTCCAGAGCCCTAACCTGCAGGTGCCCATGGGCTTCTCTTTGACTGCATGCGGTCACTGCCAAGAGCTTACTCATTTCTTAAAAATAGCCTGGGCTTTGGCATTACATCATTTTGTCACAGCCCCCCGCTCCCTGCAACAAAAGCTACCAAAGGTAAAATCAATTATTGATGGCCCTGATGCTTATATATCTCTATTTTCAAAAGAGTTTTCTATTTGTTCAAGCAGAAAGGTCATGTCTATGATCATATTTGGAAAACTACGAAGCCCAATGCAAATGGAAAATGTTCATCTCAACATTCAGCCTGACATTTGTGACCTTTGAGACATTCTAGGGAGGTGTGGGTATTGGCTCAGCTCAGAAGAAAGAAGTTCTAAATACAACCTCTGAATCAGGGCAGGCTGCCTGGAGGAGGAGGCAATAACTGGGGCAGATGGCCTGATCCCATGTGAAGTGAGCTATTTAAGTTTCATGACAGCTCATAGAGTCCTGGGGAAAAGTTTCTGTTTCATGCCAACTGGTTGGAATTCACTTATTGCTCAATAAATTCTATTTAAGGGCCTCACAAATTAATACAGTGATATTTCTGCCTTTTCCATATACATGAATTCAGTAATAACTGTAATTATTATAAAATTATAATAGAACATGATGTGCTATGCTGCTAATTCACCGACAATAAGGATGAAGTATGGGGATTCCTTTATGTCTGCATTCATCATTTCGGCCCCTTAATTATGGAACAATTCCCCAGGCTGAAAGGCAGAAGAAAGAGGCCTCAGTCTACCTTGGTGGGGCTTCCTTCTCAGTGTTTTTGCCTGGTTTAGGTGGTCTCAGGCTTCTATTCTGGTGGATCAGGGGAAGTGGGTAGTTCTCAGCAAAGGCGCTGCCACCACTCATATAGATTGAATTAAAGATCGAGTCGGGTGATGGATTTCCTCCACACCCCCCTGTATCCACACTCACTCCATCTGCCCTTTGGAACCACCAGTCCTTTGCTTCCCCAGCCATAGCTGATTGCACCATAGGTGGACATCTGAACCCAAGGGACCAAGTATCAGGACAGAGACTGAAAGGGTTGGTTTGGGGGTTCCAGAACTGAAGGATCCTGCAAGGGCAGGGCTGGGGCAACCTTTTCCTGCCACGGCAGGCCTGAAGCAGTGTGCAGGGCTACAAGGACTAGAGGGATCTCGTCCATCCTCAAGAGCCTCAACGGCAACCCGGGGGCTGATTCTGCAGGTCCTCACATCAGCCTCTCCTGGGTCTCAGTCGTGCCTCTTGTCTCCATTGGCAGAAGTTACGCCTGCATCGTTTCAATAAATCCCTCTGTCGTTTTATCTAGTCTTGAGTGAGTTTCTAGTTTTGCATCCAGAAAACTCTCAAGACCTTACTGAAGGCTCCTTGAGGAGAGATGCTTTTTGTATCTTGTTCATCACTATTTTCCTGATCCCCTGAACCATGCTTGGCACATAGAAAGTAGTCAGTAAAATCTGTGAATGAATGAATGAATGAGTGATGAATGAATGAATGGAAAACACTAGAACTTTGATCCAGTCAGGGACAATCTTCCCAGAGCGGACCCAGTTTGTCCCAGTTGGACTGAGGCTCTTGCTCCTTATTTAACCCTAAGAAAGGGCAATTTCCCAGCAGATGCTTCTTCCAAGAGGGCGTCCTCTGGATCGAGCACTCTGGACCAGTGACAGGGGCTCCCTTGGGAGCCCTCACTCCACAGCCTTGGCCTACAGAGCAGAGGCTCTTCTCCAAAGCTCCAGAACAAGTTGAGAGTCCTTAGCCTGAAAGCAGGGGATGAGGAGAGGTCTCAGAGGGGCCTTTAGTCTATTCACCTGCTTCCAAGCAGATCTGCCACTGAGCACATCACAGCGAGAGGCCATGTTTCATTCATTAAGCATCGCTCTGGGCAGGTGCTGGCCCGTCCCAGGGGCATAGAGGTGCACGTGTCAGGCATACACCTGCCCTCAGGGACTTAGACTCTACAGGAGGAGAGTATAGGCCTTTCCTTGTCTCCAAAGTCTTGCGAGACTGGGCTTCCGGAACTAGCTGTGCTTGCTCTTCCCACCTGTCCTATAGCGCTCCTCCTACTGCAGATCAGGCTGCTTCTCACAGGAGCCCATGCAGGGCATGCTTCTCCCATCATAAGCTGCTCTCAGTCACCACAGCTCTGCACACTGCAGCCCCCATGCTTTTGACTTTCCCTCAACAGGGGAACTTTCTATTCATCAGCCTCCCATGCTCCAGGGGACACAACTGGGAAATCAGCATCAGCAGGATGCAGAGAGTGAGGGCCCCTGGAGATGGTCTTCTGCAGGTGGGTAAGGACACCAAACATGAAACCATGTCAACTCCCCTCGATGGGAGGAGGGCAGGGAAGATGCTGTCTCTCCCGGTGATGGATTGTCTCCATGCCTCTGAAGGTATTACGCAGTGATAATGATCTTGTTCCTCTCTCCTTGCGCTACACAGCCATCAGAGCCCGGAGGCATCCTTTGTTGGGTCCAAGTTGTGTATCAACAATGCTTCTCAAAGGAAAGGAGGAGAGCCCAGCAAATTGGCCTCTTGTCTAGAGTGGAGAGTAAGTATGGAGAGTGAAGCCTGGGAGAGAAGTCCCAGTGGTCCTGATGAAACACAGAACCCCACTGATGGCTCTCCCACCCCCTGTGCTCCCCAGACCTGATCTTCATCCTCCCTGATGCCGTATCAACCACTCCCTGTCTCCCCAGCCCACCTGTCTCCCCTCATAGCGTCTCCCAGGCCAGTCCTGATAAAGCCATTCTGGTACCCTGTCACCAACCCCAATTCCCTTGCCCTCTTAACTTCCTGCCCATCACCTCCCTGGTCTCCTCCAACTGTGAGACAATGCAACATCATGATTTTTCCCAACCTTTTGAAAGTTGCTAGAGAAAAACCTTGTGTCCATGCTGAAAGCTCCACTGTGAGTTATGGTTTTCCACCCTGAGCGGCTCAGTGGGCTATTTGAAAGATCTTTGGCGAGGAGCATGTTGGCAGCTTTTGATCTTCAACTCTCTTTTCTCCTTGGACAATCCTTCCTTCTTGCTTGGGGCCCTTTATTGCTATATTCATCCTCCACTGCTTTGTGTCCAGCATCCTTCCTAGATTTGGGAGACCCCAAACCCTGTCTACCTCTGATTGGACCAGGGATGGTTACCTGCCCAAGTTGAGAACCAATTAGATTCCACCTCCTGAAAATTAGGAGCTAGAATACAGAGGCTCTGATTAGTCCACTTTGGATTCCAAGGCTAAAGGACTGCAGACCAGCAGAGAGAGACAGAGAGAGGCAGGTGCACAGAGAGGAGTAGAGATGGGATGCCATGTGGTCCCGGAGAGATGGTGAGAGCATCCCCATGAGGCCCAGCTGTCTTTCCTGGCCTCTTTACCTGTGAGAGACTTCCTTGCCTCCTAAAAAATTCCCACTTTGTACTACTCTGAATGGGTATCTGTCCTGAATAAGTGCATTTACTGACCAGGACTCAGCAAGAGATCTCACCTCCTACCTCACTGAGGAAACTGAGATCATCAAAGGAAAACCTCCCCTGATTTCAACCCTTGGTCTGTCTGTCACACACATTCCCCTTGCCCTCCAGCTCAGGGAAGGCTGGGCCTGACTCTTTTCCAAGCTCATGTCTACCCAGTTGATTCCACTCCCTCCTGCTTCAGTAATAATAACAATAATAGTAATAATAGTTCCCTGCTTCTTTATCATCACACCTCAGGCTCTTTCCCAAAAGCCCATTCACAAGTTAAATCCCTTCAGTCCTAAAAATCAAAACACTGTGCTTTGACCCCACTTTCCCCCCAAGCCACCAACTCATCCATCTCCTTCCTTTCCTTTTGCTTTAAAAGGAAAAACAGCCAGGGACAGTGGCGAGAGCACAAGACTGGGAGACAGGAAATGAGCTCTAGCCATGTATTAGTGCTGAGTGGCACTGAACAAGTTTCTTAACCTCTCTGAGCTGGTCTCCTCAAGCTGGACAAACAGTGATGATGAAAATCTTACTCACTTTGCAGGCTTCTTGTGAGGATGGGTTAATTTATGTGGATAAAAGGTGCCTAACATATTCTCTGGCATTTTGTAGCTGCTCAATCAATCATTAATCAGAAGACTAATTTATTTTATTATGTCTACTTTTCATCTTCCATTCCACCCTCCATCACTAGCAGTCTGGCTCTACCTCCCCCACCCCAGCCTATTGTTTTGTCGCTGCAGCCACTGAGGTCACGGCTGACCTCTTATTTGCTGATATTTTTCCCTCTTCGATGCTACCTGTCCCTCTGCGGCAGCTGCGTTTGACTCTCCCTGCCTCTTTCTCTTGGCTTCCCCCCAGGAACTGCTGGCCACAGTGGATCAGACTTTCTTGGCTGGCTCCTCGGCTTCCTGCCCTAGGTCTGCAGGGTCTTCTCTCTGCTCAACTTGTGGGTGCCTCTCCCGGGGGGCCTCACCTCCCTTCACGGCCTCACTTTATCACCAAGATGAAGAAGCACTGGGTCTTATCTCTGGCCCTCCCTTCTGCTCAGGGTCCTCCTCTACCCATCCCTCCTCTCCTCTCCCCATCTACCCAGCAAAGCTGCTTCCCTTCCTGTGCCTCTGGCCTGGGTACCCTCGGACCACCCGGCATCCAAACCAGGAAACCCAATGCCTCTTTTCTCCTTCTCCCCGCAGCCCCAGTCAGCCACCTTCTATCTGAGATCTGCAGATTATTTTTCAGATTGGTTTCCTTTCCCACGCTCCATGCCGTTGTCATATTCTAGCTGTCACCAGATTTTACCTAAACTCCTGTTGGGCCCTCCAACTGGTCTCCTGGACTCCAGTCTCCCCTCGCTCAAGCTCACCTCAACACAGCTCTCTGTTTTTGTCTCAGAACACATTCCCTTCACACACACACACACACCCTCCACACAACAGAGGGAGTGATCATGAACTCTGGCTCCAACCTGTCTTTCCAATCCTCCTTTCCTGCAGTCCTGCTGGCGAATCTCACCTTCCAGCCACAGTGGGTTCTTTTCTCGCCTCCACATGTCTGTCTATGTTGTCTCCTGGACTAGGTTGTTCCCTCTATTTTATGCCCAGAAATAATCAGTTCACCTTCAAGCCTCTACCCACAGAGTCCCTCTGCTGGAGAGCTTCTTCCAACTCCATTCTCACATAGCGTGCGTACCAGGCCCGGTGATAACCCGGAGCCTTTGTCTCCTCTGCCTGGAAAGCTTTGGCTCCAGCTCTTCAAGAGAACGATTCCTTCTCTGGTGTCAGCCCACATGCCCCAGCCACCATACCTCCAGGAGACCCCCAGCCCCACTCCGCTCCCCCTGCAGTTGCTCCTGTCACCAGCCTTATTTATTTCCTTTCTTGTACTTATTACAAATCCCAATGATCTTATGTGGCTGGTTAGGCTCCCTTTGAAGGAAACTCTGAGATGGAGTTCAGCTTATGGGATGTGTCATGAAGAGGGCCCTTGGGATCAACAGCAGTGGAAGGGAGGGGCAGCAAGAAGGAGGAGGCAGAGGGAGCGGTCGACCTTCCCTCCACACTGACGATGGCCTCGGCTGACCCCTCAGGCAGCGGTGGAGGTAAGACATCCTGCAGCTGGGCTGGAAAGGCGGGGCTCTTCGGCCCCAACTCCATCAGCCTTTGGCTGGGACCACTCTCAGAAGAGCACGACCCCAGGCAAGGCAGCTCTCTGCATGCACTGTTAGAGGTCCCCTCGGTTTCTACCGAGCCTTAATTCACTTCTGCATTTCGTCTAATACTTTTTAAAATTTTTCTGAAGCCAAGAATAGATGTAAATGTACAAAGAAACCCCCTAATTTGGGGGATAAATAAAACTGTGGTTTCCTTTTTCAGCAATTGTTTGACGCTCTTGGCTCCAGGGCCTTCTTTCAAGTGCCCGCATCCCCACCAGCCTCCTCTCTGGCCTCCGGCCAAGGTGGAGAGAAGACAAACAGGACCTGGGCGTCCCTCCAACCCACTGCCTGGCCCTGGAGCCTGAGTCCCACTCCTTTCTCCAACTCAGGCAGTTGGAGTCCATGGTTTCGGAGGAGAGCAGCAGGGAGAGGGGATGCAGGCCAGGGGCTCTGAGAGGATGGAAAGCCAAGGTCCTGGCTCCACGGACTTCTCTCTCCCCCCACTGCTGGCAGATGGAGTCAATAAGGATTATACTCAAACTCGGAGTGGTTCCAGGGCTTATTGGAAAAAGGAGGATGGAGAAAATCCTCTTTTCTTCCTCCCCACCTCCAAAGCTGATGAGAAATCAGCAAAGCCAAGTCCAGGAGCATTCAGCCATCTTCCTCCCTTCTCATATCTGTGGCATGCCCTGCCTCTCCTTTTAAATCTGTACTTGTAAGGGCACTGGAACATCTTTCTGGTTTCTTCCCAGGCCTCATCTCACCTTGAAACCACCAGAGGAATGTGTCAGATGCTGTCCCAAGGGGAGAGATCACAGGCAGGTGATTTCTTGAGCCCTGGAAAAGAGAAGAGGAGATGCTGAGCACGGGGCAGGGCAATGACAGGGGGCAGGGCAACGACAGGGGACAGACTAGGCTGCCAGCCTCAAATGAGAAATATCTATGGCCCTGGACCGACCTCCTCTGTCCACCCTGCTCCTCTGTGGACAGAGGGGTTTACATTTTACATCATAGGCAAAAACTTCCCAAACATCCCCTTTTACCACCCCTCTGCTTGCTCCCCAGACTTCCTCTCCCTCCAGCAGCTACCTCATCACTCGCTTGCTCACGTTCATCCATCTTCATAGCCCTCTCTCACAGCTCCCTTCCGCCACCCAGGCCCCCAGCCCCCTTCCCACACAAGCCTCTCGAAATCAGCTCGGATGCCCCATGCAGCGAGGCCAAAAGGAGCCAAAGATAAAACAGTACCCAGAACCTGGTATGCGATCTCGAGGCTCGCAGGAGACGGGTCCTGGTGTTCGTGGGGCCCCCTAAGCCCTAGATTAGAGTGCCTCCCCCACTCCTGGCTGCCCATCAGGGCCCAGTTTCTTTATCCCCGGAAATATCCCAGGACTTAGAATCAGAAATGGAGATTTGAGTCCCAGGCCCACCACTTCCCCACCATGGGATCTGGGGTAATGAAACGTACTGGGGGCTGTTTCACCTTCTAGGCCCACTGAGTATGTCCCAGGAGCCAGAGAGGGCCAAGCCGTGACCCAGCAGGGGCCTGCATGAGTCAGGGGCTGCCAGAGTGGGCGTGACGGAGCAGACACGCTTCTGCCAATGATTCTGCTGAGCAGGAAGGGCCAGATGGTGAAAGTAGGGTGGGATAGGCACAGGGAGGCCACTAGGGAGATGGGGGAGTGAGCCACACCTGATCTCATCTCAGCTGCCGTGCAGGGACCACGATGGGGCTTTTCCTGGGCGGCTCTGTCTGCCGGGGGCAGATAGCTGGATTCGCCTCGGGCTTGTCAGCACAGCACCTGACTCAAATACCAACTAGGGCAGCATAAAACCTCTTTCAGGCTTTCCTGTCCCGTGGCGCCAGCACACGCTTGGGCACATGTGAGCTAATTAGCCTCAGCACGTGGGGGCTCTGCTGGTTCCTGCCGTGTGCGCCTGCACGTACGTAACGCACCTAATTTCTACGCGGCCCATGGCTGCTCACTCTTGGGTGCGAGTTCTCGCTGCCAGATGGATCCTCCTTGGTGGTGAGACCATGTTCCCCATCAGACCAGAGGATCTCAGACAACAGAGGGGAGGAGGGAGTACTGAGTGGAGGGCAGCTCTGGGCTGGGTGCCTGTTCCCAGATCCTGACCCCAGCCCTCATCGTGCATCGCGGGTCTACAGGTCTCTAGGTCAGTAACACTGCCCACCCGGGTCTGAGGGAGGCTGCGGGAAAGGGCCCACTCTGGGAGCTGGGAGGCGCTCTCTGTGGATGCTCGCTGTGCCCCCTTCCCCTCCCCTCTCGTGATCTCACCTCTCCTTCCTCAGTTCCCAGGGCCATCTGGCTTGTCCCTCCTGTGGTCTTCAGCTCATTCCAAAATCTGGTGTCAGTGACTGGTAAGTCTTACAGGTTTTCTGTTGGGGAAAGAAATGAATGAAAGGCCATCATTAACAAATGATGTGAAGTGAAGGTGTTTCCCCTGACAGGGATGTTTGCATCTGAGCCTGCTCTCTCCGGGTGGGACGAAGGGCATAGTGCTCATGAAAAGAATTTCAGGTTTCAGTGATCGGATGGTGTTGGGAGGAAGAAATTTTTCTGCACCCTTATAGGTTCTTCTGGCTGGTTTAAGAATTAAGTTGACATGAGACAGACTAACAGGTGAAAACCAAACAAAAGTTTAGTAACATGTATACATGAGAGAGACCCAGGAAAACTGAGGAACACCCCAAATTGCAGATATCAGCACCTTAAATACCATCTTCAGCTAAAGCCAAACGAGGAGGTGGGGGATAGGGGCTTGGGACCTCAAAGGGGGAGGCAATTTACATGGAGATGGAAAAGTAGATGTCTGGTAAATAAATGTGTGCTGGGGCCCTGCAGAGACAATGAGACCCAGAGAGGAATTCTAACAGACATTGCTGGGTTTCCCCCTGTCCACACACTTCGTTTGTACTACTGCAGACCCTTGAACAATGCAGGGGGTCGGGGTGCCAATGCTCCGCATAGTGCAAAGTCCTTATATGGCTTACAGTCAGCCCTCCCTATCTGTGTCTCCTCCGTGTCCACCGTTCTGCATCCTCGAATTCAATCAGCTGCGGGTGATGCTATATTGTAGCATTTACTACTGAAAAAATTCTGCATGTAAATGAGCCCACACAGTTCAATCCTTTGTTATTCAAGGGTCAACTGTGTAGTTATCTACGGTGTTAGCTCCCTTCCTGGAATGGTCCTCTAAATACTTTGAGGCAGTTAGGGAGAAGATCAAAGGTTCCTCCTTGATTGTCCTCAGCTCAAAATAATTTGCGTGCCCAAGAGACACATTTGAGGATGGTAAATTTTGCCCTCCTACAAAGGCAAAGTAAAATTTTGGTTAGGGGTGTCTATCATTCCTGTGCCCTACCTCAGAATAGGTCGAGCTACGCACCTAAATACCTATAGCAGCGAAGCTGGCCATAGTGGGAAATACACTCTGAGATCAGCAGAAAGTGCCAGGGGAGGAAGGGCTTAGGCAGAGCTGCCTTAAAATCTAGGTGATGAAGCCATGGAGGTAAAAGGCAGCGGAAGGAGCACAGGATGCTCAGCAGACCTGAGTTCTAGTCCCAGCTGAGCCCCTCTGTGGGCCTGAATTTCTCATTTTAAAAAATAGACAGGGAGATCTTTTACCTACCTAACATTCTATGGGGGTGCAGAGGGGAAGCTGAGGCTATCTAGGACGGGCAGGGATCTCTGCAGCTTTGTCAAGAATGTAACAGAACCTCCCCGAGAGCTGACTCAGCCCACAGAGGACCAGGGATGGGCGTCTAGGGGCTCAGGAACCCAGCTCACTCTTCCTGGCTCCCCATGAGCCAGGCCACAGGGAGCCAGGGCAATTCTAGCCACAAGTCCTTCTTGAAGGCCTCCAAGAAGAGTCAGATCCCCACCAGGCCTCTCTCCTATCCAATTCTTCCTTTCAGCAGCACCTTGGCTAAGGAGCTAGAAATGACATCCTGTCTGATTCCATTTAAAGGAAATTCAAGAAAGGTCATAGAAATCTTAACAGTGGTCACCCATTCAGTGAGGGAAGAGGCCCTGGGGAGTCCACTGTGGTGTTGGCGATACTCTGCATCTTGATCTGGTGGTGGTGATAGAGGTGTATACATATACCATAATGCACCGAGCTGTCCTTGAACATGTGTGTGCTTTACCGTATGTAAATTATACCTCAATTAAAAAAAGAAAACGATCAATAGCAGAAGAGATCAGAAATGGTTCCAGGCCAGGGAGAGCAGTGCCGGAAACAGGGCAAAGTGGGAGCAGAGTGGGACGTGTGTAACCAAGAGGAAGAGCTGGAAAGATAAGGGGGGTGGACCAGAGGCAGGAGGCACTGGAAAACGAGAGAGAAAGAGCAACGGAGAAAGAGCAGGAAAGGAGGGCGACACAGAAGAGGAGTACAACCATCAGCATTGGTGGCGTGGGCAGGAGGAAGTGGCAACTTGGCTAGAGATGTCAGGTGACCTTAAGGTCCTCAAAACCACCCCTACATCCTTTTAAGGATGGACAGTTCTAGGGAACGTCGGTGCCTTGGGAGGTGGATAAGCTGAGACACGTGACAGGTTTTGCCAGGCTGCAGGGCTAATGTTTGTGGCTACGCAGGGTGACAGGAGTGGGGAGAAGTTCTTTGATATCCTTACCACTAGATGGTCCTGAGACTCACCCTCTAAGCTGAAGAAGAAAGGGCTTCTCATTGATTTGTCCAGCTTCCACTGCTGGGAAGAATCAAGCTCATCTAACATTTAGAGTTTGCAGACAGCTGAACTGTGACTTGCACCACTTAGAGCAGGGCCGACATTGATGTACACTGTTAATATTAAGCTCTAAGTGGCTTCTGTATGTTATCCAAAAACGAAGAGTAAAACTGAGCAAATTCATGCCTTCTTTTAAAAAATGGGCGGTCTTTAAAAAATGATGATTCAGAGCTCAAAGTCACAGAATGGATCTAAGAAGATGAAACTCCTTGAGGGGAATCCCTGGGGAGGGGGGTTGGCAGCATCCTCTGCTCCCCAGCCCCACCTGCCTGAGCACAGCCAAACTTGGGGCTCCATCCAGGACACCTCCATTTTCTGTTTTACCTACTTGCCAAGAGCGAGGGCTGGGGGGTCAGCCTACCTGGATTAGAATTCTCTCTCTTTTACTTACTTGCTGTCGAAACCATATACTTTGATTTTCTCATCTGTAAAATGGGATTATAATGGTATCTACCTCTTAAAGTGATTCTGAGGATTAAATGGTTTAATACGTGTAACATACTTAGACATACCCATGCCTGGGACATTTTTAATGCTCAGTAAATGTTGTTGTTATGATTATGACCATTATCCCTGAGCACGCATTTTCTTTGCTCCTATAGACCCACAGCCTGGGGTATCTTTCCTCACCTCCCCAGGAAGATGCTTCCCGGGCTGGGGACTCAGTTTGAGTCCAGGTGATGACTACATAGTCTCCTTCTCTCCTCACCCTCAAATAGAGTGAAAAATTGAGTTGGTTCAGCAAACCTATACCTTTTCTACAATGTCTTGTATCCCACACTTATTTATCTCCCCGAATATACGCTACTACGCTTCTTGAGGGCAGGGCCTGGGTCTCATTTACATAGTACCTCGCCCCGTGCTGGGCACTCCCTGAACCAAGGCATCTGCTGCTTTTGCTGTCTTCTCCCGGGTGGTCCATTGACAGAACCCCCAGCCACAGCTGGAAGCTCTAAGCTGAAGCTCCCAATGGTTCCCTGGTGCAGGCATACGCTGTGGACAAGAATCCACTGTGCAGAAACGAGGCACAGGGAGCCCTTTCAAAAAAGAGAGTATATTTCCCTTCATACGCTGCCCAGACTTCTCCTCTAATCTCTGCCTGCTACACATCTCTATTTGGAAGCCAAATGGCAGCTAACCACACCATATCCAGGACAGAGCTCCTGATACTCCTACTTTAACCGGATCATCCTATATTCCTCTCCATCTCAATAAAGAACAACTCTACCCTTCTGGTCGTTCAGGTCAAAAATCCTGGAGCCATTCTGGGTGCCTCCCTTCTTTTTCACAACCCTCAATGAATCCATCAGCCATCCTGTTATGTCTACCCTCAAAATACCCAAACACTTCCTACAGGGGTGTTTTGGGAACTGATTGCTAAATATTCATGAAATTTTTGAGCTGGTTGTTAAGTCATAAGTAAGGTGAAGTCAGCCATGGTGGAAATATTTACACCATAGAAATGGGCAAATGTTAAAAATCACAGTTTTTATTTTTATTTTTTCCAGCAAGCTGGTTCCCAAAACTTCACTGACTTCTCATCCCCTTCACTACAACCCCATGTCCCCAGCCTCCATCATCTCTCATCTGGATCATTGCAACAGCCTCCTCTCTGGTCTTCCTGCTTTAACTCTTGCCACCCTTTAGTGTACCCTCAAACAGTAACCCTTTAAAAACACAGGTTGTGTCATGTCCAGGCTATGCTGGAAACTCCAGAGGCTCCCCATCCCACTCAACGTAGAAGCCTAAGTTCTAACCAAGACTCACAAGGCTCTATGGATCTGATCCTCCACCACCTCTCTGACCTCACTTCTACTACTCTCTCTCACTTCATTCCGGCCACAGAGACCTCCTTGATGCTCCTTAAACATGCCCAGCATTCCTCTGCCTCAGGGCCTTTGCACTTGCTGTTCCTGCTGCCTAATAAGCTCTTATCCTCCATGAGCTCATGGCTTTCTTGCTCATTTTCTTCAGTTCTCTCTTTATGAGAGAAAGATCAGAGTGATTACTCTGTGAGCATCAGCTTTCTCTCACTCTGCCATTACTCTCTATCTCCCTTATACTCCATTTTTTTCCTATGTCTATCACCACCAGAAACATTTCATATTTATTTCTCTCTGTGGCTATTGTTTACCTCCCCACCCCACCCCCAACTAGAATGCAAGCTTCACCAGGGCTGAGACGTTGTTTTGTTCCCTATGCACCCCTGGTGCCTCGAATATGTCGGGTACATAGTAGGTGCTCAATAAATACACACTGAGTGACTGATGCTGCTTATATCCCCAATCCCTGGGCAGGGGGATCACAGCAGCAAGGTGGAGCAGCCTCCACTGCTGGACAGAGACGGTCCCCCTTGGGCCTCCTCACTGCTCCAGTTTCCTGGAGAATCCCACTGCTACCAGGAATTTAAAAAGAACACTTAATTGAGCGAATAGCAATCAAAGTGCTAAGGGCCCCCATGAGAATGAATCCCTGGATACAAGAAAACTTTAAGGTGTAAGTCTGAAGCGAAGCTGAACACAAGCTCGTCTACCAGTGTTTATAAGAGTGTTTTCATAAGGCAAACTTGAATTTCAGGCTGAACTGATTAAAAAAACCAAATGTTTGTATCTTCATTTGCTATGGGCCAAAGAAAGTAAAAATATGAATATATATATACATACGTACACATGTATATTGGCCTATGTGTGTGTGTGTGTGTGTGTGTATATATATATATATATATATATATATATATATATATATATATATGTCAACAGGTGTGCTGGTTCATTTTATGTATCAACTTGATTGGGCCATGGGGTGCCAAGATATTTAGTTAAACATTATTCAGGGTGTGTCAGTGGTGAGGGTATTTTTGGATGAGATTAACATTTGAACTGGTAGACAAGATAAAGCAAAGTGCCCTCCTAATGTGGGCGGGGTTCGTCCAATGAGTTGAAGGCCTGGATGGAACAGAAAGCCTGACCCTCCCTCAAGTAAGAGGAAACTTCTTGCCTGAACGTTTAAGCTGGGACATTAGCCTCTTCCTGCCTTCAGACTCAAACTGAAACATCGGCTCTCCTTGGGTCTTGAGTCGGCCAGCCTTCAAACTGGAGCCACACCATTGGCTGTCCTGGGTCTCCAGCTTGCTGACTGCACATTTTGGAACTTCTCAGCCTCCATCCCTGAGTGAGCCAATTCCTCATATTAAATAAATAAATAATACACACACATCCTATGTGTTCTATTTCTCTGACTAATGTAATGTGTGTGTGTGGACTTTATAAATACCACACTGACCCTTGAACAACGTGCAGTCAAAAATCCACATATAACTTTTGACTTTCCAAAACCTTTACTCATACCTACTGTTGACTGGATGCCTTACCGACAACATAAACAGTTAATTAACACATATTTTACGTATTATGTACTGTATTCTTACAATAAAAATAAGCTAGCAGAAAGAAAATGTCAAAGTAAAATACATTTATAGTATTGTACTGTATTTATCAATACAGTAAGTTTATGTCATCTGTTTAAGAGATGAATTGTCTGTCCTTACATCAATATTGTCTCATATGATACAAGATGCTGTAGATGTTATTCAAATTACTAACATTGGATATCAAGAATGAAAAGAGTGTCAAAAAGAAACTGGTATTTATTTACAGGTATGATGATTCATGCACTGATAACAAAGAAGCTGCAATATAATTGCTTTAGTGTAATCAATAGGGTTGCTTCATGGTAGACTAGCCTATATGCTAATGAATCAATCATTATAAAAATTTATATGGAATACAGTGTTACAGTCATATTCATAATACAGTATTAGAATCATTGTTACTTAAAAAAAAACTACTTACTTGTGATGATAGGCTGATATGCAGTCTCCAATTATGAGGGAGAGAAGCATACTGCATGGTAATATAATTTTTTGAAAGCAAAGCTATAAAACAGTGAAAAAACTAACACATTAATATTTATATTAAACGTCACTCACCTCATGTCTATGTCAGCATCGGCTATCCACTTCAATACAATTCCGGCACGTGATGTTCTTCAAGTATAGTTCCTATATTTGTTGGAAAAAAATTAGCGTGTAAGTGGACCCGCCCAGTTCAAACCCGCGTTGTTCAAGGATCGACTGTGCATACTTGTGGGGCAACGGCCAGTAGCCCGGGCGATGTTTGTGGGTAGGCAGAGGTTATGACTCTCTTATTGTAAGAGGCCTTCTTTACACAGAAGTAAAAGAAGACAGTTACTCACTTACTTGGTGTCCTCCTGGCCACCAGCAGCTTTCCTGCTGCCATAGGACAGAAATGCAGGCAGCAGGAGAATTGGGCGTGGCCTCCAGAGCAGCCTGGGTTCCTGGGAGGTCTTTTTCTCTAGATTCAAAGCCACCTTGAGTCAAGAGACACAGAGTGTAGGGGCTGGGCATGGTGAGGCAAGTGGAATGGCCTCCCCTTTGTAAAAATACTTTTATTGAAGTATAGTCAGTTTACAATGCTGCATAAATTTCTGGTGTACAGCACAGTACTTCAGTCATATAGGAACATACATATATTCGTTTTCATATTCTTTTTCACCGTAAGTTACTACAAGATATTGAATAATGGCCCCTTTTCTGATCACGACAGTTTTACGGCTGAGAGGCCACAGGAGGAGGGAGAGAAGAATGAACAACTCAGAATGCATTCCTTCACAGACTCCCACATTCAGGGAGCAGCTCTGCCCCTCGATTCTCTAGGTCAGATAATGGCACTGCCATCCCCAAGTCACTCAAGATGGAAACCTCAGAGACATCTTTCACCCCCCTTCACTCTGGGCCCCCCTTTCACCGTCACCACATCTGAGTGACATCATCACTTCCTTCTCACTCCAGAGTCATGAGACAGTGTGAACCGTGGTTAGCCTGGGGAGAGGGACTGGAAAGACGGGCAAGAGAGGAAAACACTTATTTTAGAAGTTTCTATACTGTCTGCGTTTTCTACACTGTTGCTAAATTACTCATCTTGGCTGTCAACAGACATCAAATAGATAATCTGAATAAATATGCACACACACACATATAATGTGTTTATATAATCAGCTGCATATGTTAACTACCTCCATGGCCATGTCCCTGGTAGGGCCAGCATCACTTCCTGCCTTCTGACTGGTCTCCTTTCTACAAGCCCCTCCTGACAAATCAATCCTGCACACTGACGCTAGAGTTACCGCTCTCAGACACTATTTGAAGTGATTCTGGGTCATTTTCTTCCTCAATATAATACAAGGTCATGACTATCAAGTGTGAAATTGCCTAGCTTGGTGCCCGCTGCTTAGGAAGCACACAATGAATGCTGGTTTCTTTTTTTTTATTTATAGGTCTTCAGAGGGTCTCCACTGATCAAAGAACAAAGCACCCCACTTCTTAGCTGGTGCCCCAGGACATCTTGCTGGCCTGGTTTCCACAGTGCACACTGCATTCAGGCCATACAGAAAAGCTCTGGGGTTTCCCCCACACCTGCCAATTTCTTTCCTGTACTTTCCTGGCTTGTCAAAATCCTTCCTGGCCCTCTAGGGACCGTCTCAAATGCCATCTTTGCCAGGAAGTTTTCCAAAAGCACCCTCTTCTGCACCACCACAGGACTTATTGGTTCTATCTTTTCTTTGTTAAATATGTATCACTTTTGGAAATCACGTATTAACGCCTTTTGAAATGCTTCCTCCACCTCCAGCTTCCCTTGTCTCTGGCCCAGTTGCAATGAATTAATTCATTAATTATTTATTGAGGGTCTACCATGTGCCAGGGACTGTACTGGACACCAGGGGGGGAGTGATATTGATCAGCAAGTTAGAGGCAAATCTCTTCCCACTGTAGTCGGGGAGGCTATTGAGGCGGGAGGGTCTCTGGAGCTGAGAAGTGAGCAGAGACATGAATGAAGTGAGTGATTAGCGGTGTCAGGAGAGCCCTGTGGAAGGAAGGAGCTGGCATGTTAAAAAAGGTCAAGAAGTCAGTGTGACAAGATGCAAGTGGATGAGAGGGAGCCCAGAGAAGAGGGAGCTGGGGACATGGTCAAGACCAGGTCATGGGAGAGGAGTGTCATGGCCTGGTTTTCATTTTTAAACATCACCTGAGGTTCTGAGTGTAGAAGAGATGACAAGAAGTGGAGGACCAAGAATGAAATCAGAGGAATCAATAGGGAGACGAGGTAAGAAATGATGGAGCTTTATACCAGGGTGGAACTGGCAATGGTGGATTTGAGGACTCCTTTGAAAGAAGAATAGTGTTGTCATTTACTGAGATAAAGGCAGAGTAGCAAGGAGTGCAGGATGGGCACTAGGGTAAGAATTTCATTGTGGGCCCATCAACTCTGAGATGTCTATTAGACACGCAAGAGGAAATGTCGCAAATGGAATTGGATATATCAGTCTGGCTTTCAAAAAGAGATCTAGGCTGGAATTGGTTGATTCAACTGATTAAGTAAAAATTTTAAATAAATACCCTTTATCATTCATTTATTGAGCCATTAGGATGATCCATATAAAACACCATCTTTATATTTCAAAATGATCAAGTATCAGCCAATTTCATATAGTTCAAGCTGACATATCCAAAGTGCCCTGCCAAGCAAAGGCTATAAAGGATAAAGATGTATTGGGGAGTAACATTTACTTAAATCTATTTTTTAAACCTTTACTTAAATCTATTTTTTAAACAGTTTTGTTGAGATATAATTGACTTGCAAAGAACTGCACTTATTTAATGTGTACAGTTTTATGAACCTGGACATATGCAAACACCATCACCACAATCAAGGTAACAGACATATCCAGCACCTCCCCAAAGTTCCCCCGTGCTCCTTTGTTTGTTTGTGGAAAGAACACTTAGCATGAGATCTACCCTCTTAATGAACTCTGAGGTGCACATTACCATGCTGTTAACTCTAGGATGTGGCACAGCAGGTCTCCATAACTTGTTCCTCTAGCAGAACTGGAATTTTACACTCATTGAACAACTCTCCATTTCCATCCCCACCGCCAGCCCTGGCAACCACTGTCATATTCTCTTCCTCTGTGAGTTTGACTATTTTAGATACTTCTATATAAATGAAATTATGCAGTATTTGTTCCTCTGTGACCAGCTTATTCACTTAGCATAATGTCCTCCAGGTTCGTCCATGTTGTTACAAAAGGCAGGATCTCCTTCCTTTTTTAAAGGCTAAATGATACTTCATATGTATACACATACATATGTATCATATGTATACACCACATTTTTTGTCAATCCATCCATCAGCGGCTACTTGGGTTGTTTCCTTATCTTGGCTGTAGTGAATAGTGCTGCAGTGAACACGGGAGTGCAGCTATTTCTTCAAGATCCCGATTTCAGTTCTTTTGGATATATCCTGAAGTGGGAATGCTGGACCTTATGATAGTTCTATTTTTAATTTTTTGAGGCATCTCCATACTGTCTTCCATAGCTGCTCCATCAGTTTAGACTGCCATCAATGGTATACGAGGGTTCCGATTTCCCTACAACCTCACCAACACTTGTTGCCTCTTGTCTTTTAAATAACAGACATCCTAACAGGTGTGTGATGATATTACATTGTAGCTTTGATTTGCATTTCCTTGATAATTCATGGCCTTGAGTATCTTTTCACATACTTGTTGGCATTTGTATGTCTTCCTTGGAGAAATGTCTGTTCAAGTTCTTTGCTCACTTTCTAATCAGTTATTTGTGTTTTGCTGTTGAGTTGTAGGAGTTCCTTGTATATTTTGGAAGTTAACCCCTTTTCAGATATATGGTTTGCAAATATTTTCTCCTGTTCTGTAGGTTGCTTTTTCATTCTGTTGTTCCCTTTGCTGAACAGAGGCTTTTCAGTTTGATGTCGTCCTATTTGTCTATTTTTTCTTTTGTTGCCTATGCTTTTGATATAAACCTAGATGAGACGCTCAAAGAGTGATTAGGACACATAAAAAGGACCCAAGAATCGCCTCACTGGCTAAATCTGGGACAATTTCAGCTTCAAGACAATTAATAATTGTAAGAGATGCAAGCCGTTGAACAAAATAGGAGTCTGTAAGTCCACACCGAATAAACAAATAATAAACAAACAAACAAAAAATAAGACAAGGAAAAGTTCTTCTTTGAAGTATAAGCCAAATAAGTGAAAATGGGATCATGGAAACAGAAAATCACCATTTGGCAACAACCATAGTGTTATTTGATTCAGATGGAAGTCATTGATGGAGGCTGGGAGGTAGAAGTTAAATGAAGAATAGGATATTGGCATCATACATAATACTACTAAATTGCAAAGGTAATAATGGTGACTTTAAGGTGGAGAATGGCAACATGGCCAAGGAGTCAACTAGTGTGTGGAGACAGATGGACATCGTGTGCCCTCCCAACGTGAGGCAGTGAGAAGAGCATGGTGCCATTTCTGCAATATTCCTGCCAGGAAATCCTGACCTGACTCTGCCAGAAAGAAGCTTCAGATGACTTAGGTTGAGGGACATCCTGGAGAATGTAAAGCCGGTACTTTACAATCATCGAGGACATGAAAGTCAGGAAAACTGAGGAACTGTTCCAGACAGAGGAGATTAAAGAGGTAAGACAACCGAATGCAGAACATGCTCCTTGCTGGCGACCTGGACCTGGAAGGAAAGGGTCATTGCTGGGACAGTTGGTGAAATCTGGGTGGAGTTTGGGAATTGGATGATGATGTTGTATCAGTGTCGATTTTCTGATTTGCAGGGTTGTACAGTAGTTATGTGGAGAACAACCCGGGTTTTGAGAAATAAACACTGCAGTATTTAGGAGCGATAGGACATCATGTCGGCAACTCAGTTTCAAGTGGTTCAGGAAAAGACTAGTGATAATGGGTATAGGAAAACATAAATCATCATACACACACCACACGGTGGGGGTGAACAAATGCAGTGAAACACTAGCAACGAGGGCATCTGGGTGAAGGTGCGGGACACAGAAATTCCTTATACTGTACTTACAGCTTTGTAGTAAGTTTGCAATTATTTCAAAACAAATCATTTTTAATGCAGGGACGAAAGAGTAACGTAAGCATCCTTTCTCCCCAAAGCGACCTCAGCTCCTTGAGAAATGTCTGCCTTCCACTGCAGTTGTTTCCCTTGGCACGGCTCCAGGCACACGGGGCGCTGGTGACACAGACCTGCGGGCAGGCGGGCCAGGGCATACATGCACAGTCCTTGCAAGGTTTGGGCTTCCCCACTTTGCAAGTTTTCACAGAGTTAATCGGATGTAACATGACTGAGCAATTAGGAATTGCAATTGCCTTCACAAACTGTTATTGGTTTTACCTTGATTGCTATGGGGAGCAATCATCCTGAGTGAGGAAAGGAATCGGTGGTGAGCAGGGCAGAATCGCAGAGCTGATCTGTATCAGAGGTCTGCTAGTCCACAGGTCTTGCAAGTGTTTGCTGACCTTCTGTGGTTGAGAACCAGGCTGCTGTTCACTTTGATAGTCTAGATAGAATCTTGCTGATTTGGGTCGGGTTGTATACATTGTTCAGGATTCAGTGGCGTTTGAGTTTGGTGTTGTCAGTTTTGATCAGCCAGTGTATTATTTTTGGTTTTCAGTTAACAAAATACACATGGAGAGCTATAAAAGCACCTTTCTTATTGAAATTCCTTCAAAAATAATTCTGTCTGTTACACAAGTCTGAAATTCTCTGGCTTCTCATCCCTTTTGTCCCTTTGAAATAGTTGTTTATGCAACACAATTTTTGGATGTTTCTTTTCTAAAGGCTGTAGTGCTAGGCTGGAACATTTCAGAATTTCAGATTCAGAGCTGGAAGAGGACTTAGGGGTCGTCTAGTGCACAGCGTCTGATGCAGACTGACTTCTACACCATGGACCCCAAGGGGTACAGCTAAAGAGTGAGCAGAAAGAGGACTTGAGCCACAGGTGTCCAGCCCCCGAGAAAGAATGGGATGTGAGCCAGCAAAACTTTATCTTTCTCAGCTATAGCCAGAGGTAGAAAGCACCGACCCCGTCAAGCAGGGATTCTACCAGCAAAACCAGAATGGGGTCTCAGCCTCTGCATAAACCCCTCCAGTGACAGGATCTTGGCATCTCCCAGAAAGCTCTGTCTGATGCCCTCTAATCTAACACTCAACTGAGGTCATGCTCTTTGCTCCTCCCCTTCCCTCCTCACCCTGGTACCTCACCCTGTCTTCTACTTCTCTGCAGATCAGGCTAGGCCAGATCTGGAGGCACATTGTGAGGCAGCCCCGTGGGGTGGGAGAGGCCCCTAATGCCCCCCCAGGGGGTGCTGTAGCTGTCGCTTGCCTGTAGTCTCTTTGACAGCTTTGTGCTCTGTGCTATAAATAAATGATTTTGAATACTTATCTGCTTCCCTCTGTCTGCTTTTCAAGTTATTTTTGGGTGACAGGCTTCTTCAGGGGTAGGTGGGGACCTGCATCATTGAAGACCACGCCTGTCTATTCAAAGGCAAATAAGGTCACAACTGCGTGGTACAGGCTGGAGCGGTGGGCAGTGGGTCCAGGACTTGTCTTCAGATTCAGAGCAGCGCTGAAGTGTCCCAGGCAGACCACAGACCCCAGTAAGGTCCAAGCTACTCCCCACAGATAATCCTGAGCTTTGCTCCTCTCCCCTCACCTAACTTTGCATCCGCAGGCACTATTCACTTGGAACAAGCAACGTGGAATGTTCAAAGGACCCTAGAGCAGGAGTCAGGACCCCTGGGCTCCTCTCCAGCCTGCAACTTCCTGGTTGGGTGGCTTTGACTGACTCACTACTTCTCTGTACCTCAGTTTTTTAATCCATCAAATGGGACTGCTACTCACTGCCCTACTTGGTTAGAGGGCTGGAATGTGGGCGTTCATCTCCTGCTTCGGAGGGCAGCTTTGGCTGCTGAGCTCCCAAAACCACGGCCGGAGCTCCGACCACCCCCTCTCCCTGGGAGGCCCTTGGTGACCAGCAGCCAGGACCTCAGGGACATTTCTAGCTTGGCAAACTAAGCTGTATTCTTTTGACCTCAAGTGTCCGTGAAAGAAACTCAAAAAAGGAAAGCCTAGGTGAGGGGAGGGTATAGCCCAGTGGCAGAGTGTGTGCCTAGCATGCACGAGGTCCTGGGTTCAACTCCCAGTACCTCCACTGAAAACAAATAAATAAATAAACCTAATTACTTCTCCCCACCAAAAAAACAAAACAAAACAAAAAACAAACCCAACAAACAACTGTTTAAAAAAAGAAAAAAAAAAAGAAACTCTGGTTTACTAAGGTCTCATTTGAGATCCAAACTTAGAGGAGTCTTGAGACAACAGCTCATCCTAGTAGAATTGCTCTCCTCCAACCCCTGCCCCTCCCTCCAGGGCCACCAGACCCACTCTTCTGACGAAAGACACCCTTGCCTTTTCCTCCAGAGGACCCTCCTCAGGCCCTTCCTCTTTCCCAGACACTCCTGCCGCTGTGCCCCCAGGCCTGCCCCTCAGCCCCTCCCCACCCCCATCAGAGCATCTCTCCCTCAAATTGTTCAGGCCTCCAGTGCCTGTAGTCAGGGCTTGGCCCTGAGGACACTTAGACCTTTAGCCATTGGTCTGAGGAATCACCCACATTTACAATGGTTTTCTGAGTCTACAGAGGGAGAATTGATGCTCCTACTCAAGTAGTTTTCGTAACACACAGCACCGAGGTGTCTGAATGTTTCAGGAAACTGCCATCAGCCTCAGGAACCATCCCTCCCTATTTTCAGGACTTTGTTCTACCTGCGTCCATCCCTGCCAGGTCCTGCTCCCCATGGAACTCGGTTGGGCTCCAGCCCCAGGCCTTTGAACACATGTCTCCCTTCAGGGTCCCATGCTGAGGCTCCAGTGGCTGCTGCTGCCACAGCGTGGTGGCGGGATTCCCTGGCAGGACGCCCTGTTCCCAGCCAGCCGGGGCTCCTCGTCAATCTGTCACCAGCTGTTGCCCCACCTTCCCTGCCCCTCTGCCCCCTCACTCTAGTCCAGTTCATTATTCAGCCTTTTTCTGCTTTTCACCCTCCACTGATTCACAGCGGGTTCCAATTAATTTTAAACGGTCACCAATTTTCCTCACGCCTCGGGCAATAATGGAGATTTAGGTCTAAATTAAAATTTGCTAATTTAGAAACATTTGCCCACTCATCGCTGCTGAAGCGCTATCACTTGGCAGGCCTGTCTCTTGGTCTCTGGAGGGGTTAACCCAGGAGTTCTCAGCCCAGGTGATTTTGCCTCTCAGGGGGCAAGTCTGGACACATTTTTGGTTGTTACTACTTGGGCATTAGTGGAGTGAGGCCAGGGAGGCTGCTAAACATACTACAATGCACAGGACAGATCCCCACAGCAAAGAATTATCTGGCCCAAAACAGCAATAATCCTGAGGCTAAGAAACCCTGGGTACAGAACACCCCCAGGCTTCTCCCCTAGAAACCTTTCCTTGCACAGCCGTGCATCTCCAGAGCAGGCTTTGAACCTTTCGTTTCTCCAGATCCAGAAACTTAGAAGTGCAAAATGATCTCCTTAGATGTTCCAGATCTGTTTTCTTTGGCCTTTTAGTTTGTTTGTTTTAAATGCATCCAATATTCAGAACTGGAAGCTTTTGCAAGAAAATTTGTATTTATAGCTTGTCCTAAAAACTAGAAGATGCGTTAACACTGGTCCCCAGTTCCTCAAAGGCGGCACTCATTGGGAGCTGAGCAGTTGCTCCCCATAGCCTTTCACATGGGCCATTGCTTGTCCAGTCCACCTCAGTCTCCACCACTCCCTATTGTCTCTGACCTTGAGTGTCGTGGTCATTTATCATCATGCTTGCTCTGGGGCTTTCTCCTAGCAGAGGAACACTGCTGTCCCACACCTCAGCCAAAAATTGGAAAGTAGGAGATAGACTGAACGGCACCTAGAGCCTGCACGCATTTTTATTACCCACTTTTGCTGGTGGGTATTTGACTGTGCAACCCCTGGTCCAGATGGACTCACGCCAGGGCAAGTGACTGGACCAGTTGACCCAAGAGTCCCTCCCGCAGACTCACGAGACAAGGGGAGGTGGGTGGAAGGTCACTCTTGTGCTCTTTTCCCAGTTCCAAGTTTTCTGCTGGGATTGGATCCACATCAAATGCTCTACATGGACCTGCAAAAGAGAGAGGCAAAGAGCGGGCCTCAGAAAGCCAATAGGCACACGAAAAGATGCTCAGTATCATTAATTATTAGAGAAATGCACATTAGACCTACAATGAGTTATCACCTCACCAGTCAGAATGGCCATCATTTAAAAGTCCACAAATGATAAATGCTGGAGAGGGTGTGGAGAAAAGGGAATCCTCCTGCACTGTGGTGGGAATGTAATTTGGGGCAGCCACTATAGAAAACAGCATGGAAATTCCTTAAAAAACTAAAAATAGACTTACCATATGATCTAGCAATCGCATTCCTGGGCATATATCTGGAGGAAAGTCTAATTTGAAAAGATACATGCACCCCAATGTTCACAGCAGCACTATTTACAATAGCCAAGACATGGAAGCAACTTAAATGTCCATCGCCAGATGACTGGATAAAGATGTGGTATACATATACAATGGAACACTATTCAGCCATCAAAAAGAATGAAATAATGCCATTTGCAGCAACATGGATGGACCTAGAGATTATCATACTAAGTGAGGTAAGTCAGAAAAAGACAAGTATTATATGGTATCACTTATATGTGGAATCTAAAAAAATGATACAAATGAACTTACTTACAAAACAGAGACTCACAGACATAGAAAACAAACTTATGGTTACTAAAGGGGAAGGAGGGGAGGGATAAATTCGTAGTTTGAGATTAGCAGATCCTAACTACTGTATATAAAATAGATAAACAACAAGGTCTTATTGTATACCACAGGGAACTATACTCAATATCTTACAATAACTTATAATGAAAAAGAATATATAAATGTATAACTGAATCACTATGCTGTACACCAGAAAGTAACACAACATTGTAAACCAATTGAACTTCCAAAAAATATGAAAAGGAATATATATATATATATATATATATATATATATATATATATATATATAAACTGGATTATTCTGCTGTACACCAGAAATTAAAACACAGTGCAAACTGACTATACTTCAATTAAAAAATAAAAGAGTGGGCCTCAGTCACAGAGCCTGAGGGCCCTGGTCCCCACCCCATCTTCTAACACAGAATTGGTGAACTGTGGCCTACAGGCTAACGAAGACTTGCTATTGTTTTGTAAATAAAGTTTGAGGTACATTTATCTGTTGTCTGTGGCTGCTTTCCTGCTACGCTGGCAGAGTTGAGCTGTTGCTACAGAGACTGTCGGGCCCACAAAGCCCTGAAATATTTACTGTCTGATTCTTCACCGACCAAGTTTGCAGACCCCTGTTCCGACATAGCAGTATCTCCCATTGGTATACACTTTGCAATTTACAAAGCACTTTTTAAATCCTCCTGGCAATCCTGTGGTGTGGGCAGGGCAAGAACTGCCAAAGGTACAAATAATCATTTTTGAGCGATAGCTGGATGCTTGGCGCTGAGCTCTGCTCTTTCACAGGCATTTCCTCACAGCAGCCTTGTGAAGTCATTATTTTAACTTTACAGATGATGCAACAGAAGCTCAGAGAGGTTAGGTGACAGGTCCAAGTTCACCCTCAAGTCTGTCCGGCTCCACGCCGGGCATATCTGTTCCCCAGCCTGCTCTGACACAGGGGTCATGACCCTTTGCACACTGTGCGGGGGTGTTCCCACCACAGCGCTCCCAGTGAACCACAGGCACAACTGTTGGAGCTGTAGATTTCACACTCCCTGACAGCGACCCATTCGGAACTAGTGCTGCCAGGTGGAAACAGATGCTGTGAACACCAAGCCAAGCTCCCTTCTAACCCTGATGGTTGGCAATGCCAGGACATAAGAGCCAGAGACCTGGGGGTGGTTAAAAAGGAGGACAAAGGGAGGAGGTCTGAGTTGAGAGCACAGCCCAATGGCCACAGTGGGGATGACGGCCAGGGAATCAGGGCAAACAAAAAGCAACTGTGTGTTTCATTGCAAGCTGCCCGGCCGCCTGTGAAGGGTAATAGATGCAAAGCTTCAAAGAGTTATAATCCAGCTAGATAGGCCAGGCCACATGGAACCCACACACCTTGCTGGAGTAATTCATGCCACGTTAACTCTGTGCACTTGGGCCTCCATGTGCAACCGTGTGTGTCTTGGCATCTGTGCTTTGTGTGAGCGAGCAGGGCTGGCCAAGCCCATGGGACCGGTAGATGGTTTCATGTACGGGAAACGATGTCAGGTACCAGGAGGAAGTGATGACCCCGAAACATCTGGACCTACCACAGAGCCTGATGTCCTCCTATTTCAGATTCATGTTCTGCCTGGCACAGTAGCCGGTCCCTGGTAGATGTTCAGCAAATGTTAACTTGAACCCATCCCTTCAAGGAGGTGTGACATTTTATATAGATATATGTATATGTATACATATCTACCCACAGATACATGTGTATGTAGATATTCTATTAAATGTAAGGTCAAATACAAATGTTATCTACTTTTTCCATTATCATTATCAATGCATTCAATAAAAAATGAGAGCCTTTGTGTTAATTGCTTTCCCCCTGAATTGGAAGGATAGGTTGGTGTGAGAGGAGAACAGTAAATAGGCCAGGCTGATAAGTGCAGCAGCTACAGGTTGTGTGGCTGGCAGAGAGCAGGCTGGCAAGGTAAGGTGGGGACCATGGAGGGGGTTTTGGAGGCCCAGCTGGGGAGTTTGGACTTGATCCACAGGCTTTCAGTAAGGGCTGTGGCTACTTAAGAGCAAATGACAAAAGAACAGCTTTGGGAAGGTCAGTCAGACATTAGCATCAGGGAGTTTGCAGGAAGGGGATCTAGTTGGGAGGCAGATGTAACTGGGCGTGACCCTGAATATGACTTAAAATCCCAGCCAATCCTGAGCACTCGTGGTGGGTTCCTTACAAAGCAGGTTGGGTACCTTATCTCACAGGATCGTCCCAGGCACCTGTGAGATAGGTTTTACTATCCCCATTTTTTGGATAAGAAAACTGAGACTGCAAGCTCTGGGGTTGCAGAGATGCTATGAAGTGACAGCAAGTCAGGAGGGCTGGGGATACCTGGCAGGGCTGCAAGGTATGTAGGAGACAAAGCAGAGAGTAGATGCTGAGGTGGTCCAGCTCAAGGGCCAGGAGAGTGAGAGAACAGTGGGGCCAGCCCCGAGTTCTGGGCCTCAGGGCCCTCCTGGAGGACAGACAGGGCCACCTGCCCATCTGAGCAGGAGCCTGCAACCTCCCAGAGTCTACCAGGGCTCCGACTATTGAGTCAGGCTAACCTAGGAGACACTGTGCCCAGTGAGGCTGTGATCCAACAACACAGGAAGTCATCTCCTTTCTTGCTGACTGGTACCCAGGCCATGGGCTGCTCTTCAGCCTGAGGTTCTCTTTGCCTTTTGAAGATTGTGTAAACCCACTCCCATCCCCTCTCCTACAACACACTTTTTACTACGGACTTTTTATACTATGATGACCAAGGTGTGGTGAGGAGAAGTCTCCTTTCTTCCAGAGATAATTCATTTTATTCTCTCTCTCTCTCTCTCCTTCCCTCCCCTCTCTCTCTGGCAAGATGCCAACCTTTTCCTCACTGAGCCTGGAGAGCCCAACATGATATAAACCAAAATAAAATGAAACAGCTTCATTATCTGCCAGAAGAAAATGATTAAACTGGTCTACTTTGTGTCCTGATGGGCTGTCTGGGAACCACGTGTCCAATATTGTGTGTGTCCAATATCTGGATTAGAAAGACCGGATGAACTGCCTGCAGCTTAATTAGTTTCTTGGAAAGTTTATTCATTTCTCCTTCTCCCTTTTTGAAGGCATAGAACATTTCATACTGAATCAAAATGCTCAGCTTCTATTCTATGTGGTCAAAACACATCATCGATTTGATATCCCAGCACAGCCCATGAGCAGTCAGGCGGGGTCCCTTCCCCTCCTTCTGCAATCTTGTCACCTTTCAGTGGAGCCTCCACCAGCCGTGGGCAATCACCCCTCCACGGGCCTGGTCTATAGCTGCTTCCCTGGGCTCCTGGGAGAGGTTGGAGGGAGGTGACAATGAGCTCACTCATCTGATCACAAGGCCGGTGCAAACCCCTTCCCCTGTCATGGGGTCTTTTTATACTTGGGGAGTAAGGCTGGGCTGCCCATTTTGCTTTCTGAGATCAGTGATGCTTAAATAAATGTATAGTTTCTTTTTTTGGTCTGTTTGCTTAACTCTTAAGGGTATCCTTTTTCACTGTTTTTGAGCCACTTCGCAGGTATGTCCTGCCCCTACCGTATCACCAATTCCTCTGAGGCCAGAACCACATCTAATCATCTTCAGCTTCTAATATCCTGTAACATACTCAGCACAGGTGAGCGGGCAGGTGCTCACCCCACGAAGGTGGGCAGTATCTTGTGCAGGGCCGGGGCACAGCTCTGCAGCAGGCTGCTGGGGTGAATGCTGGCTCTGCCCCGGCTCAGCTGTGGGAACTGGTCAACTCACTTTGTCCCCTCGTCGCCTCCCTCTGCATGTCTGAAAAGTGGAGATGACCCACCTTGTTGGGTCCTTGTGAGGATCACACAGGTTATGATTCATAAAGTACCTGCAAGAGGGCCTGGTAAGTGCTTGCAGAGGTCTTGAAAGTCTGTAAGCAGGCAGCACCCTGCCCCCCTACCCTGGGCCTCTGGCTCCCTTCCTTCTGGACATCTCACATCTGGCTTGGCCAGCGAAGAGACGAGGCTGGAGGGGACACAGAGTGAGCAGAGCAGGGCCCCACCATGGCTCACACCTTTCTTTCCCCCTTCACAGACCCAGGACTAAGGCCCGGAGAGTTCCAGGGATCTCTGCTTTGTTCCCAGACTCCCAGCTAAATCCGGAAAGCTCCCACCCAGTCACTGGTGTTTACAGTTCTACTCTCCACTCCTCTCTGTGCTCCCAAAACCGATCTGCTCTTCTCCCCGAAGTCCACCCCTGCCAGGGCCGATGAAAGCTTCATTAATTGAGAAGAAAAGAACCATGACTCAGCAATGCTGGCCTTGGAACCTGATTGAAATTCCTGACAGATACTTATTGCAAAAACATTTCTCTTTATATAACAATTTAATCAGGCTGAGGTGTGATAAGCAGAGAGGCAGCCATTAAGCAAGGCTGTTAATGCGGCAGGATCCTCTCCTGCTGATGGATGTGGCAGAGGCATGGCTGTTCGTTAGAAATTAAAGCGGAACTGAAATCCATTTGCTGCCTGGTGGCGTGGAGCGCTGTTGTTACAGCTTAACGCAGCCGTCTCGTGCGCTGGGAGGCCAACACATGTAAAGTAGCCTCCTGCCCCTGCGCCGGCTGTAATTCCCAGAAGGATCACTTTCATATGCTTTCTCCACGGCCATGGACCGTTGACCTCAGAGACCCTTGATTTTCCTGGAGCCACAGGTTGGAGGCGGCAGGAAGAAGAAGTGGAGAAGTGATGGAGAAAAGGGGCAGGTGCAGAAAACAGAGAGAAACCTCTTCTGAGGATGAAAGAAGAGACTGTGCCTTTGAAAGAAGGCAAGCTCTTTCCACCCCTTGTGCTTGGAGTAACTTTCCACTCAGTGATGCCGCAGCGGTCTTCTCTCTTCCATCAAAGCCTCCCTAATACTCCTCCGTGTGTTTTTCTATGTCATAGTTATCATAAAGGCAAGGTGAAATCAGCAGGAGAGGGGCACGGCTCAGAACGACCTCAGGAGCAGGCGTTGCCAGTTCAGGGACTTTTCACTGTGCTCTTACCAGGCAGGGGGACCAGCTGGTCGAGCTGGAGGACAGGGCCTTGGTCTGTTCTGCTGGATGCTCGCGCCCAGCATAAACCTAGGCATTCTGGGACTCAGGCTCCAGTGTGTCTTGAGCACATTCCCTGCCTTCAAAAATACAGCAGGTGGCTTATTTAGCTTTGTATTGCTAGTCACTGGAATAATGCCGAGCATATAGCTGGTTCCCTACAAAGGTTCATTTGGTGAGTCAGTGAATGAACAAATGAACCAAGCAGAATTTTCAAGGTTGGTGATTTTTCTCTCCATAAGCTTCCTGTCTCTTCTAAGCATCACGTTAGGGTTCCCTCAAACACTCAGAGCCACTAATACATTTAAAATCCAATTTAACTGAATCTGCCCATGTTTCCCCCTGAACACAGTCAGATTTACATGGTAACTTTTTAGAGCAGTCCTATTTCATAAAGTAATAGGTTCTTCTACTTAAGTTCTTGATGGAATCTCAACATTTAGAAGCATAGGCAGCTCATCACCCGTCTGCGTCTCCAGGTTGTAGCAGGAGAGCAAGAGGGAGTACGTTTTCCTAGGATTCACTCCAGCCCCAAGAGCAGGGGTGTTAACCAGAGGGAAGAATTTTCCAGCAATTACCCAATGCCAGACTTCATCACTGAGTTTCCCGAGCTTTGGGACGGGGCCAAGAAGCCTCCAGGAGCAAAAGCAAAAACAGAAAGGGAAGGCTGTCAGTACCACTCTCCTTGCTGAAGAATCAAATGTCCATCTTAAGAGTGTATTAGGATAGGATCCACTCACTAAATGAGATGGAACTGTATCATTTGCAAACAACAGTTTATTAGTCTAAATGGGTATGAATGTCATCCACATACAAGGATTTACCAGACAATTCATTACAGCACAAAGCTGGAAGGAAAAAAATACAGCTCAGAAGACCGAATAACATTCTCATTTATGATATTCAGGTTTTCTCCATATTTCCAAAATGCAGAACAAGGGTCAATGGCAGCAGTTGCAAATCCAGAGCAAGCTTGCAGGGAGACTGTGCGTTGTGTGGTGGGTTTGGGCTTGTCCATGGGCTGTGAGCTGCACCAAAGGAGTCATGGTGCTGAGCCTTGAGTGACGGGCCAGTCATAGTCCTGGGTCTTGAGGAGCTAAGAGCTGAGCATCAGAGGAAAGTCAGGTATAAAGAGTCATAGCACGGAGAGTGGTCCATGGCATGTGAGGCCCAGGGGGCAGCTTGGAGCACTTCTAGCTGGAAGATCAGGAGGACTCTAAGAAAGAGATGGCCTCGGGGCCAGGTTTTTACTGTCTGGCCTCTGGATGCACCTGCACATCTGCAGGCCGCTCCGCACAGGACCAGAGCCTGAGAAACAGGGGCGGGGCTGCTGCTCTGTGACCAGGGACTGCTCTGGGCTAAGTCAAAGCCCCAGTGCTCTGCCCACCCCAAGATCATCTCTGGTTTCCTTCCTAGAAGCTTCCCCCTCACCCCATGCTGACCTTCCACTGCTTCTAGACTCAGCCTCTGGCTCCCTTGGAAGAAACCGTAGCGGGAGGTCTCTTGGGGGCTCACAACTGGGAGCATGGAATTGTTCGCAAATGCTGTTTAATCAACTTACACCGTATATTTACGTTATTTTTTGACAAAGCACATACACCTATCGAATTATTTTGCTTCCTGTCATACTTTATATCACATATTAAAAATGAGATAACATAAGCCAACATATGTTTGGTTTTATTTTTATTTGGGTTTTTAGAGCGTTGTGTGCTGTAGACATTAACATTTCTAAACTGCTGAAATGTCATCTGTCAAAGGTAGATGAGGTCTAGACATGCTGGAAAAATACTCCCCTGCTCTATCTGGTTTTCAGCTGAGACCCTTGTAAATTTTCTAGAAGATGGTATCTCCTAGTTAAACCTGGTGAAAACCTTTCATCTGGCTCAGCTACTGGAGAGTGGTCCAGGTCTGTCTGAAGATGGGTGGGTTTTAGATACACAGGATTAATAGGGCATTGCTGGCAAAGGGATGCAGCAGGGGGTTAGGGTGGGTCCCTGAAAATTAAAGGTGCAAGGATTTTGTTAGGGAGAATGCTTATGTGAAAGAAAGCCACATGGTGATGCTGGAGGAAGTCGGGGAGGCAGGAAGAGCTGTCAGATGGTGATGTAATCTGATCGCATGCGAAGGAGACAGGGAGCGAGTCCACCTGATCAGGTAGACTGCCAAGCAGTCTAAGGACAATTAGTCCTTAAGCCACAGGCACTGATAAAGGAGTCATCTGTCTCCCAGGAATGAGTCTGCTTCAGAATTTGCTGGGCCCAGCCGAAGGGCGGGAATGGCCCGTGGGGAACGTGCCTGGCTACAAAGGTGGCCGTAGATCTCAGATTGCAGCGGCTGGGACCCCGGCAGCTGCCTCCCTGTGGTGGGAGGTCTGTGAGGCACCGTCTTACAGCCTCCTCGAGGCAGGAGGTACGCCTAGAGGAGAGCGGGCTGAGCGTCAGAAGGCAGGACCCTCCGTAGCCCCCTTTACAGGTGTAGGAAGTCCTCAACCCAGGGGCTCTCAGGAGACACAGACGGCCCTCTGTGCCCTCCCACTCCCAAATGCCCTTCCCCATGAAGGCCTTCAGAACCCACACTGGCGTTTACTTTGCCTTAGAATGGTTGGCGCTATCGCATGAAAGTGCCTTTGAGAGGGGTGGCAGATGAAACCTTCCAATCAGTTAATGCTCAAGGTTAAATAACCACCTAGATCACTTCCTGATCCCAAAGAAGAGCAAAACAAACAAACAAAATCTTGGGCATGGACACCAGAGGGGAAAGATGGGGCATGGTGTTCCCCACTTGGCCATTTCACCCCAGGTAGACCTTACCCTGACACATCTCATGCAGCCACTTCCGCTCCGGGTACCCCGACCTCGGCAGGCCTCCTGGAGGAAGGAAGAGCAATGATGCAATGACTGGCTATGTTCCTTCTTTTCTGAGAGCCCACAGCCCCTTGTACCCCACTGATGTCCAGATCTGAAAGCAAAGGGTGATTTAGATGGCAGGTGAATAGCTGAGCCCAGGAGGCTGAGAGCCCCAAGGAAGAGAAAGCAAGCTGGCAGGGACTGAGCATCTATTCTGTGCCACGTTCTCCATATGTGTTTATTCACTTGACATTCAGAGCTAGCCTGTGCAGTGCTATTATTATCTCTGTTTTCTAATGAGGTAACTGAAGCTCAAAGAGGCTTACGCGGTAAAGCCAGCAGGCCAGTCTGAGCCCACAGCCTGCTGCCATCCCAAACCTGGGCCATGTTAGGGAGGCAGCCCATTGGAAGCTGAGAAATCCAGGCCTTGTCCCGCCAGGCAGAGTGGCCCCGGGGTAAGCTGGACAGTTCCTGTGGAGAAGAGGGACTTCCTGCCTCCAGCAGCCGGCGGGAAAGGAGTGCCTGGGGGTGGGCGGTTGCTGTGGGGGCTCTGAGTCTCCTTCTAGGTCAGGCTCGGCAGGGTGGGGTGCGGGAGTCAGCCGCTTTCAGAGTATGTCACCCACAAGCTAAGCTGATACTTGCTGGCTAGGAAGAGGGTGAGTGAGTCCTAAACCAGTTGTCCCAGATGAAGAATTGGCTCTCTGACTGCATCATTAATCTTCTGTCCCTGCTGCGTGAAAAGGGCCTCAGAAAGGGCCAGGCTTGGGCGATGGAGTAAGTTCCTAACACCTTGGCCTGTTTCTGCATGATTCTTCAACAGGATCCCAGGCACCACTCTCTGCACACTTATTCCCTCCTTCCCACCTCCAAACATTTGCTCTGGCTTGAAATAGGCTGGGATCCCATCGTATAGCTCCCGAGCTGCTCAGTTCACAGCCGGATTCTCCAGGAAGCCTTTCCTGATTCCTCCTTCTCTCTCCTTCCCTTGCCCCAGTCAGAAGCAACAAGAGCTCAGACCTCACCATCTATCCACTGTGTTCCTGTCACACCACCAGCATCAGCGTTGTCACAGCTGTCACCATCATAGCTCACATCTGGCCCTGAGTGTGACTATGTGCCAGGAAACATTCTAAGCACTTGATGTATATTAATTCATTTAATCCTCACATTGATCTCCTGGGATCAATACTATTATTATCTTCAGTTTCCAAATGAGAAGACTGAGCCACAGGGACTTTAAGTTACTTGCCTGTTGAGACCTGGCTAGAAGTGGTGGGAGAAGGAGTTAGGAAGAGATCAGAGCCCACGCTGTTGTTCATCAAACATTTGTGCCCAATAAAGCCCAAAAAATATCCGGTGAACAAAAGAAGGAAGGGAGGGAGAGAGGATCTGCAGTGTTCTCAAACGTCTTTGGAGCTCCTCTGTGTCTCTCTTTTTGTGCCTCTCCCATTCTATTCCATGACCTCTACTTGAGTTCTTGTCTTATCTCTTCTTCTAATTTCCTAGAAGGAAAGACTCACGTTTGGATCATCTCTTTATCTCAGTGCCTGACATATAACAGCTGCTCAATACGTATCTGTTGCATGAATGGACTGGTCTAGACTTGGAGGGGAGTCACAACGGCGGGCATGGGAGGGTGGGAGGAGAGGATGGAGGCGGGCATTTGCCCTGTGTCTGCAGAGCTCACTTCTTGCCCCATCCCTCCTGTGAGCTCCAGGGAGACCAGCCAGAGAACACTGGCCCCCTTTCCACAATTGCTCAGAGGGCCTTTGGTCAGTTTCTGTACACCCAAATGCTTGAGTGGGTCATGGGATTCCATCAGTCTGGAATTCAAAGTGGGAAATACCTCCAGCGGTGCATTTGGCTGGGGTTCCCTGCTATGAGAGTCATCCCACCAAGTCAAGGCTACTTCCCAGGTCCTTGGACCTGTCTCTTCTGACCTGGGGCACTCTGTCTATGTGAAAGGATCAATGAGACAAATATCTTGTCTTTGGAGACCCCTAACCACCTCACCTATGTCACCCCCTTCTCCTACACCCTTACCCCCATACCTCCCCACACACATGAAGGTGCATTCTCTTCCTCCCCATGCCCAACCCACAGCCTCCTACCTCCCTTCCCACCTTGCACATACTTTGGCAATGCCAACCCCCCACATCCCACCCCCTCACCCCCAGCAGACACTCCCCACTCACACCAATTCTCAAACCTTCCCAGCTTATCTTGCTAAAGGGAAGAGGGCGCCAGGGTGCTCCCAGGTATAATAGAAAAGCCAGAAGGTATAGCATCAGATCTAGGCTGCATAGCTCCTCCTGAGGAACTCTCTTAATTTCTTGTGGCCTTAGTGTCCTAAGGCACAGGTCCTGAGGCAAGAAAGTTTATGGTGCATTGGACAAAAAGAAGAAATAACATGACTATAGCAGAGGGAGCCAGGCTGAGAGTGGAACCAACAGGAAGAAAAAGACCAGCTTCCAATAAGATCACATCCCAGAAAGGGCTTTATAAGTCATATTGTATTATGTACATTTGAGACCAAAATGCATCCTCTCTCAGTATTTGGAAGAGGAAGTGTTTCATGAACCCCTGTCCCTCATGCCCCCTCCCTGGGAGAGTGACACCTGTTTCCTCCCCTGCCCTTCACTCTTGACCCTCACCAGTCTCTCCTCCTCCCTCTCCCTTGGCCTCAGGACCTCCAGCAGGATTCACACATTTTTCTCTCTGACTCAGACCTCAGTGTTCTGGACCTCAACCTCCACCTATACGACACCTCCTGGCTGCCTCACAGGCACCTTAGAGTAACTATGTTACAAGCTGAACACCCTGGTTTCCAACAAACCTCCATCCCCGTCGTCAGTGTTCTCTTCCCAAGTAATGGTGCCACCGTCCTTCTAGTGGCTCTATTCAGAGACCTGGGCAACGTCCTTGATCCTCTCTAGTTCGTCTTATTTCTTGTTCAAACCATCACCAAGTCTTATGCATTCTTCTTCCTCAATATTTCTCCAATATCTGTAACAGCCCTGTCACTAGACTTTCAGCCCAAAGTCTGATATACCCTCTCCAGAACCTGGAGAGATCTTTTTAAAAAGCCCCTTGGATCATTGTCATACTTCAGGATCAAAACACTCTCACTGGCTTCCCAGGGCTCTTAGGACCAAATCTAACATTTCCAGCATGGCTTACAAGGCATTCCTGGCCTGACGCCTCCCACTGCTCCAGCGTGCTCTCTCCCTCCCTCGGAGGCCTCTGCCTTGTTCTCTGTGCTCCACCCACACTGTCCCGTTGGCTTCTCCCCCGTGCCATTCCAGCACTTGCTGTTTCCCTACTAGACTGTCAGCTGGAGAAAGACAGAGGCTGTACATCAGTTATTCTCTGGTACCTAAGAGAATGCTGGCCCCTAAGGGATGCTCCATACAAGTTTATTGACTAAATGGAAAGAGATGTGGTAAGAGATGAGGCTGAAGCTTTACATGGGATCAGACTTGTCTCCAATTTTACTTCCAGCAGTATGAGCTCCAGAATAACTCTCCCAGTGAAACAGCACTAAACCTGGATAAACTATATAAGAAAACTTGACTATGCAAATTGCTGAGCTAGTAAAATAAATGAGGATTCTACAGGTCACTGTGGCCAAAACCAAAGTGAAAGTCACCATCCTGGGAGGGAAGCAAGAGCCTTAGCTGGAATGTCTGCCATCCTTGGAGACTCCAAGCTTCTGTCTTGGTGGCTGCTGAGGACTCAGAAATCAGGAGATACAGCCTAGGGCCACCCACGATGGGCAGTCTACCAAGAAAGACTACATAAAGGTGAGAGCACAGAGAGCTGTATCCTTGGTGAAAGAATGAATGAAAAATAAGACCATTCTGTGGTCTTCCTCTTCCAAACCTACAACTCCAGTCTAATCATGAAGAAAAATCAGACAAATCCCAGTAGAGGAACCCTCTACAAAATACCTCACCAGTATTCTTCAAAATGGTTAAGGTCATCACAGACAAGGAAAGTCAGAGAAACCATCACAGCCAAAGGAGCTGAGGGAGACATGATGACTAAATGTAATGTGATAACCTGGCTGGGATCCTGGGATGGAAAAAGGACATTAGATAAAAACTAAGATAATAGGAATGAAACATGGATTTTGGTTAATCTATCACTATTGGTTTACTAATTCTGACAAATGTCCCATAGCATACAGATATAAGATGTTAACAATAGGCAAAAATAGGTACAAGGTATATGAGAACTCCCTGCATTATCTTTGAAACTTTTCTGTAAGTATAAAACTATTTTCAAGTAAAAAGTTACTTAAAAATAAAATAAACCCATTATGCATAAGAGAAAAGTAAGGAGATTTGTTAAGTCTCGACTTGATGTGGGGAAGAGGGGAAAAAACCCTCTCCTAAGATTGATAACCATTCATTTGAGTCTGTGGCCCAAATCTTTAGGCAGAAAATTTAATTTCAAATGTCATTGGACTAGGTTTAGTTCCCAAGTGCCTGGCAGATACCAACACACACTTTCTTTGGAAGAATGTAATTTCACCTGAGGCTTCAGAATTTCCCCAGATGAAGTTTTAATGACCATGAAGTTATCATCAAACATTATAAAACACACAAGGAAACAGAGCACTTTGAGTGAAATCCAGCAGAAGTAACAGACAGCAGAATCAGCCTTTTAGACACTAGCACTATCTCACATGGAATATAAAATAAGTATGCTTAATATGTTTCAAGATATTAAAAAAAAGAATCTTGAAAATAACTAACGCAGAAAAAGAGACTTTAAACAAATGATCAAGCATGTTTGAAAAAAGAGCAAATAGTTCTTTTCAGTGAAAAATATAGTTTAAAACCTCAATGGACAGTTAAACAGTAGATTCAACACAGCCGCAGGAGGAATTGGTGAATTGAAAGATAGATTTAGAATGCAGTCCAGAGAGACGAAGAGATAAACAGTATGAAATAAAGATTGACACTTGAAACACAGGGTGAAAAACCGTCATAGTCACTGAACTGACTGAAATAAAAAACGAGGAAGAGGCAATAATGGAAGAGTTAATGGCTGCGAGTTTTCCAGACTTGTTACAGGACACCAGACCTCAGTTTCAGGAGCTCTAACAAATGCTGAGTAGAATATGTAAGATGAAATCCTCATCTAGACAAAGTAGAATGAATCTGCAAAACACCAAAGACAAAGAGAAAAGATAGGCCAGGTCAGAAATAGGCAAAACTGGTCTATGAAGACAGATGTGACAATAATACTTATCCTTGAGGAGGTGGGTAAGGATCAAGGGAGGCCCCCAGGGTGCTGGTAAGGTTTTATTTTCACTTTTGATTCAGAGTAGTGACTACATGAACGTGTTCACTTTGTAAAAATGCAGCAGGCTGTACATTTGTGACTTACCACTTTAAAGTAAAAAAATATATTATACTTTAATTTTTTTAAGTCATCAAGAAAAGAGAGATTACATTTAAAGGAATGATTATTAGACTGGTAGCTAGCTTTTCAGCAGTAATGGTGAGAATCAGAAACTAGCTGAATAGTATTTTCAGTGTCCCGAGAGAATCACTTGCAATCCATACCTAGTGACATCATCTTTTGAGAATGAGGGTGAGACAACCACATTTTCAGACAAATGACTCTCAGGAACAGAAATTCTAAAAGAATGTCCATTAGGCAGGAGGAAAATGATCCCAGATGGAATGTCTAAGGTGAGGAAGGAATGCTGAAACACTACACTGGAAATGTGTGGATAAATCTAAATAAACATGGATTGAATACAGCAACAAAAATAACCATGTCTGAATTGTGAGGCTACAGGTAGCTATAACTCAAAATACTAGGCAAAATAGTGTATTAGCTGGAAAAGAGGTGAGGCAAGTTAAAGCATTCTAAGGATCTTAAATTTGGGAGAAGGGAAATAGAGCTACTGAATAATTTTAGACATTATTAAATTGTTTGCATGTTAAAATATCTAGGGCAACCACTAAAAGAATAAGCATATAAGGCATAATTTTTTGGGGGGAGGGTGTAGTTCAGTGGTAGCGCACATTCTTAGCATGCACGAGGTCCTGGGTTCAATCCCCAGTACCTTCATTACAAAAAGGGTGGGTGGGGAGACAATTTTCCAACTGGTAGAGAGAAAAATGAAAGAACCAATACATAAAAAGTACTTCAATCTAATGATGAATACATGTTTTTATACACTTGTCCAAACCCACAGAATGCACACACCAAGAGTGAACTCTAATGTAAATTATGGACTTTGGGTGGTAATGATGTGTCAATGTAGGTTCAGCAATCATAACAAATGTACCACTCTGGCAGAGGATCTTGATAATGGGGGAGGCTCTGCATGTGTGGGGGCAAGGGGTACGCAGGAACTCTCTGTACCTTCCTCTCAATTTTGCTGTGAACTTGAAGCTGCTCTTAAAAAGTGAAGTTTTAATCTAAGTAAATAAAGAAGGGACAAAAGAACCCCCCAAAGTAGCATATGTACCTAAAAAATCAACATAAAAAACAAAAACTAAAAGCATAAAATGGTAGAAATAAATCTAAACACATCAGCAATCGCAGTAAAGATAAAGCTTGATGAAATTCCCAGAAGATGTTGACGAATCCAGCATCCAGTGTGAGATTTTGACATACTTCTCTAGGCAGTTGATGTATCCAGCAGACAAAATGATTGGTAAGGCTTGAACAACACAATTAAAAGATTGATCTAATGGACACATACAGAATATTGCATCCACTAAATGGGGAATGCACTCTTTTCAAGCTCCAATGGACTATTTACAAAAATTGATTAGTTTCTAGGCCATAACACAAGTCTCAAGAAATATTAATTTCATGCAATCACATTAGTTGACAATTATGCAATTAAGTTAGAAATAAGAAACGAAAGTGGAAATAGTAAAAGACCACACATTTAGGAAACGAAAACACATTTCTAAACAATTCATGGATCAAATAAAAATCATAATGAAAAAAAAATTAGAAATGACTGATAAAAAATACTACATATCAAAACTTGTGGGATGCAGCTAAAACAGTAATTAGAGTGAAGTTTCTAGCTTTGAAACTTATAGTAGAAAATAAAAAAGGTTAAAAATGAGCTAGCTGTGACTCCAACTTAAGAATGAGAAAAGAACATTAGCCTACACAATAAGGTAGAAAGAAAACCAAGAAAACCATGATTTCCAGGGAGACCCTATAATACAGAATTGGCAATTGATGGATCATTTTAAAATCACCGATTTCCTCTCCTAGAGGTTGTCTTGGGACCTCACTATCCCACGACAATGCACTAAGGATTGTGTGGCCCTTGTAGGATGCAGAGCAGACATCTGAGCTATTGATCCTGCAGTGGGTGAACTTAAGTTCTTAGAAAGCTTTTTGAGGAAGATGCCTGGTGTACCCCCAGCTCTCTCTAACCCTGGTTGGTGAAGTAGTGACAGGTGACCACTGAATATTTTTCCATGCCTGCACAAGCTGGCTGATCCTCTCTGGTGCCCTAAAATATTTAATGCACCCTTTGGCAGTTGAGCCAAAGCAAGAAAACAGCATTTCTTGAGTCTCTTCACTCTCAGTGGTTCTTTTTGCTTTTATTTATTTATTTTAACTCTGCACCAGAAAAGGCAATGAGAATGAAGAAGTCACCATCCAAAGTGGATGAGTGCAGACAGTAAACAGAGCCTCTTTGGAGGCACAAGGTCAATAATGACTCATTTGAACTCGCTGAAGAGACCATTTGTCAGGAAGAACAAAAAGAAAATGGAAACCAAAATCCCAAGGCCAAGAGCCTTGCAGTTTATACTGACTGGAGAGGAGAGAACTGTTCCCAGCACAGGCAGGTCCAGCAGGTGGCATCCTGGGCAGAACCAACAGGTATCCCCTCCCCTCCATCAGCACTCGTTCCAGTTACAGACCTCTGCAGAATTCATTACAGTATTTTAAAACCAGTGGAGAAAAGTTTAATCCATATGTTTAGATTAGCCATGCACACACATATCAAGAAATAAATAAATTAAAAGCAGAGGGGAATAGAGAACAAAACAACAAAATTAACTGAGCTTTGAGTGAGTGCCTAATAAGCTCGACATTTTTAATAGGCATGTTGAAATCTCCCCCGTGTGCTAAGTGCTGATGATAATAATTGAATGCATAAGAGAGAAAAATCTGTTTAAAATAGTGACAGCAACTAAAGTCATTAAGAGTTTTAAAATTCAGGTTTCTGTTTTAAATTCAAGGTCTGTGGCCCCTCCTCGCTTTGTTACTGTGGCCTTGCCTCTGGTGGGGTTATGGAAAGAGCTCTGGGCCCATGCTGAGAACCCACCAAATTCCCCTCCTGGGGCCTGAGGCCATAAGGCTCCCAGGTGTCAAGATCCTAGAGGGACAGGCCCCTTTGGTTTTAGGGTGCCCTTTCTGTAGGAAAATCAATCACCCTGTTTGTGAGGCACAGAAGCAGTCGCATAGAGCTTCCCGGTTGTATCTTGGAAGGTGGACTCCCTTCTCCTGCCCCTGCTACCCCAGCCCAGAACCTGAAGGAAATAAAAAGTCCTTTTTTTTTTAAATTAGAAGTGAAAGTCACATAACACAAAATTAATCATTTAAAAGTGTACATTTCAGCAGCATTCAGTACACTCACAATGTTGTATAAACACCTGCTATATCAAGTTCCAGAATGTGTTTTATCATCCCAAAAGAAAATCTTGCACCCATTTTACAGTCCCTACTCATTCTCTTCTCTTCCCAACCCCTGGCAACTACCAATCTGCATTTTATTTCTATGGATTTACCTACTCAGTCTATTTCTTATAAATGGAATCATACAATATATCATCTTTCACGTCTGGCTTCTTTCACTTAACATAATGTTTTCAAGGTTCACCCACATTGTAGCATGGCTCAGAATTTCATTACTTTTTATGCCTGAGTAATATTTCATTGACTGGATATATCACATTTAGTTTATCCATTCATCTTTTGATGGATAGAAGGTCCTTTGGGGAGGTGCTTTGGGCTCATATTAAATTAATGGCAAGGAGATTATAAACATAATTTAGTGACAACTACAAATTATTAACCATTCAATCATAAATTTTGGTTTAGGGTACATTAGAACTCCAGCTCTTTAAGTTTAGGAAAGGATTGTTGAGTTGTTGGATTGCTGGATGGATGGATGGATGGATGAATGAATGGAAGAATAAGTGGGTGGATGCATTTGTTAAATTCTCTGAACTTAAGAGTTCAGAAACCCAGACTCCAGCTCTATCTTTGCCATAGAATAGTTCTATGACATACAAATCACTTCATCTCTATGGGCCTTCATTTTCTCACAAGAAGGACTAGACCAGAAGGTCATTAGACCAGATATTTTCTTGTGATTCCCAGACAGCACCCTCCTCAATACTCTCTCAGGATAGAGGAGAATATTGGTTGACTGTGCTGAATTACAAGAACAATTACACAGAGGCAGAAAAATAGACAAGCTGGTTTATAGATGGATTCACATGACCTGAGTATTCTGTTATTGCTTTTCAATCTGAGTTGAGTTCATCAAAGACTTTCATTGTGATCTTATTAAGTCCCTCATCCCCTTATACCTACTTTGTGCTACACCCCAGACCTCCCTCTTCACTTGTTGCCATACACTGTCCTCTAGTCATCCTTTCCTGGTTGTCTCTACTATAAGCTGTGTTTTTCCAAATTTATGATTTTCTTCCTTTGGTAAAACAATTGAACTCACAAGGCTAGACTCCTGAGCTGAAAGGCCCGATTTTCTAACAGTCCTCATTTCCCAGCAGGCCAGCACAGGTCCCAGAGCTGACTGTTAGCAGAGGCCACTTCTCCCACCCAATTACCACCAACATCTTGTGCTTGTGGGTTATTTTATCAACAAATTTGTGTACAGCAAGTTGCCATGGAAATCAAAAAGTGATTTGTTGGTACTGGTATCCTGAAAATAAAGTGTGAGCCAAGCTGAAAAATACCAGAGGTAGGGGAGGAGGAGGGCTATCGAGAGAAATAGAAAAGATTTTTTTTCATGAAAGGTTAGGGAGAAGATTCCTGCGTCATCATAGGAGGAAAGTCCAGGTAGCACTACAGAGAGAGGACAAGGCCACTAGGTACTAGACTTGGCCCCACCGAAGCTGATGCTCATCTCCTGGTGTGGGGAAAAGAAACTCTGAAGTTCTACCCACTGCTTATTCCTCAATAATGAAGATTAAAAACAGCAATTAAGTTAGGGCTGGTAATCTGACCCATTAGTATGCATCTTCCCGAGATCAGAGGATGGTTTTGTAGAGCCTTGAGCTGGCCTCATGGATCACCATGACAGTAACAAGCTGGGGTGGTAACTGCTTTCGCTTCAAAGAATTTTCTTGGCAGTTCTCCTCCCTGTGGTCCACAGATTGGCTCCTGGAGGACACTCACTGGGGTGACTCCCTGGGAGAATGTCCAGGATAGAGTGGCTCTGCCGGGCCACCACCCCACCCAGTCACTGTGGTCAGTTTGGTAAGGAGGCAGTCCCTTTGCTTAAGGATCAGAGTTGCCTGGATTGGCCAGGTCTGAGTCTATCTGCTCAAGTTTATGTACCATTCTGAGCCCAGGATTTCTCATCTTTTAACTCAAACAATCTCATTTGTCTTCCGTGGTTGAAAGACTATGTGAAAGCAGCTGACATAACGTTGGACACACATAAATGTTTAATAAATGTGTTTCTTCCTCATAGTTAATTGCAAATCCAGAAATCTCTTCCCAAGGAAGAGGCTCTTCTGAGGCAGCCAGATGTCACCTGGGTCACTACCTTGCGTTGGGTGCCCAAGGTAGGGAGGGGAGACAGAGCAGCAGATTGGAGAGGCAGAAGAGGGAGCACTGGAGACCTGGGTGAGCAGCAGCTTTGTGGTGGGCGAGAAGTGTCTTCCTGCCCTAACACCTTGAACATGTTTCCCTGTCCCTTCTTAGGGAATCACTATTGATCTTCTCATAGTCACCTATCCCTTTGAGTGACTTCAAGTGTGTTCCTCTTTCTCCCAGAAGAACTAAGATGCCTTCCTTTCATCATGGTTGTAGCAGGATTTGTATTCTGTTGAAGGATATTTAGCCTTTGTGGAAAAGCAGAGATGGAGTAAAGGTTCTTTGCCAGAGCTCAGAAATCATACCAAAAAGGCAGCTTCCTACTGTACCTGTGGTCACAGCCAGCCAGGGGTATGGCTGTTAGGTAGTGTCAGCAAGCAGAGACAAGGAACAAGCATGCAGCCCCAGCGCCTCGATATCTCTGCCTGATTCAGCAAGGGTCTCAGCCCCTTACCCCTCCTAACCCGACAACCTGTCTCAACTGGAGAACTGACCCAGGCTTCCCACAGAGACTAGAGGATGTGCAGATCTCTGAAAATGCCTAGATGCCATTAAAGATTAAGGTCCTAAGCCCAGTAGCAGCTTGCCTGGTGTGTGGAGAGAATCCTACTGGGCATAAGGAGATCTAGGTTGACAAGCTGTGTGACTTCGGACATATCATTTTACCTCTCTGGGCTGTTTCCTTATTTCTAAAATGAGAGAATTGGTTTGGCTCATCCCTGAGGCACCTTTGTGGATTCAGAGAACCTATGATTTGAGGGTGTGTCTTGGAAGCATTAACTTCCTGTACAATCGTCCGAAGCTGGCATGGATGAGTTACTGTCACCCACAAATTGCCACCCATTAACTGCAGAGAGAGATAGGTCCAAGAGTTAGGAATTTTATTTTTTTATTCAGCAATTATTTATGAGCAACTACTAGATGCCAGAAACTCTCTTAAACATTAAAAAAAAAAAGATGAAAACCTTGCCCACACAGAGCTTACAGTCTGATGAGGGAGCCCAAAAATAAGCAAATAAATAAGTAAAAATGACAGGTCTGTGGAGAAACTGAAGCAGGATAAGGGGATAGGGATTGCGGGTGGTGGAGGGAGGGCTTTTTAGAGTGAGTGGTCAAGGAAGACCTCTCCGATAGGGAGACATCTGAGCAGAGATGTGAAAGAAAGAGGGAGCAGATTTACAGGAAGAAACTAGCTAAGGAAGAAAGAGAAAAAGAGAAGCCCAAACTGCCTTGGTCAGCTGTACCTCAGGCAGCCAGATTTCTGTCTTCTTCAGGAGAAAAAGCAAGTTTTCAACCTAGTTCAAAATTCTCTACAGGAGCAGTGCTTAAAAAGGATCCTCATGTGACCATCTTATTATCCCCTCTTCTGACTTCCCCAGAGCCCTGGAGTCAGCCTAACCTGAATCAGGTGAACCCTGTCACTTACTCTCAGATATTCTGACCTTGAACAAGTGGCTTAGCTTTTCTAAGCCATGTTCTCCCATCTGGCTAAGAAGGAAGTGAATGCCTACTTCCTAGGGCCATTGAGACACCTAAATGAGCTAATGTATTTCAGGTTTCTGGAGTTCATGCCCCTCTTTTTTTTTCTTTTCAGGCAGGCTGCTCTCCTGGGTCTCCAAAGTCCTCAGAGAAGGTGAATTCCCGTGTTAGAGGTCCTTCGCTCCAGAGTCACATTTTCTTCCTAGACCCACAGATTTTCTAATGGACTAAGCCATCGTGTTCTACCTTCAGTCTGAAATTCTTTCCTTTCCCTCTCCAGCAGCAACCCCAGCAGGGCTGGATGGCTTCCCTAGCCAGGAGAAGCTGGGCTGAGCTCCTGCAGAGAGCTGAGCTGGGCAGAGCCACCTGGAAGCCCAGGGCAGGAGGGCATTTGGACTTCAGCTCAGCTGTGACCACCGCACAGCTCACCAGAGCTCCATGGCTGGGGACAGGCTTGGGAGATGCTTACAAATTTGATAGTACAAGGAGCAGTTTAAAGTTTTATTTTACAAAACAGAATAAATTAAAAATGCATTAGGAATGAGGCCCTTACTTAACTACAGGGTGTGCTAATGGGCTTGGAGACTGTGTTGCCTCCTCCTTTAAGCTCTTAATGACTGAGCTTTAATGTATTTTATTTCTTGAAAAACAATCCCACAAGCACTCAGTACAGTCGGAAAAACATTTCTAAAATCATTAGACCGCTACACAGTAAATATTCATCACAACCGCAGCTCCCACCTGCTTGCAAGGAGGCATTGATTTTCCTTCCTTGCCTTGTTTTGCTCTCTCTTGCTTTTCATTTCTTTTCTGTTCTCCTTTCTCTCTGCCCCCTCCCCCCCAGATCCTGACTGAAGGCTGGAGCATGGCTAGGCAGGGCTCTCTCTGAAGAGATATATTTTCAAAGGGAGCGGAAGAGTCTGTCAATACTCAATCTGATAGGAACCACTTCACCACCTGTGATTTCTGGTGGGAAGTGGCCCTGGTGCCCTGAGGCTCCAATCCCATCCCTCAGCGGATGTCAGGACTGCATGATCACACAGTAGACATTCATTCTGTTGGCCATTCAGAAATCTGGAATCCAGTTCTAGCCCTGCTAATTGTCATGACATTGGGCAAGCCACCTCAATGCTCTAACCCTTAAAAGAGGCACCTGTAAAGTGACAACACTGGGCGAATTGTCTCCCAGTTTAAGTCCTCTGATCTCTTTAGCTGAAGAGCTAGACTGCAGTCTCACTCAGCCACTTACTAGTGTTGTAACCATGGGCAAGTTGTTTAACCTTTTCTTTTAAAGAGAGCCTCATTTTAAAAATTATATATATGTGTATAAAATATGTATCTGAAAAGAGGGTATTGCAACTTAAAATAGATTAGATATCTAGAACACCCAGCAGAGTGGCCAGCACATGTTAGGGTTCAACAAAATTAATTTTCCCTTGCCTGATCCTGTAAGCATTCTTGTCCTCCTGTCCAGCACACAAGAGCTGAGTCTGATATGCTAGAGAGAATTGGAGAGCACAGATGTCCTGAAGCAGCAGCGGGGTGGTCACAGAATGGGACGAGGAGGACCCATTTAGCATTTTTGCCTAGTTGGGCCCACGGGCCCGGAATCTAGAGGAGATGGGAGTGGTGGGGCCTCTTCTGATGAATGTATTAACAGAAGAAAGAGCCTTCTCACAGATGAGAGTCACCAAGCCTCCACCTTCTTCCATGTACCCTCCAGGTCCTCCCATATATTTGAAAGCTGCATTTTATTTGTATACCTCTATTTTACAAACAGCTTTAGCATATATTGTCTCATTTGGTCTCCAAAATCTTCTGAGGTGGGTAAGAGTGGTTGTGCCCTCAATTTACAGATGAGTAAACTGAAGTCCACAGAGATTAACCCCAAGGTCACAATGGTAGTAAGTGGCAGAGCCAGATCACACATCCCGATCTATCAATTCCACATCCAAAGATATTAACCAAATTTTTATTTACTCATAGCTCTTCAGGGACATGATTATGACAGTGAGGCAGATCAGCACAAACATCATGCCCAATTGGGTGCATTCTTAAATATCCCATGTGTAATAACCAACACTGCAGAGGGAACCAAGATTGCTGGTAGTCTCTTGATCCCTGCCCACTGCCATCAATAGAGATTATGAATATAAGTTTCCAGAATTCAGCCAAGCTCCCAGCTAAGTGAGAAATTCTAGGGTGAGAGTCTGGGACCCTATTCTGAACTGTGTATTTCTTTCTCTCCGTAGTCTGTGAACATAGATCTAGCCTACTGTTTCTTTTTAAAAGGTATGTAGAGAGCTTATGACATGCCAGGCACTGTGATAAGGATTCATCATACATTATCTCAATTCTACAAGGTAGGAAACATCAAGACAGCTCCACAAGGTAGGCAACATCGTCCCCATTTTATAGAGACATGAATCAAAGTGATTCTGTGGGTCATACAGACAATGAGACACACAGACAATCACACTTACAACTAGCTTCTCCCTTGCCTTCCTCTACTATAGAGATTAGAAAGCTACAATATTGTCTTTTATACTTTTTCTTGCAATAAGAGAGTCTACTCAACAAGACGTAAGACAAAGATCCTGGGTGAATAAATGGAAACATTTTTTAAGAAACAGACTTATTTAAGGAGGAGGCTATAGCTCAGGGGCAGAGTGTATTCTTAGTATGCAGGAAGCCCTGGGTTCAATCCCCGGCACCTCCCTTAAAAAATAAATTTTAAAAACCCTAATTTCCTCCCCCTCCAAAAAGAAAAAGGAAAAGGAAAAAGAAAAAGAAACAGACTTATTTACTATGCCCCTCACATATTCTTCCTGCCTGTAACATAAGCATGAAGCTTGGAGCTGCAGCACCCATTTTGCAATCTTGAGGATGAAAATCATATGCTAAGAAGCCATATCAGGAAAATAAAAGGAACCTGGGCCCTAGATGACTCTTGAAGAGCTTCATCAGCCCTGTACTGCCTACCTTTAGACTGATATGAGGAAAAAATGAACTCCCGTTAGCCCATGATTGTTTTGTTTTCTCTGGCTTGGAGCCACATCCAGTCCTAAGTCATACATATAGGGGTTATGAAAATCAAACTTGAGACTGTGAGACTATATGCCAAGTTTTTTACTGCTATATCTGCCTCCTGTCCAAATCCTAATGTTTTCCCAGTAGAAGAAGACAAAGACAAAGCATTGGTGTTGTGTAAATAGAAAGAAAAGATTACCCAGAGCATCTAGTACCTATTTCATTCCTCCTACTCTCTTTCCCTCTAACACACCTGTGACTCACACAATGGTAACCAGGGATACCAAGGACTCAGATATCTTAAGTGCCTTTTCCCACTCCCCCTTCTCCAGGAAGTATGGGTCACTCCACAGATGACATGAATGTTACTTCTACAGCTTAATACCATCTTGTCCTAGGGACAAGAGAAAGGAGGGAAATTCAAGAACTCATTTCTCTCCTTACTTAAACAGTGATTGGAAGATAAAGCATCTATCCTGCTGACTCTTTAGAAAATCAAGTGATAAATACAGGGACCCTAATCTTTTGTGCACGCACAGGGACTGCTGGTGTTTTCAGCACCTTGGAGAGTACTTACACTTTTCTGGCTCTTCAAAGGCCTTCAAACAATGCAAGGAGCTCCTCAACCTTCTCCTGATGACTTTTGACATAGCCTGAACTTTTGACTCTATTCCTGGAAAGAAGAGAGAGCATCTGGAACCTGAGTCTAGTGCACTGGAACCCTAGGGATTTGCTCAATTTGCAAAAGAGAGGGAGAGATTTCCCTGTCCCGCTTCTAGCCACCCACTACTGTCACATGGCAAGTGTCAGTACTGGTGCATTGCACCCGTGTCAGAGCAGGTAGGGATGAGTGAGAACACTGAGAACAGTGCCTGACATATGTAGGGGCTCAACGTTATTGTTGACTAAATAAACAAACTCTGTATATCAATCCAATAATAGTACTTATATCCTATGAAGACTAAATAAGATAAGGCTTTTAAAATGCATAGCAAAATACCAACATAGAAGATGTAGTTAATAACTGTTAGCTATAACCCTAAGAAAATTATATAAAATGTGAACAAAGACGTTCACTGCAGCATTGTTTATAAAATAAATATACAGCCTGCTTAGTAGTTCTTCCCATGTATTTTAATGTTAGTATCCCCTTTCTCTTTGTCATTTGGTACTGTAAGTCAAGGTCCCTCACCAGCACCCCTGCCCTTGCTGTGCCTGTTGTATTTATACATACACAATATGAATGTTTTAACAATGTGGCAATCTGTATGACTGAAACATAAAAAGATGTTCACAAAGTGCTGTTGTACTAGGATGGTACCGACTGAGAACTTTACCCTTGGGAATAGAGCAGTTTACAGCAAAGACAGAGAATAGATGAAAACAAAATAATTATATTGTATAAGGGCTGAGTTTAAAGGAGATCTCTTTCTTAATCTTTAGACTCCCGAACTAACAAAATTGACAAAAGTTGAACTGATTTGGTGACTTTTTATCATGAAGCTATAAAATAAAGTCACCTTTTTAAGGGAGTATAGTGTTTGTCAAGAGAATTTATCCATTCTTTATCTCCCCATGGAAGAAAAGATGATAAAAATGAAACTTATCACCACCTTCAAGCTAAAAGAGGGGGTCCCAAGGGAATGGTTTACAACTACTGGGGGCATATCCAAGAAGGAGAGCCTGACATCTCATTCTTAGGTTCTTCTAGAGCTGGGAGGAGAACACTGGGGGTAAGGGAGGGAGTACTGACGTACTGCCAAGTGATGAGGGGACAAGAACTACCTCCTTGAGTGTCCTCCAGATATTTCCTATGCTCACAGGCCACACAGTAGGGCCATGGAAGGTGTATGAGCACAGTAGGTATGCTGAACTTGGAGACAAAAAGGAGTACCATGGGGACAGGCCCCTCACCAGCAGGACTGTCAGGTCCTCTGCCCATCTGAGCAACTAGATGGCAAAGAGCTGCAGTGGTGGTGACAACTAACAGGAAGGGGCAGCGACTTGCCAAAGTTGCTCAGTGGGCACATAACACTCTTGCCTATATAATCACATAGTCACATAGGAGGTGTTGTTTTCCCTTTTGCTCCCCTGCGTATATCTCTATACAGGAGGGGTAAGGGTGGAGAAAAGAGAGGATCTATGAGAAGACCAGACTACGCCCTCTGCTTCCTCCGTACGGTCTCTTCCAGTATACATTACAGATCTAGACAGTCCCTTGGGGATAGGAGGAATTTTGAGGAGAGTTTTGAATCAACCAAATACAGGATTGAAATTTTTAATGTGAAATACTAGGTTTAGTAAGAAAAATGAAACAGTTTTAATAACTGAATATGACTAAAAGTTATGGAGACAGATTGAACTGTTGTCAAGGCTGTCTTCTCCCCAATGGGAGGAGATTTAATATAGCATGGTAGTAACAATTACTAGAAAAGTTAAATATTCCATGTTTATACCCTGATGAATTTGAGACTTTATAATCAAACTGGTTACATTCATGATACAAAGTGCAAAAATCAGGATATAAAATTATACATGTGATATGCCTCTATTTTGTAAAATATACACATGGATTAAAGGAAATACATCAGATTGTTATAGGTAGATGGAATGAGGAATGATGAGTAATTTTAATTTTCTTCTTTATGCCTTTCTTTCCAAAATTTCCTCAGTGGGCACATATCACTGTTGCTTGTATAATCAGGAAAAAATATACAAAATCTGTACTTCACTGTGTGAGTGTTCTTCTCTGAGTTCCCCACTTTTGGTGCAGGTTCCCCTTAGCTTCCCTGGTGTTAGAGCATTCTTCAGGAAAAGGAAGACTAGTAATATTTGAGGGTGAATTAAATTTTCAATCTTACCAAGATTCTATTCCAGATGTTGATTTTAGTGTTTGGTAAAACTTTTATGCTAGGAATGCTGAATTACAGCATCCCAGGAGCTGGACAGACCCAGATCTCTAAGCTCCACAGTCTTTCCGCTGGAGTCTCTTGAAAATTTTAAAGGAATTGTGTTCTCAGGGGCAACTGATTCCTGTGTCAAGTGGAATTGGTTTTCCTAGGGCCAGAGTAGCAGAATAGCAAATGCGTGTATTACATCTTGAGCAGCCTGGTGGGATTTTACCCATATAAATAATCCACATGGTGTCGACTCCAATTTTTCATCCTTTGGTATGAAGTATGCATGAAATAAGGTTAGAGATACAGGACTTTTCCAAGACACAGTTGTTTGCCTGAAGATGAAGCTTGAGTGAAACAGTCTATACAAAGCACAGTCCCAACATCTGAACTGCAGGCATCCAGATGTGCTCAGGTACAGTTAAAAGGGCCAGGGCCATCCAACAGACATTGGTTTCAACAAGGAGACAGAAGAAAAGGGTGCTCATAAGGGTTTTGGAGAAAGAAATAAAATAAGATTGTGTTTCTGCTAACAAAGAATTCTATTTGTTTCCATGTATTTATGCTATATTTCATTCATTTTCCGTCAACAAAGAACCATGAAGAAGGAAAACTAGGAGGATGCCAGAGAGAGGAATTTTCAAAGGCTCTGGCCATTGCTGGGCTCTCACCCCAGAAGAGTACCTGGGAGCTCTGCCTAGTCTGGAAGATTTGGGAGGTTAGAACAAGGGCAGGATGAAGGAAAGACCATGGTCACAGAAGCTGAGTCTTCATGGTTTACATTTGGGATGTGAGTAACCCCAGTGACCTCCATTTGCCCCATCATTGGTAGGAGACATATTTCCAGGCAAAATCAGCCACAAACATAGTTAGAGGAGATGCTCATGTGCTAAGAGAAGTTTTGGTCCCCTCCTGCTTCTGAATGTCCAACATTTCTAACAGATCAAATCCTACAATTAAAAAGGAAGTCATGTAACCATGTCCCCTAGAGCATAAACCAGTTCCCTAGATTCACACTAAGGTGCAAATGACTAATGTACTAAAAGTGAGTTTTCATGGCAGGATCAGGAGGTGTCAGGAGAGAAGAGAATCCAGCTGCCATAGAAAGAAAAAGAACAGGAGAGCATAACAAAGTCAAACTAACTTCACCCTCTGGCTGGGAAATTGGTGCTGTTTCCAGGATACAGAAACTTCCTAACTCTTTGGGAAGGAAACCAATATAAATTGACATATCTTCTAATTATGCCAAATTAATTTCTCAGTACTCAAATAGGCTTGATCTCTAGAAAGAGCCTCCACTGGGAATAGGAGATCTGTTAAGGCCAGGGGGTGGCTACAATGTGTGTGTGGCAAGAGGGACTCTTTCAGTTATCAATCCATGGAGTGTTAGACTTTGCCCAATTTGCTTTTGGGGTAGTATGTTTAACTAGAGTTAATTTTTAACTGAGCTATACAAGAGATTGGGGAAGAGTCAGGAAATGAAAAATTAGAGGCATCCACCTACACAAAAATTACCTAACCAGCTTTTATTATTAGAAAATCATTTGCACTTTCCTTTTGAAACATTCCCATTATTGGCAAGATCTCCTTGATACCACCTCCAAGAATCCTCCATATTCTTTGACCACAGCATCTGGCTTTGTCTTATATGCAGGCTACTAGCCAGAACTTGGAAAGCTTTTGTAGTACAGAGATTTCCATCATAGTAATGCTGGGTCAAAAAGCTGTAATGTGATTTCACCCGATCAGCTCATGTTAGCTTCAAAACAATTGATTTCCTTTCCTTTCCTGTTTCCTCCTCTACTTCCTTAACTATTGCCTTAACAATGGCTTTCTTGCTTTCCCTCTTCCTTTGGAGGAAGAGCTGCCCTTCCTCCTGCCCGAAGGCCACACTTCCTTCTGTGCTCTGCGTCTTATCCCAACTCACACTCCCCCACCTCCTCAGGAAACAGGACCTTGTTCCTTCAGTTAGCTCCTCTCTTTCTTTTATCTTCATCTTCTGAGACTTCCTCCTTCCTACAATCACACTAACTTGCTCAAGTCTCTCATATCTTAAAATAAATAAATAAAAACTCCCTTGATTCAGTGTTTCCCTCACCTCACTTCTCTTTACAATTCAGTTTTTTTAAAAAAGTGGACTCCAATCTCTACCTCCATTTTCTTTTGGGTTTCCACCTACCAGTCCTCCACCAAGATTCTTACTGTTCCCATTGAGAAATTCTTATATTTGCTAAATCCAGGGGACTCTTTCTAGTCCATAATTTGCTTGACCTCTCTACAGTCAACTCTGATAACTGCACTTCTTGAATTTGCCTTGATTTTCCTGACCTCACTTTCTCTTTGTCATCCTCTAATGCTTGGGACATTTCTTCTTCATCTCTCTCACAAGCTTATCTTTCTCTGCCTATCTTTTGAATGTTGATGTCCCCAATGCTGTCCAGACCTCTGCCTTTGACTCTGTGCACTCTCCTTGGTGAAGCCCATCCTCTACACTGGCTTCAGCTGCCATCTATGTGATGATTCCCGCTTCCTCCTCCCCAAACTGTCCCCTGAGAACAAATCCCATATGTCCTTTTGAATATTTTAATTTATATACATATATATTTAATTAATTCAGACAGAAACTTCAAATTTAATATGTCCCAAACTGAACTTATATTTTTTTTATCCCAGAACCTGCAAAAGTTAGGTTCTGTTTAATCATCTCTTATTGCCTTTCCTTCAATCTTAAAGATAAAGGCCAAGCTCTTTAGTGTGTCCTACAAAGTACCTCGTGGAATTATGGTTAACTCCTGTCTACCTCTCCTGAAAGCCACCTGACCCTCTGACCCATCCTGAAGCACCTCCCCCCGTTTTCCTCCAGCAAGACAAGACCCCTCACAACCCTATGAATACACCATGCTGTTACACGCCTTTGCACTTGTGATTCTCTACCTGGAGTTTCCTATAATTTCTCTGTTTGTTTTCAAAATCTTACTAAGAAGCCCATCCCCTGTGGACTCTCTACCTTACACCAGAGAAATGAGTCTTTGTTCTGGTTCTAAACCTTGTACATCCTTGGACTATTTTATGTATCTCATAGGATCCTACTTTTTTTTTTATATTACTTATCTGTCTTTCCCACTGGGACTATGGGCTCTATTATGGGTCTTACTCTGTGTCTTATTTGTTTTCATGTTTCCTGAACTTTTAATTTCCTGGCTTATAATAGCAGATGGTCAGTAAATGCTTTTGGACTGAACTTACCTTTTTTCCTCATGGGTTGAGAATCCAAAGAACTAATATCTATGAGTGTTCTTCAGGAATGATGACTAACTCTAAAATGTTTACAATTATTGTTGAAAGGAAAATAAGTAGTTTTTTTTTTCTCTCCTATTCTTCCTCTTTCTCTCTCATCCTGATTCTTCTCAACTCCTGGACAATTCAATGACACTCCTCAAAGTTGCCAAAAACAAGGAAAGATTCCTCCTCTAGAAAAGCAGAAGAGTAATGCTCAGCAAGGATGTACAGTTGTCAAAGATTTATTCCCAACAGAGCATGTTTAGAAAATCAATATCATGTTTACTTATTATGGGACAATATCTCAAAAAGGAAGTCTCTCACTAATTTCAATCAGTGTCAAGGTCAGTAATGTCAATAGAGAGACAAACAGATGTTGCTACTTCTGCACTTTTCTGATGAAGGGGCAGGGATTCTAGATTTAGTTAATGAAAAGTAGAGAGCAATTAACAAGGCTTTTTTTTTTTTCCTAACACGTTAGAAAAGTCACTCTGTGAGTAACATTAAGAAAAAGTGTGAATGGGAGCTGGAGGAAAGACCAGGTATCAGTATCTCCATCCAGGAGCTTCCTCCCCTGTGGCCCAGGATCCTGGCAGAGAGGTCAGGGTGACCTTGGGAAGAAAAGATAAGTCATTAAATTGAAGCAGAAACCCAAGACAGTGGTGCTTGTGGACCACATGTGCTTTCACCTGAATGAGAAGTAGATCAGGAAATATCTGTCCTTGGCTTGGGCAGGAGGTAGCAGCAGAGATCCAAATCCTTAATGGCCACAAGTAGCCCTCTCTGATAGGGACCACCAGGACTACCCTGCCCCAGCTTTTGTCACAATTCCAAATTGTGTGCTAATGGTTTTACTAGAGGTTCTTTTGGCACTTCAAGCCCAAAAGGTCTCAACTGATCTCATTATCAGTTCTTCCCATCCCACCCCTACCTACCAAAATCTCCATTTCCTCCTAATTTCCTAAACCTGTTACTGTCCTGGACTCATCTTTACCCCTTCCCTTTTCATATCTAGTCAGATAGCAAATCTCATTTAATCTACCAATAAAATGCATCTCACATTCATCCTTTTCTGTCCACGCCCACTGCCATTGCCTTAGCTTAGGCCATGAGCCCTTTGCGGGATTTCTACAAAGGCCTGTTGGCCTCTACAATAGCTGTTAACACCTAAGCTCTTCCACGTGGCTGTCAGAATTCTGATTATTTCCCTCCCCACCTTAAAAGCCTACAAAGGCTCCTGACTGCATGCACTATAAAATCCTGACTCTTTATTCTCTAATAGCTATGATTTTTAAGTATGCTCTCTCATACATAAGGTTCCTTCTATTTTGACCACAATTTACATTTCCAGTCTTATTGCTCATGTTTAATTCACAGATTTCTTTATTCAATCCCAAATATTCATTCTGCATTGCCAATTTTATACTGTCCCTTAGCCCTGAAAACCTTGTCTGCAAAATGAACGCATCCCTCAGATGCCACCTCTGCCATTTGGGCTTCCTTCCCTGACCCCACCTCGGTGATCTCTCCCATCTCAGGACCCTCCAGCACAGGATGTCTCTGCTGAGACACTGACGACTTGCTTCTTGAATTGTAATTATTTATGTACCTATACTATCAACCCAGTGCTAGTCTGCAAGTGTATCTAGGGGAAAGACTGAACCTTATTATATTAGCTCCACCCCACCCCCAAATTTTAACACAGGGCCTTGCTCATGGAAGAATGAAGCACTGGATGAGGTGACAGAAGAACAGACTCCTGGGGCTTGAAGGAGGCTGTCCCACCTTGGATCGAGATTCTTTCCAGTGACGTCTCCAGTGTCACCCACCCAGAAAATACTCTCACAGTTGGCTTTCTTCCCAATCCTGCCCCCAAAGAGCAACAAATTAATTTGAATCAAGAAATGGGAAGGATTGAGTAAAACAAGGATATCTTCCTGGAGTAGATAAGATTTGGGAATAATTTGGGGAGGAAAGCAAAGTGAGATTTCAGTTGGGATCGAGGAAGAAGGTATTCAAGGAAAGAGGCAGCGGATGAACAAATACAGATGGCAGAAAGAGTGGTGTAGTTGTGATGGTGGACAGGGAGCGGTTTCTCTTGGCTGGAGCAGAATCGCTATGAGAGTGAGGAGAAATGAGGATGTTGAGATGAGAGTGGAGGGGATTCATGCATGGACCCTAAAGTCCAGGAAAGCAAATCAGAGACTTCCTTCTCCAGGACCCATTGCTCAGCTTAGCCTCAGGTACCCACTGGTTCAGAGAATTTTGATGTCATGGTTAAGAGCATGAGAATGACCGGATTATGATCCTAGCTCTACCACTTCCCAGTTTATGTGGCACTGCGAAAGTAATTTAATCTTTCTGTGTCTCAGTTTCCTCATCTTTAAAATAGGGAGAAGAATATTACCTCCTTTATAGGGTTATTATAGGATTAAATGAATACAGCACTTAGAACAGTGCCTGAGCTATATAAGTGAATTATTTTATTATTCCTGGGGAGATCCCCAAACCAGGGTCCAATACTTAGCATCATAAAATTTATCAAAATATACTTGTACCCCAATGTTCATAGCAGCAATATTTACAGTAACTAAGACACAGAAGCACCCTAAATGTCCATCAAAAAGATTACTGGATAAAGAAGTATGGTGTATATATACAATGGAATACTACTCAGCCATAAAAAATGAATGAAATAATGCCATTTGCAGTAATATGGATGGACCTGGAGATCATCATACTAAGTAAAATAAGCCAGAAAGAGAGAAAGAGAAAGAAAAATACCATATGATATCATTTACATGTGGAATCTTAAAAAAAGAAAAAGACACAAATGAACTTCTTCACAAAACAGAGACAGACTCACAGACATAGAAAACAAACTTATGGCTCCCAGGCGGAAAAGCGGATAGGGAAGGATAAATTAGGAGCTTGGGATTTGTAGATACTATGTATAAAATATATAAAACAGATAAACAATGAGGTCCTACTGTACAGTACAGGGAACTATATTCAATACCTTATAATGGCCTATAATGAAAAAGAATATGAATATACACACACACAAAAAAAAAACACAAAAAACACTGAATCACTATGCTGTACACCAGAAACTAACACAACATCGTAAATTGATTATACTTCAATTTAGAAAATAAAATTCATCAAAACAGATCAGTCTCAGAACTCAGGGGACTTACATCAAAGAAGAACTCTTAACATTCTTAACAAAGATGTACAGAACACCACTGGACCTGGGAGAAATGGCAAGGCCAGAGATGCCCTGAGGATTAAACAAAGAGCCTGTGAGATTCCAAAGTCAAGTGTGGAGACCCACACTGGGTCCGGATCTGGACAGGAGACTCAGAGGCGGTATCTGGGCCAAGGACTGGGAGGACACGACCAGCTCCAGTGGGGACAGGACGCGGGCCAGAGAGTGAGGGTCAGTCCAGGGCAAAGGAAGTAGGGCAGAGCCGCACTCCCCCACCGCCCCCACCGCCGCGAGGGCTGGGGAAGGTGTTCAGCCTGAGCCTCATTAGCAAGAGGAAGCCAAACCTCAGAGCCGACACAGCCTTGTGCTGTCTCGGAAACGCTCTGAGAAAGTGGGTAAACAGGAATTTGGGGAGGCTTTTTTGAAATCCCTGTGAACACATGCTTAGCCAAGAATATAAGCTGAGAGAAAGAAGCTGCCAACTTGTGAGAGGGGCTGAGTATTAAGAAGACAGTATTACATCCCACTCTGGGAAAGACAACTGACACAGCAAAGAAACTTAATGAGACGCAATATCCTGCCGCCTCTGCTGCTCCTTTGCAGGGATTAGGACACGAATCTCCAGAGTGGGGGAGGCTATTTAATGCGGGTAAAAAGCAAGGTGGTTTGCAGTAAGTGTTTGTTAAGTTCTCTGTGGGCTTAAAAGGCCAGCGGGAGCCTTTCTTTGCAAAACAAGAAAGAAGGAAAAAACAAAGTGTGTGTATGGAGATCCTGCAAAGTTTCCCTTTTCATTAATTCTTCAGAAACTAGCAGAAAGGAGCCCCAGTGCTGACAGGATGCCCCAGCTCTTCCAAGTGTCCCTTTAAGGGCCCAGCTAGACCCTCTGCAAGGCACAGATCTCCAGGCAGAGGAAACACCAGCCAGGTTGAGGGGACAGCTCTCTCCCCCATACTGAGCTTGGAAAGAGCTATCCTTTTCTACTCACCAGGGAGCAAAGAGGAAGTAGGGATAAAACTTCTCTAGATGATTTGAGGGTGAGGTGGGGTGGGAATCAACATTATTTAAGTACCTCCCCCTGCCAAACACTGAGCTAGACACAATGCATAAATTCTCAACAATGCCAAAATAAGATTCTAACCCTAGCCAAATTGATACATAATTAATTGGGGAATGAGGGAGGGAAGGAAGGAAGGAAGAATGGAAGGAAGGAAGAAAGGAAGAGGGAGGGAGGGAAAAAAGAAAGTAAAAGAAAAGTCTTAGAGTCAAACAGCATTCAAATCCCAGTACCAGGAATTCATTTCCCCCTCATGTAAAACAAGACTGTCGTCAGGTGAACGAGAATACTACATGGAACTTCCTAGTTCAGAGCCTGGTACATAATTGGTGTTCAGTTAGTGTTTGTTCATTTATTAATTTGCCTAAAAGGTAGAGTTGTGGTTGTGGGAAGAGAATGGGGTATAGAATCTGCAGACCTGAATTCAAGTTGGATTTTGCCATTTTCAGACTGAATGACATGGTGTAAATCACTCAGCTCTCTGGCCTTCAAACACCTCCTTCTTGTGACTGACAAAAACAATTTACCAAATAGCATTATTGTGAAGGTGAAATGAAATGCTGTCTGTAAAATGCTTAGCACAGTGCCCAACCCTTTCCAAACTCTGGAAGCGGCAGTTATGAGCCCCGGCTGCTTGGTGCAAGGGCTTTGGGGTTGGGGTTGGAAAGGCGCAGAGAGAGGTTAGCATCCTGAGCGCTTAAATAGGAACATGTACAGATTCCAAAGATTTTAGCCTGATCTTGGATGTCGTTCCTGCATGCAAACATTTAACCTCTAACCAGCGTGGTGGTTTCAAAAGGGAAAGCCCATCATCTTATTGAGCTTCTGGTATGAAAGATGAGGGCCAGTGCTCGGGCAGAATGGAAACTGCCGGACATCTACCCGGAAGGATGCTGATCCTCCCAGCTCAGGAGGACAAAGTGTTTGGGGGCTTTGGGAAATCTGTTTCTACTTAGGGTCCTGTCACACCCAACTTGGAAAATACTGTTGACCCACCATTTGCTGCAAAGAGGAGTAAGCTGTGCCCCCAGACCACACAACAAATTGTCTTGCTGGAAAAAAGGCAGCTGAACAGTCTGCTGCAGACGGTGATGTCACGGAGGGAGCACTTAGGGGCAAGAGGGGGAGGGCGGAAGGAGGAGGCAGCTGCCTTTACTGCTGGGTCCACAGAAACCTGCCCTGGAAGGTACTTCTCTCCTGATGCCTGCCCTCCCTGCACTTGGCAGGCTGGGGAGCTGGAATGCTCTGAGCTTCTGCAGACTCATCTTTCATCTCCAGTGACAGCTTATTAAGGAGTCGATGCTGCCTCTCCCCTGCCAGGTCTTGGGGAAGGTTGAGGTCGATCAAGGCTCCTGAGGCCAGGAAGACGGAGGGGCCTGTGGTTTGGCCACTATGGAGAGGGGACAACGCAGTCAACTGGGCATGAGAAGAGCAGCGAGGGACGTGAAGTCAGCCCTGCAGGGACAACCCTCTGTTTGGAGGTCACATAAACATGGTCAGCCCAGGGCTTCCTTGGTTCGTAGGGACTGAACTAAAGTTCATTAATGTTTGCTCTCAGGCCCTTTGATTGGGATGATCTTGTGTTTTGGAAAACATCCCATGAAACCATGGCTGGTCACCAGTTTACCTTCCAATGCTTATTTGAGTTCTGGAAGGAGCTGGCTTGGGAAAGCCAAATGAAATTTGAACTCTCCCAAGGAATGGCCATTGAGGGGCTGATTGGGAGTTGATTACCTTCAGCACAGCTAAGAGAAAATCCAGAGTTCCTGCCTCCGCTCCTTTATCCAACCAAGTATGTTCGATTTGGGAATGTCGGTGGCCCCATCTGAGCCTTGTTTTCTGCATCTGTAAAATGGAGAAAATTCTCATCACACGATGCTTTTTCTTCTTTTGCTTTTTCTTTTTATGGTATCTGTGTAAGATGATGAATGCTAGCTAAACTTATCGCGGTAATCATTTCGCATAATGTGTAAGTCAAACCATTAGGCTATACACAGTGATGTATGTCAATTATATTTCAATAAGACTGGGGGAAAAATGGAGAAAATAATGCCACTCACTTAACTGACATTAACAGATATTTACTGATCAATAAAACTGTGTGCCAGGAATCATGTTAATTAAATCATTAATTTTGAGATGAATAAGACATGGTCTCTACCACCAAGGAACTCACAGTCCAGTCTACCTACCTGTATCAGACTCTCTTACGTGCCACTTCAGATCACCCTGGCCTCCCCCAGTGTACCTTCATCTCATGTACCACTGAAACTACCAGGTTTCTCTGAGCTCCATCTGACTTTCCGTAGCTACAGCCTAACAGTGCCTTGCCTTGTGCCCCAGCTGCACAACTCTTGCCTCCTAAATTAGGGCTTTCCTGTTGACATCATGGCATGGAATATCTCAGGACCCAGCTTGGTACACACACACATGCCACCCAGAAATCCAGGGGAGTTAGTGCCTAGGGGGCAAAATCTCGACCACTAGGTGATGGAGCCCATGAGTAAATTCTTCCTCAGTTCTCTCTGGATGAATGTTGCAGATATGTTACTTACGTGGCTTCTCTCACACTATGCTGTGAAGTCAAGTAATCAGTCACACTTTATATCAGCCAGTTGATAACATACCCTGGAAGTAACTCTCCCCTTCCCTGCACCACCCATCTTGATCTCATTACTCCCTGGGATTACACTTGCTAACAAAGTAACAGCATATAAACCCCCGTCTCTACTTTCCATTTTCAGTTTCTGTTTTCTTAACTCAAGCTAAGACAGTTGGTAACAGGAGTAAAAAGCTACCCCTAGAAAGTAGACTCTCAGGATGGGATTTTAGAGGTGGATTACTCAGCGTCTGATGGCAATAAGGATCCCACTGCTAAGAGCGATCAGGGTGGAGATAACCTGGGCCACACAGTGAAATAAAAATACTGAACCTTCACTTCATGTTTGGAGATGAAGTGCAGGATGAGGTACTGACATTTGTGAGGGCTGTGGTACTGGAAAAGTAGAGAAGCACTGATAATTATATGGAGTGAGCTGGCTTTTGTTAACTGCAATGGAAACCTTGAGTAGAGAAAATGAAAGGGCGGGGAAGCTGCCAGCTCAAAGCAGCATGTGAAAGCCAGAGGCCTTTCATGGCAGCTATAAGGAGACTTTCATTGCCTAAAGCTTCAGGACACACAATGCTGAACCAAGCCCAGGGTCTAACTGTAAGGGTGCCATGCCTGCCAATAAGAATACATGCCCAGCTTCCACTCTCCTCCATCAGACTCAGGGCTCATGTAGGAAAAAAGAGAGATTGTAAAACCTGCACTGGGGGCGTTTGAGTGGGTAGGTCTGAGAACCTTGAACCCTCAGATTCCTCAGAACCCTGCGAGCTGGCAAAAGTAGTTCCTTCTCCCTTGCTAGGGGAGAAGAGCCTCTTCTTGCCTGGGGAGCTCGTAACAACTTCACTTGAGGCAGATGCTTTGCAAAATGATGACTGTTCTCTTCCAAATCCTCTGCTATCCCTCAGAGCCCCCAGGAAAAGAACCAGGATCAGATCTCAGCACAGCTTGAGCAGTGAAGCACAGTCACATGGCCTACAGTAAATCAGGTGGAGATTTTGGAACTTCCTTGGTGTGGTTCTGAAGAAAGGATCACAAGGGATCAAGAGAGCAGGAATGTTTAATAAAGGATGCCCTTTATAAGACTTAAGAACCCAGCTAAGCATGTCCTCCAGGACGGCCTAGACAACAATCCCTTCACGAAAGCATTAAGGAACACTTGGGTGAGGGGGGCAGTAGCATCTCTGAGAAGCTGCTCAGCGGTGGTTTTTCCCTGTAAACTAAAATTGCTGTTAGGAGAGGCTGCCATGGAACTGAGATTCCTAGCAGCAATGAATTTGATAGGATAGAGGGGTGGTAAAAGTTAAGTGGCTGCATTTAACCATTAGAGGCTTGGTGGACATAATTACTGCATTGGGCAGCAAGGCCAGAGTAGAAACCAGATTGCTTTGGATGTTAGGAACCTATGACAGTGGTGATATGCTGGCAGGTGTTTAACAACCAGCTCTCTGAAGGAAAACAAAGACCTTATTTGTAGCATTTGCCAGGTTCCATGGTGGAAATAGTCCCATCGTGGCCATTTTCAAGCTACCCATCTGACTTCACTGACCATCAAGTTGAGAAGAGACATGTACATTCCGTTCTTGTGAACTGATATGAACTGGCTTCAGCACACCACTGGGAAGTGGCTAATATATCATGATGCTCCTAGAGTCTTTGAGAGTGTTTCTCAACTTGTGTATAAAAAAAATGTTCAAGAGCTGGTGAGCAGAAGGCTGTCATTCAGCCATCAAAGTGGAGAGTCATGGTCTCTATTTACTTTCTTGATCTAAGGCAGCACACAGACACAGAGCCCCCTGATTGAAGATAGGACTGGGTGTCCTTGAGTGAGAACCATGCAATGACACTGTACGTACACGTGGTAAATATTCCTCTGATTCCCAACAGGGACACGTGGCCCTTTGCTAGAGCATATCCACACTAGGGAAAAGCAAATACCCTGACCTTTCAAGAACTGCTGTATATGGATTCTGACACTGACCCATGGGACGTGAAAGGCCATCACAGTCCTGAAGGTAGAGAGTTCATGGAAGCCAGGTGATACACAGAATCCTGGCCTTAGTCCTAGTCTGCAGACCCATTCTATGGTTGTATCCCTGGTCTCCAAGGGTATAATTGGGGTAGAGGTACTTAGCAGCTGGCTGAGTCCTCACAATTGTTCTCTGACCTATGAAATAAGGGTCATTAATGGAAGTCATGGCCAAGTAAAAGCCTCTGAAATAGACTGACTCCCTACCTTCTGCACTGACCAAAACAGTAATCAGACGCATAGACCAGAAGAAACTGCAGAGCGTAGTGCCACCATCAATGATTTAAAAGATGCAAGAGTGATGGTCTCATCAGACCTTCATTTAGTTTACCTGAGTGGTCCCTACAAAACACAGATGAATGTAGGCATTTGATGGTCGACAACCTTAAGTAAACAGTAACTCCAATCAGAGTTGCTGTCCTGGGTGTGATATCTCTGTTGATGCAGACTCACGCAGCCTTTGGTATGAGCTATTGAGCTGGCTAATACATAGTTCTCAATTCCCATCAAAAAGAGGATAAAAGCAGTTATCTGTTTATGATAGAGACAGCAATTGTCTTTCTTCAGGGCTATGTTAACTCTCCGTCACAATATAGTCCACAGAGATTTTGATCACCTTAAAATTTCACAAAACATTATTATGGTACACTCTTAATAACATCTTACCAACTGGACTCAGTGAGCAGGAAGAAGCAACTATTCTAGATGCCCCCAAGACATGTGCATGCTAAAAGATGAGAGAGAAGCCACAGGAAGACTCAAGGGCCTGATATATTGGTAAAGTTTCACAAGTCCAGTGGTTTGGGGCATACCAGAACATTCTCTCTAAGGTAAAGGTCAAGTTGCTACACTTTGTACTTCTTACCATTGAAGAAAGCCAGTGCTGATAGACTTCTTTGGATTTGAGGATAGAATATACCACACTAGAGAATAATGCTCTGACCAAAATTTTGGATGACTCAGAAAGCTGTCAGTTTCAAATAGGGCCAAGAACAAGAGAGCTCTATACCAGCCCCAGAGGCAGAATAACCTACTGCCATTGGGGATGTATGACTCAGCAGATCCAGTGGTGTTCAGGATATCCGTGGTGGACAAGGTTACAATTGGCAAGCTTCAACAGGAAAATTAAAGTGCAGAACTGAAAAAAAGGCCACACCTTCTGCAGCAGAGAACTACTTTTCATTTGAAAAACAGCTCCTGGTATGCTACTGGATCCTAGCAGAAACTAAATGCCTGACCTTGGATTATAAAGTGATTATGTGACCTGAGCTACCCATCATGAGCTGAAAATTATCATATCCACCAAGCCATAAGGTCAAGAGAACACAGTAACAATCAACTGTCTAATAGAAATTATATTTTTAGAATCAAGCAAGCTCAAAAAGACCAAATAAATCACCTGGATACGTGGCCCAGAGTTCCATACCATTTACCTCTAGTGCACAGATGTCTCTTCCTCCTCTCAAACCTATGGCCTCATGGGGGTTTCCCTATGACAACTGATGGAGGAGCAAAAAATGTCATCCAGGTTCACAGATGACTCAACACAGTATATTGATGCTAACAGGAAATGAACTGCTGTCACAATACAGCCCCATTCAGGGATGGCCCTAAGTGTGATGGAGAAGAGAAATTGTCCTAGAGGACACACCTGGGAGCAGTACACTTGTTCATCCATTTGGATGGAGGGAGAAGTGGCCTGAAGTGTGTGTGTGTGTATATATATACACACACATACTTTTTGGTATTGGTAATTGACTTGGCTGGTTAGTCAAGCATTGAAAAGGAGAAAGTTTGGAAAATTAGAGGATGAAGTCTTAAGGAATGGGAACAAAGCATGCAGATCTTCCTGTTTGAGTTAATGCCCACCAGAGTATTCACCACAGAGAAGGCTCTGAACAATCAGGTAAATGGGTGTCACATCTTGTGATTGTTGCCAAGCTTTTCTACAGCCATTCCAGTGATGGCACAATGATCCCACTAACTAAGTGAACATGGTAACGGGGATAGACAGTATGAGCTGTCACTCACCAAGGCTGGTCTACACATTGCCAATGCACTAATCCTTTGATATAATACTATTATTCAAACAGACTGGTCAACCACATGGTAGTGGGTCAATTGCACTGGACCCTTTCCACCCTGGAGGAGACAGGAACCATTATTACTGATCAATTCCTTCTGAATAGCAGCACTGAGAGCTTATACATGTCTAACTTACCAACATGGTATCCCATATGACATTGCTAAGACCAAAGGACTTATTTTACAACAAAAGAGGTGTGGCAATGAACATGTGACCATTAGTTTTATTGCTTTTATCAGGTACCCTGTCAATCAAATCTGCTGACCTAGTAGATTGAGGGAATAATCGGTTAAAGACTCATCTTAAGTCCCAGTTTAGGAATAATACTTATAAATTCAGAACATTCTCCTTTAGAATGTAGTATATGTTGAGCCAAAGGCCATTATATGTTGCTGGGATCCAACAGCTACAATACATGGACTCAGGAGCCAAGAGATGGAAGTGGGCTTGGCCCTCTCACCCTCACTCTCACTGGCTCCACCCTGCAACTTTAGCTTCTACTAGGTAGGAGAACTTATTTATCAAGAGACAGTGGGGTAAGCTTCCACTCAAGGACACAGTAAGGACTACACTGAACTTGAAACTGTGACTGTCGCCTGCTCTTTGGGGTCCTCATGCCAATAGACCAGCCACCAAATTCCTGAACTTGTAAGGTTAATCAAAATTGCTTACTGTGAGACTCCAGAGTTGCTTCTAACTAATGAGAATAGGAGGAGGGAGGGGGCAGGGGGAATATGCTGGGGAGCTAAGAAACTTTACTAGGAAATCTCTAGTGCTTCTGTGACAAGTGACGATGGTAAATGGGCAGCTGAAACAACTATACCTCTACAAGAGCTCAGACTTCTTGTGGATGAAAGTCTGTGTCACTCCACCAGACAAGCAATCCAGACCAACTGAAGTGTTGACCAAGTTTAAGGGAAATCTAGCTAGAATAGATGATGGAGGAGGGAAATCATGAGTATCAATCATACTCTGGTTTGGAATTAGAACTAGTAAAAGGGACTCTCGCTTGTTTCATTAACCCTCCTGCTTTCAGTCTTTTGCTCCTGGCCACCACCTTAAAAAAGACTCTCAGGTTATTTGGACTTGTACCTCACTTCTTAGGGGAGAATTAAGGTAATTTTGTTCTCATAAAAATGGAGGCTCCATATTATAAAATAGGATCCAGATATAATCAGGAGCACAAGAAGATCTGAGTAGTGAAAGGGGTGGACTGTATCAGACCCCTCTTCTGTACCACTTCTGTCCCTTGTTTCAGTCATCACTATGTTAACTAGCTCTGCATGGGATTTTACCAACTCTAAGTGGATATAGTCGTACGATATCTCACCTTCCTATACTGAGCTTTCTTGTCGTCTCCAAGGCTTAGAATGCTGCAAGATCTGCTGGGCACTCACATATTTGACACCAAAAGGGGGGTGGAATTAATGTTCTAAAGGGCAAATCTTTGACTAGTTAGAGAAAGGAGTCAGTGGATACATTTTTTCCCCTGTTTCCTCCCAGACTGACTATCCTTAGATGTAATTTACATAGCTTCTCAGAGAGCTATGCCATGAAATCAAACCGTCAGTCACATGCAACAGCTGCCAGCCCCATCCTGCATCCATGTATTGGTGCTCTCTCTTTCCCTGGTTATCTCCCATCTTCTCTCATTCCTGCTCCCTGGGCTTGATGCCCTAATAAGTGGGTACTGCAAGAGCTTTCATCTCAGGCTCTGCTTTCAGGGAAACCCAGATGAAGACACTATTTGACAAAACTTCTGTGAAGATTAAATTCTGAAAAATAGCAACAATCAAAGTGCTTTGCCAGCACATTATGTACTAGCACATTATGTAAATATTAGCTTACAGTTAAACTGGGTCTATTTCAAGTTTATATTACAGTTAAGGTGGAGTGGAAAATCCATAGGCTGTAGAGCAGGGAAACATATACTCCCTTGTCTCCACTTCCAGTCCATTTCTTTGAGTCCTAGTCATCCTAATCTAGAGAATATTTGTCACTCTACCTACTGTCTTTAAATTTCAAGGGTCACCTTCTCCAGGAAGGTTCCCGGATTGATCCAGCTCCTTTTCCAACCGAATGGTGATCATCACCACCACAAACAAACACAATCTGACACTACAGTTTTATGGAGACCCTTGTTGACTATGACTTAGTCTTGTGTACATGAGAGTTCCCTGAGAGTAGAATCTGTGACTCTTGGGTGGGTTAAACATTAACTAATTCATTAATCTGGACTCTGTAACAGATTCTCCCCTAGGATGGCAGATTTTTCTAACATAGTGGGGCTGATATGTGCAAACTCTTGTACAAGGGACCTGAGTCCCTCTCCGACCTACAACCTAAGTATGATCACAGGGAGTCAGTGCAGTGTGGGGAACAGTACTGGAAAGACTGGGATTTGTGGTTAAAAAGACTTCCAGTCGGGTCCTGGATCTGCCACTTAAATGCTAGATGATTCTGTGCCCAGACAGTTTGTTTATAAAATGGGCATGCATCTATTCAAAAGCGTCGCCCAAGAATTGTTATTGTGCACACACAGGAGGCATACTAAAAACTGATTTTTAAACTAAAACTGAAGAAGTTTCATGCACCTATTAACTGGAGTTATCATGGTTCTTCATGTAGACCCTGGAGACAAAAAAAAAAAAAAAGAATGGGCCTCTTTTACTTGAAGAATTTGTTTTGCAAGTCACAGAGCACAACGAGGACCTTTTCTGACATTTGACTTTACGACCAAGAGATTTTCTCTAAACAGCTGGGATCAGGAGAAGTAAGAGGAATGTAGCAAACAGAGCTTTGGTCTAATATTTCATTTTAACCAAAAATAACTTATATTTGTAAAGCATGTTAGCATTTACAAAGTACATTTACAAAATGCATCTCATTATTTCCTCACTGGTCTGGGAAGCAAGTATAGCTTTCCCCACTTTACAGATAAAGAAATTGAGGTTAAGAGAGTTTAGACAGCTGGTCTGAGGTCTCACAGTATGAGACTGGTGGGTATGGAACTCACTCAGCACCCCTGAGTCCTGAGAACATGCTTTTCCCCTTAAGACATACTAAGCTAAACTTAATCCACTCTGTGGTATTTTTTGTGGGGTTTTTGGTTTGTTTTTTTTTTTTTTTGCATCCTATCCAGTTTCAGATCTGATATACTCCTGACCTTTTGGAGAAACCAGTCAGGTTGAGAGGGAAAAGGAATATTCAAGGTCTTCCTAAGATCCTAGTGCAGAACTTGGGTGCTGCTCAACACCTTTGAGAAAATAACAACAAAGACCTACACATTTCATGTCTGTCTCATTGCCTATTGAAGCTAAAATTATGGTCCTGTCCTTTTGGAAGAACCACCAACCCAAGAAAATCAGCCAAAGTTCAAAGCCTCCAAACATCTCACAGACTGTTCGTTGGTCAGGAAGTGAGGTGACTACACCCAACACCATCCTGGTCACCGGGACGGTTGCTCAGGTACAAAGATCTTCATCTACATGCACGAGACTTTCTGCCAATGCTTCCCTCTTTGGGCTCTGGCTGTATCTCAAGGTTGCAGGAGAAATGAGCGGGTCCTATTTAGAAATGGTTTCTCAGGAAAAGGAAGAAAAGAGGCAGCATACGGTAAATGGAGTCAAATTCCTTTAGCATGGCTCTTTGGAGGGAGATGGTAATTCACCAAATGCAGGACAATCTTTGCAGCTGGCTGGGGCGGTGGGACACCGTGGAGTAATTGAGACTGAATTACAGAGACTTTGATTATGTGATTGGGTTTTCTGTAAAGCCACCTGGCTGACACAGGCCACTTGCATCTTCTCCCTGGGAGCCAGGGTAGTTCTCATCGGCTCAGGTTTGTAAATGACTCTTCTCTTTCATTAGCAGTCCCAGGATAGAATAGAATTGGTGGTGAGATTTTAATGAAGTGTTTAGAATCCTTCACTAAGGCCTTTGATAGTGCCAGAATACATTATCTCCCTTCTGTACACCAAAGGGAGGGCAACCAGGTCCTTTGGGGGTCATTCATCTATCACCCGACTGCCCTTCTTGTAGATCTTCTTAAAGGTTTGCAACAGCAGAGGAAATGCTGTTTTCAGAGCTGTTTCCCTCCCCTCCTTCTATTGAGGGTCAAAGCTATAAAGCATAGGGCAAGGAGAAGTTTTTCTAGAATGTGACTTTAGAGTCAGAGCCCAGGACAAAGTGACAACAAAATAGTATCAAGAATGCCACCACTTGAAGGGTCAAAACTCCCCGACTAGCTGTTGCTTCCTCTGTCCTGACTTGGTGATCAGCGGGGCACTGCTGAAGATTTCCCGGCAGCAAGTAATTGAGTGAGTCACTGACCCTGAACCTCAAAAGCAAGAGCAGAGCTCTCATGAACATTGTGCTTCTGGCCATTGAGTTTTTCCCATCTATGGCTTTGCCTTTTGTTCTTCAATTGTCCTCTTTTTCTATTTTGTTTTGTTTTGTTTTTAAATAAATGATTATTTTGTTTTTTGAGAGGCTATAATTAGCAGATGTCTAAAAACATGTATTTTGCAAGCTTTATCTCAATTAATCCTCAACAAACCACATAGGTGAATAGTGTTATTTCCATTTTACCAAAAAGGAAACTGAGAATATGGAGGTTAAGAAACTTGTCCAAGTTTATACAGACAGAAAGTGTAATAGAGCCAGAACTTGAGCATCTCCATAGAGTGCTCTTTACCCATGGCCGTATTAACTTCTCTGTGTCGAGGGTACTCTCTAAGCCCTGGCCCTGGTGGACACTCAACTTCTCAGGATCACTGCATACTAAATTTTAATTCCTGTAATACCTGTACAGTAGGGTTTGTAATAGATATCATAGTACTATGATTATTCAAAGTGGGGCTTTGGAGTTAGATATCTCAGGTTTGAAAATTATTTTTTCACTTAGTAGCATGACCTTGGACAAATCAGTTTTCTTCCCTGGACAATACTTTCCTCATCTGTAGAGTGAAGATAATAATAATTTCTACCTCATAGGATTATTGTGAGGAATACATTGTATGATACATATAAACACCATGCAATATCCCATACATCAAAAATATTTCATAAATGGCCATGGTGGTAACAACGATGATGAGGAGGCAGGGGATGAACCATGGAAGATCTAAGGAAAAACATGTGAGGGAAAAGGAAAGAGGGATGTCTGGAGATGGTGCTTTTGTCTCCATCTCTAGAGGAGAGGTGATGGTGATTGCTTAGTATGTTAGTTAGGATTCTCCAAGAAACAGAACCAACAGAGAATGTGGGGTGGGGAGAGAGAGAGAGAGAAGGAGAGAGAGGGAATAAAAGAGGTATTTCAAGGAATTGGGTCATGTGGTTATGAAGGCTGGCAAGTCCAAAATCTGCAGGGCGGACCAGCAGGCTGGAGACCCAGGGAAGAGTTTGATGTTGCAGCTAGAGTCCAAAGGCAATCTGCCCTCTTCCTTGTGGAAGGTCAGGCTTTTTCCTCTTAAGACCTTCAACTGATTGAATGCCACTCACCCACATTATGGAGGATAATCTGCTTTACTCAAAGTCTAACATTTAAATGTTAATCTCATCTGAAAAGTGCCTTCACAAAAACATCTAAAGTAGTGTTTGACCAAATATCTGGGTTCCATAGCCTAACTAAGTTGACACATAAACTTGACCATTGCACCTAGCATTCATTTCCCAATTTAGATATATTCGTTGTCCAATCAGAGCCTCCAGCAAAGACCACAGTCTCTCCCATCTAAGCAGAGGTAAATAAATAATCCCGGAAACTTGACCTCAGTGTGGCCAAGGGTAGAAAGAAGGAAGGAGATGGGGCACGGGTGGCCCTTAATGGTACAGTGATTGGTATTTTCATGTTTCTTTCCCTGCATGAGATTCCCTCTCTCTCTGTAGCTTTTTAACAGTGTCACCAAGCAAACAAGTGAACCATGCAGGAGAAGGCCATGGGCAGCTGAATACTTAAGGGGACCTGCTACAAATACTTTGGTCAACCAGCCCCTAAGTTATAAAAGAGAGACCAGCTCTCTCTACCCAACTCAGTCATCTCCATCTGCCCAAAAAAGAATGATCTAGGTTATATGGGTTGCAGTCTCCTGGAGAACATACAACAGTAACCTTGGGGATGGTATGAAGATACAAAGAAGTCTTGGCAGGCTGAATGACGGTCTGACTCTAATGCAGTAAATCGTAATGGAAATAAACGTACAATTTCTCATTTAGGTTCAAAACAAAACAACATACAACAAAACATCTACCAGGGAGGATTCAAAGAGAACTTCCAGTTTAAAACTGAACCTAACGTTTACCAGTGAAGCCTTTATCAACTTCCCCACTAAAATACCCATGGAAACATAGATAAGGATAAAAATTCACAATGTTGGAAACAAAGATTGATGGATGACTCAGTGACAGACTCTGGAGGGAATCTCTGCTTTCTAAGAGGCAAGCAGAATTGGAATGTAAACCCCTTCCCAGGTTTAACCTCATCACATGGAGGTTTTGCCTCATTGTGGCAGAGCCTGCTGGTGTTCACCTCTTTTTCCTGGGTCCACACATTAGCTACATTTTACAGCCTTCCTTGCAGCTGGATGTAGCCACATGCCTGAGTTCTGGTCAATGGAATATGAGCAGAATAATACGGGCCACCTCCAGGACTGGCCCGTAAAAACCTCTCAAGCACAATCCTCCATGCTTTCTTTCTCCATCCTCTGATTGAATGGAAAGGGTTCCAAACATGTAGAAGTGGGTGGAGACACAAGATGGGAGGGTTCCAGGTCCCTCTGTGAGTAGAACTAGCCTCTGACCCACTTCCTGACACCAACACACACTGAACTGGGATGTGACTGATAAATGATCATTTTATCAATAAACTGAGATTTTGAAATTGTTTGCTATAGAATATAGTCTACCCAGATATACTCACAAAGTGGAGAGGACCTAAAAAGTTTGGAAGACATGATGTATTTGTCATTCTCTGGTTCCTAACTGATACTATTAGGACCCATTTAAAAAAAAAAGAGTTGTGGTAGCTGGAAGCAACAATAAGAAAAATCTTGGCTGCTATACATACTGCTAATTATAATTTTCCATCCAGTCATTCATTCACTAAATATTTATTATGTATATACTAGTGCCAGGCTCTGTGCTAAGTACTCCGAATACAGCAGTTAACAAAATAGACAAAGACTCTATCCTTGTAGAGCTGCCAGTCTAGTGGAACATGCCAAACATGAAACAAGTCATTACTAGTATGAATGAGTTTATGGAAAGAGACATTATAAAGCACCTTGCGGGGCAGAAAGTGGGGGTGTGTCTCACTTAGACTATAAGAAAGTGAGTTCTAGTATGTCCATTAATACAGCACATCAGGACCAGAAACAGGAGCAGGAGAAGCTGCGTCACTAAGAATCAGACTGGAAGTCAGGTGCAGGGGTCTGTCCACTGACTTGATCCAGTGCACAGAGAGGAGGCCGAGACGGTCCACACACCTTGCCTGTGGGAAAACACCAAGACTGGGAGTCCCTGCTTTGCTCAAGGCGAGAAAAAGGCTCAAGAATATGGCTGATAGGGGGCCTAAGCGAAAAGAGGAGCGTCACCCAGAAGACACAGAGAGAGGTGTACTGGTGAGCACCTGAGGAGCTCTGAGGCCCAGCTGGGGGTTGCGGAGGGCAAAGGGAGAGTAGATCAAATTTTTTTCTATTAGAAATGTGGTAAAATTATCAAATGTACATCAAAGTATTTGTAAAAGAAAACTAGTGATTGATGATCCTATTTCCTCTGCAATCATGTAAGACTTATGATCTTTTCATCAAGACAGAAAATTAAAACCTACCACTACCATATCCAAATAATTTGTACCACAGCCAAACTTTCGTCACTCTACCTCTACACCTCCGAAAATCATATACTACAGGACACAGAAGGAAATTTCCAGAAATAATCTGATGGTTTTAATAGAATGCAAAAATACAGTATCTCCAAAAAACATGAACAAAAACTCAGTACACAATGAAATAAAAATAAAAGAATGTACTTAAAAGAGAGATCAATGATATATGGAAGAATTTGAAGGAAGGTAAAAGTGTGTATTAAAATAATTAGAGTCTACTTTGGAGGTAGTAACAAGCTGGATCTTTTTTTTTAATTGTAGAAAGGAGAATCAACAATTTGAAGGACACATTTGAGAAACACTCCCAGAATTTAGAGACAGAAGGCAAAAGGTAAAAATGAGAGAGGACTTAAAGAAGACCACAGGCAGGCTTGCTGAAATGAATTGGGAAGGGGAACAAAAAAGAAAATGTTCGAATTTTAGTCTTAAATATGGGACACCCAAAGATGATATTTCACTGTTGACTTTAAATATTCAGTGAGACACAAAAGTAAAAGTACAAAAAGCATAAAAATTGAAAGTACACTTTGGAAATGTAAGAGTATTCAATGTGGTACCTATGATTTTAAACACTGGAGATGATTTTTCAAAAGCAAAGGGAAATAAAGCCTAAATGCCAAAGGACAGGGAAAAAAGTTATAAATAACCAAAGCATACACAGTGCATGTTTGTTTTTCCTGGCTGTTCTGCATCTGGCTGGACTCTGGCTCCAGGGATGGAAGCTGAAGGGATCAGAGCATCCTTTCCTTGGCATCTGGCCAGGCATGAATCTTGGGCTTGGCCTATCAGATGATCCAAACTCTGGCTCTGAAAGTGAGGAGTGACACAAAGTGCAGGTGCAGTCAGAGATTGTTTGGGGGTGGCTGCTATGTAGAAGTATATAGAAGCAACCAGAAATAGTTCCATACGAAGGTGGCAGGAACAGAGATCCAGCTGCAGGGTTCTGGCATGACCCCGGAGCATGATCTCATGATCTCAGCTCTGTCTTGCCTTCCATAGTTCTCACTTATTCTCTAAGCCTGGTTCTCTATCTCCCCAGTCAGCCCACAATATGTACTTTTCCTGCTGTGTTAGATAGATTAGGTTTCTGTTGTGTACAAATAGGAACCCAGCTGCTATAGCATACAACAAAAAGATAGCAGTAAACTCAAAAAGATGTTATCACCACAAAAATAAATAGGTTTAAAAATCCCTTTCAAAAGACAAAAAACTCAAGTTTAAAATTTTTAAACTCAAGGGAAACACTTAGCATAAAATAGATCAGAAAGATAAAAAGCAAAAAGGTTGGTAGAGATACATCAAATAAATGCAAATTAAAAAAGCAAAGGTGAGATGTTAATACAAGTCAAATTTGAATGCATAGCAGCACTATTTACAATAGCCAAGATACAGAAACAACCGAAATATCCATCGACAGATAAATGGATAAAGAAGATGTGGTATATAGACACAATGGAATATTACTCAGCCATGAAAAAGAATGAAATAATGCCATTTGCAGCAACATGGATGAGCCTAGAGATTATCATACTGAGTGAAGTAAGCCAGACAAAGACAAATATCATATGGTATCACTTATACATAGAATCTTTAAAAAATGATACAAATTTTATTTAAAAACCAAAAACAGATTCACAGGCATAGAAAACAAACTATGGTTACCAAAGGGGAAAGGACAGGGAGGGATAGATTAGAGGTTGGGGGTTAACAGACACATATTACTATACATAAAATAGATAAACTCCAAGGACCTATTGCATAGCACAGGGAACTATATTTGATTTCTTGTAATAGCATATAACAGAAAAGAATCTGAAAAGAAAATATATATTTATATGTGTATGTATAACTGAATCACTTTGCTGTACACCAGAAACTAATATTGTAAATCAACTACACTTCAATTTAAAACGTTTTTTAAAGGATTTAAAAAAGGATTCACAGGTTAAGTTTATATTTTTACTTTTAGCCACACAAATTATTTTATGAGAATAAATTATTACAAAAATTAAAGCAATACAAAAAGACATGGAATAAAATGTGAACATTCTTCCTTCAGTTTTCTTACTCCCTTCTTGAAAGGTAAGTTCTGTTAATTATGAGGTGTGTACATTACTAGCTCTTTATCCATGTCTAGACTCACATAATCACAAGACATGACTGGGGGTTTGTTATGCCATAGTTTGGCAGTTGAGGTGCATCTCTGAGATCTGGTTTCAGCCACAGCACCTTCAGGCTCCTGCCTTGTTTGAGCCAAGGTCATGCTCTTCCTGGGCAGCAGCCAGTCCATCCCTGAGCACAGAGGCAACCCTGGGGCCTGGCCATTTCTGCCATGTGGGACTCCTCTAGGAGAACTGTCTGCACCAAATATTTCCATTGTGCTGGAAACTTCCTCAGAGCTGCACCACAGCCTCAGGCTCTTCCTAGACCATCTCCCTTCCTTTCTCCTCCTCTTTCACAGGGTCACATCTGCATCACGGTGTGAAGGCTTTTCCTGCCTACTCCAGATCTCCCTTCACTGTGTCCTTCACAAGCATACCTCTGATTAATCTCCTGCACTTTTAACCCATTTTGGCATCCAAATGACACAGTTGGTTCCAGAAGTGGTCCAAGAAAACAGGGGCTGGAGATGGGGCTTTGAGACTGGATCTCTTACTGCTCAGAGGGAAAGGAAGACCCTATTGGGTGATATGTGGGGCCATGGCTAGTCCCTGGCACCAGGTAGGGGCTCCATTGTTAAAGGGGAGGAGAACATCCTGGCACTTAAAGGGTGCAGGGGGACCAAGGCATCCAAGGTCACTGGGACTGGCAGCTTATTACCAGGTTGCACTGATGTTCTACAGAGGCACACTGAGCCCCTGAGGGTTAATAGTTAAAAACTCAGTTGAGAGCCAGGGGTTTCTTTGGTAGAGGCCATTATCTCCTGCTGTGGGAGAATGGATATAACTCAGGATCTCATAGTTAGGGTCATGCAGTTTCAAAGACCATTTGATGGCTCAGCCAAGGCAGTTCTGTTGTGCTAAGGTTAGGGCCCTTGCTGGGAAAACCTGGGACCCTGAGAAAGGGGGTGGTGCCTTTAGGTGGACCCCTCAGAGGACTGTCTCTGCAAACCCTGTTGAGCCTGCAGAGTGGCCTGCCTTCCCTATTCAGAGATGGGACTTCCCCTTCATGGGAAGGTACTGCAGAGGCCTCTCTCATACAAAGCCACAAGGCCACCCTTCAAGAGCTGTCCCTACTTCCTCCTGGCTGCCACTGTGATAACTAGGTGTAAATCTCAGCATCCAGCTGGGGAAAGCTGGGCCTGAGAAGGGAGGAAAGAGATTGTACTCCAAAGGAGCTGTGAGAATTAGCTAACCTGTTCAGGCAGGAGCCAAGGAAGTACGCACAGGATGGAATGTTTAAGACGCATGCTCAAAGGGACTGGACAGAGAAGGGTTCATTGACTTTGGGGCACTTTCTCAGGAAATAAAAGTTAACACCCTCTGGTAAGGACCACACGGGACAGGAAAAACTATCTTCTATGGTGACTCTTAGAAACTTAGGAAAAAATGAAGTCCCACATTGAGCAAAGTTGAAATGTATAAACTGCTAGGGTGGATGGAGGCAGAGATAAAGGCTAAGGGAAGTGAGGCCAGAAGACTCACTTAAGGATTATGTGACCTGGGAGGGCTCAGGCCATCAGGAGTGCTCTGGGAGAGTGCTGCCTGTATCACTGTTAAGTTCAGTTGTGGCTCCCCTCTGCCGGCCAGGGCTAACGGCAGGAGAGGCAGTCAGAGTGCTTGGCTGATTCGCAGTAAGGGGGGATGCCCTCCAAGTACCCTCATGCCAAGCAATAGAAGTCAGGTGACAGCGTTTAACCACCAGAAGCCAGAAAGTTGCAATTACTATAATGACTGGCACAGTCAGGGTGACAGCCAAGGGATCTGACCCACAGAGAGTTATAGGGATGGTAAGAGAACTCGGTGCTTCTGGGGGCAACGTAGACGGGCAGCCAACAAGGGCTCTGCTCAATATATGCAACCAAAAGAAAGTAAGAATGTATTATCAGGAGGAGGAGGAGGTCAGCTGCTGCAAGCTGATCCTTTGCAGCGGCAATTTCCAGATCTGGAAATTCTCTGACGATGTGGCTGGGGCCCCAGGATGAAGGGACCTGCAACAACTCGGGAAATATATGCGATAAAGACTCCTTCAGTCCTTCCCCCAGAGGGGCCTAGAGACATTTACTTGAGTATCTGCACCCTGGGAAAAGGTAAATACCCAAACATTTCAAGGACGTTGGACACAAGTTAACAATGACACCCCGACCTGTACAGATGGGCCCTGAATTACAATGAATTACAATGATTCCACTGACAATTTTTTGACTTTACAACAGTGCAAAAGCAATGCGCATTCAGTAGAAATCATAGTTCAAAATTTGAATTTGGATCTTTTCCCAAGCTAGCGATATGTGGTACAATATTCTCTTGTGATGCTCTACAGCAAGCCGCAGCCCCTAGTCAGCTACACGATCACAAGGCTAAGCAATTAATACAGCTGCAATCATTCCACACCCATACAACCATTCTGGTTGTCCTTTTCAGTCCAGTATTAGTAGATCATAGGCATGTCTCCGAGATGCTGTGGGTCTGGTTCCACCACAATGAAGCCAGTACCGCAATAAAGCAAGTGACACAAATTTTGGTTCCCCAGTGCATATAAAGGTTATGTCTACACTATACTGTCGTCTATTAAGTGCGCAATAGCATTATGTCTGAAAAACGTAAATATCTTAATTTAAAAATACTTCATTGCTAAAACATACTAACCATCATTTGAGTCTTCAGCAAGTCATAATCTTTTTGCAAAAGTAACATCAAAGATGATTGATCACAGAACACCATAACAAATATAATAATAATAAAAGTTTGAAATAGTACAAGAATTCCCAAAATGTGACACAGAGACATGAAGTGAGCAAATGCTGTTGGAAAAATGACATCAACACTTGCCCAATGCAGGAAGGCCATGTACCTTCAACTTGTAAAAAATGCGGTATCTGTCAAGTGAGATAAAGCAAAGCTCAGTAAAACAAGCTATGCCTGTACCTGAGATACTCAACACTCTAGTATAAAACAGGCTTTGTGTTGGATGATGTTGCCCCACTGTAGGCGAATGTAAGTATTCTCAGCGTGTTTAAGGTAGGCTAGGCTAAGCCACGATGTTCAGTTGGTTAGGTGTATTAAATGCATTTTCGACTTACATTTTCAACTTATGATGGGTTTATCAGGATGTAACCCCATCCTGAGTTGAGGAAGATCTGTACCTTCATCATGCCCCTGTAAGAGTGGGGGCACAGAGGGGCGAGGTAATCAGTGCAATCTGACCAGTCTGCCCCTAGTGGTCCACTGGGTCTGTGAGCCCACCTGGCGGTCATTTCCCTGATCGCTGAGTGTATCACTGGGATTGACATAACTGGCAGTTGGAGTAAACACCACAGTGGGTCCTTGGCCTGTGAGGTGAGAATTTATATCAGGGGAAGACCAACAGGCAGTCCATGAACTGACCCCCTTTGGCCAACATAGTTAATAAAAAATAAGAGAGCATCCCTGGAGGGAAGGTGAAGATTAATGGATGCACAATGGTAGGTCCTTTCATAGCTCTATTTAATTCTCCAGTCCGACCCCAGAAGAACCTGGATGCGTCCTAGAGGACGACTGTAGACTCCCACAGGCTCAAACAACTGGTGGCCCCGGGCCCAATGGCTGTGCCAACGTCTCTGCCAGAACAGTAATAAGGCACAGATATGCGCCCACGGATGTGGCAAATGCAGTCACTTTTTTAAATCAAAACAGAGTTGATTTACAATATTAGCTTCAGGTGTACAGCATAGCAATTCAATGTTTTTATAGATTACACTCCATTTAAAGTTACAAGATTATGGCTATAATTCCCTGTGCTGTACAATATATCCTTGTTGCTTATCTGTTTTATACATAGGACTTTGTATCTCTTCATCCTCTACCCCAGCCTTGCCCCTCCCCTTCCCTCTTCCCACTGGTAGTTTGTTTTCTGCATCTGTGAGTCTGACAAACACTGTGTGATATCACTTATATATGGAATCTAAAAAATAATACAAACAAAGGTATATGGCAAATGCATTTTTTTCTGCCCCAACCAAGAAAGAGAATCAGAAACAGTTCACGCTTCCACGGAACAGATCGTATTAGTTTACAGTTTTGCCCCTGGCTTATTTTACTCTGCTACCTTCTGTCATAATTCCAGCCTAAGGAGATCTGGAACATCCAGTCACGCCACAGAGCACCACACTGGTCCATGGTGTTGATGGCATCAGGCTAATTATATCACGTGAGCAAGAGGCAACCAATGCACAGGAGGCACTAGTCATACATGCTCCAGAGGATGGAAGACACACCCTAGGAAGATTCTTTCTTTTTTGTCTCACACTAATAGTCAACGTCAGACTTGATTATAACATCTTAGATATAGCCCCATTAAGTCTCAGAAACAACACAAGGATTCCTATTATCACTCACTATTATGTATCAGTGTTTTGAAAGCCCTGGCTAATTAAATGACATGATGTGCAAATAATACTAAAGATAACTAAAATGTGATTGTATAATACTATGTTCCAGGCACTGCTTCAAGTACTTTTCAGGTTTTGCTTAATTCACACAATAACCCTTCAGTTGCTGGTACCATTTGGGGTGACACCATTATTATACCCATTCTACAGATACAGAAACAAGTCACTGAAAGGTTAAATAATTTACCAAGGTGGGTAAAGGTAGTAAATATTGAAAAGCAAGAACATGATCATCACAATTTGTGGGTGCCATGACTGCCTTCCTAAAAAGCCTGAGAATTAGCTGGAAACCATTAAAAGAGCACTGCTAGTAACAAGTCCTCTCTCCCACCCTCTCGCTCTCCTCTGGGATGCTACGGGAGTCGTCAGGCAAGGCAGATGTTTAACTCAGTCCTGGCAAGAGGACAAGATGCCTGTCTTCCCCGTTTAGTCATCTTGATCTTTAATCGCCCCCTAACCTCCCCAAGCAGTCTGTCTCATCTTTACTTGGCTCCCATTTGCAATCAAGGGTTGAGCTCCAAAGACATCTGGAGTCTTAAAACCCAGTAATGATAAACAGAAACAAACACAAAGCAATGAACTCCTTAAGAATCTCTGACCTTAGATGATGTGCATCGGTAAGGCCCTGAAAGCTCCAGTCCCCACGCTTAATTACACTGATGGGAGACGGGGTTGGCTCTTTAAGACCCAAACTCAGACTTCAGTGGCTGCCAGTGGGTCAGGCCCTGGATCACAGCACCAGCATCTATACTTTCTCAGAGAGCCGAGCCCAGGGCCTGGTAGCCTGCTTGAGAGGGGTGCCTGCTGAGGCAGCTTAGAAAGGGTTCAAAGCAAACTGGGGCATCAAGAGGACCCCGGACGTTCGTGGAGGCAGGAGCAGTGGATAAGGGGAAGAAGGAACAGAGGGACAAGCGTAGTAATAAAGCTGGCCCGACCGGCACAAAAGTCACTATCCTAAGGACATTGGGCCTTGGCCAGTATCAGGACCCCTGATCATTCAGTAAACAGAGTGCCAGAGTGGAAAAATGACTGCACCAAGATCCAAAAGGCCCGCATTCATGTCCTCCCTCAGCCTCTAGTAGACATGAGTCTTTTGGTGATGGCCTTGATCCTTCTGAGTCTGCGTGTTCCATCAGACGGTGTGGGAAGTACTGCATAAAGCAGCAGTGGAGATTGCTTAGAGAAAGGTGAGGGCCTATTTCCTTGCCTTGATTTTAATTAACTTCAACTTTCCAGCCTTTCTTGGGGATATGAGGCCCCAGTCGTGGTCTGAGGTTTCAGATCTTGTGCTCCATGAATCTTCATTAAAGGATTTACCCTGCCTACTCTGTGGAAAACACCACCTAACCTCAGGCTCCTGGAAGAGGAAGTATTTGTCTGCATTCAGTACTGTAGGATTCATGAAACGCATGGTTAAATCTATAAAATGGACATGGACATTTCTTCCCTGACTATTTCACAGGGTTGTCATGAATATGAAAAAAAAATGGTATTCAGTGCTTTGTAAACTGAAAAGTCTATACAAAGGTAAAGAGCTTGTTATGGCCATACTGATGTTTCTTAAAAGCACCTCTCAGACATCCTTACGGAGCCATCAGCAGGTGGGCATGACGATGCCTTTCTCAGTGGTGCTCGTGAGGACTACGGGAGACGCCGTGTACAGAGCGTATGGACAGCGCTCGACCAACAGATATCAGGCAAGACCACTGAGATTCCAGGGGCTCAGATCCTCACCGCTCCTGCCCTCTCGCTTTCCCTTTTCATTCTTCTTGTGACCTGAAGGCATTTGCAGATGGTCCAGTTCTGATCCTGGAAACCTGTTCCTCACTCTGCCTTCTCCTTCCCTCTCCTTAACGGCCTTCCATCTCCACCATATGTGTTCCCAACTGACGAGGTGCCACACGTTTTGTCTTTGGATTGTGTGAACATTGTTCTGCCCATAGGCAGGGCGGGAAGGGCCTTTAAAAAGAAATCAGGGTTAATCACCCATTTGTCCTGTCCCTGGGGAGCATTTAATCATGTCAAGTCATGACTGCACCCTCCACCTCTTCCCACCCCTTCCAAAACGATAATGAGTACATTTCACACCCGACCTGTGATCTGAAGACTCTAGGCCCATGAGAAGCTGTCAGCCACACTTACCAGGGAGACTGAGGCAGAGTGAAGCAATAAAGAGCAAACAGTAGGGAAGAGGGAATGAGTAAACCAAACAAGATGGAAGATTCTTTCCTTAATCAGAAGATCACACTGCTTCCTGGGCCCCTGGGCCCCTGTGCCATGTCCAAAGACAGGACTAGGGAGTGGAGGGCAAGGAAAACTCTGGCTCTGTGGTAAGCAGGGGACACAGTGGTGAGAGGGTGCCTAAAACACAGTCTAGGAGCCCCATCAAGTAGGAATGCCCCCCTCCCCCTACAAAGTGGTTCCATTTCAAAGGAGGCTGGATGGATTTGGAGCTCTCCTGTGTCCTGACCAGGAAGCCCCCATCCATTTCCAATTTGGCGGGGGTGGGGGGGGCGGGGAGAGAGGGGCAGAGGACAAAAGTCAGGTAGTCACGAGAGGCTGAGCCGAAACAGGAGGCAACAAGGGTAAGGAGGGTATAGTCTCTGACAGCCAGCCGGGAGGGTGGGGAATAAGGCTGAAGGCTGAGTAAGGGTGAGCCCACCCACTCCAGCTGCCTTTCCATGCACTGCCAGCCAGATTTACAAGTCCCAGAAATGCGTCCTGCTGGGAGAAATTCAGCAGACAAGATGCGGAGATTAGCACTTGAATTATGACATGAAGGTGACTCACCTCTCAGGAGACCAGGGGACTGGGCAACCATTGAGGTTTGTGGATGTGGGCGGTGGAAACACAGAGAGGGAAGCTATTCTCCAACAATCTGTCTTCATCTTATACCCAGTCCCTGAGGTGCCTTTGCCAGCCTGAAGATACAAAGGTAATGTCCCATATAATTCCCTTGGTTTTGAATGATCGGCACAGGCTCTGCCCCACGCTCCCTTCCCCTCACTCTCTCTGCAGACCTCATTTCTGCCTGGCACCCTCCAAACAGGGATGAGCATTTGAACTCTCTTGGCCAGGAGTCCACCGGCTCTGAACTCTGCTTTGTACATGAGGGTGGTGGCCAGCTGCCCCCAGGGCAGCCTCCTGTTACTTGTTGACATCGGGACCAGGGGACAAGCAGGACTAAAGCTGCCTCCAGTGACAAAGCTGGAAGCAGCCCAGGGCTGTAATCAAAAGCTCTGCTGTGGGGAAAAACCTGGGTTCAAAGCCTGCCTTGAATATGCAAGGGGCCACCTCATAAACACTCTGTCTGCGTGAGAGATTGCTGGCCCATCGCTCCATAGAGGGCAGCTTATCTGTGCTCAGTATCCTTAAGAGACCTGTGGTGCAGCCTGGATCTCACCCTAGATTAAATGAGTGAGAGTTTTCACCTGTAGCCCATCTTTTCTGTAAACCTTTGCAGTGGAAGGGTGTACCCTTTGACTTTTACTCTCAAAAGCCTGACACCAGGGATCTCTTCTCCCAGCTCATCCTTCTCTTTCTCCTTGTCAGCCCTCCAACATGTTCTCCAACCTTTAGACCCAGCATGCAGCCAGGTCCTCAGGACTACACAGAACTTCTCTACAGGTACCTGGAGAAGACAGTTTCCTATTCTGTGTGATTTCACAGTCACTGAGAGATCCATTTCTTGGTGGTACTTCCTGTGCCAGTTGCCAGAGTGTCTAAAATCTTACCAATAAGACACACTCCAATAGGATAAGGCAGGGTGTCTCCAAGAAAGCTCCATTAGGGTGAAAACACCCTTGCCAGAAATAAACTCAGTGGCTTGTCTTTACATCCCACTGCAAATTCACCTCCTCTCTCCAAAACAGTGCTTGAGCATTCCTAGGTAAACCAGGGCCATAAACACACACAGTTCTGGATATTACAGACACAGGAAGGCAGTATTGCTATTGGTGGATATTATGAGCCACGAGGTAAAGTTAGACTCTGATCCCAGCTGGGAGAGCTTGGACAAGTCACTCAACCTCTCTAGCTTCCACTTACAAATTCTCTCAAGGAAATCATCAGAACTTAGTAGAAATGCTCTGAGAACACACACACATTTCAACAATTCTTTATTGCACCCTGACCACGTACTGGGCCTGAAGATAGTAATTGGAAATTCTTGAATAACTGAAACTTGGTCCTTCCATGCAAAGTGCTTTGAGTCTAGCAGGACAAATGGTTAGCATCAGTGTACTAAGCACATCAATAACAGGTTATGCTCAGGAGTGTAGGAGATCCTAAAGGGCCATCTAACCCAGTCCCAGATGCAGGTGGTAGGCAGAGGAGTTAGTTGTCCCCTGATCTGGAAGACTGAGTGGAACAGACAAGGAGAAGGGGGCAGGCAGAGGAGAAGGCACCCCATGCAAAAGGATGCATGAACAAAAGTGTGGTAGTGGAATACTGAAATCTACGTGGGTCAGTGTGACCAATTAAGGATTCCTAGAGTTTAAATTATGAAGAATGAAGTGTCAGGAAATATGACAGAGAAATATGCAGCAGCTAAACCATGGAGGGCCTTTTGTACTGTTTAAAAAGTTTGGAGTTCATGTTTCAGGCAGTTTACTTCAGAAGGATTTTAAGTGAGGAAGTGACATAGTTTAATTATGGATCCTTCCCGCAGCAGTGTGGTGAGTGGATCAGAAAAAGATGGAGAGTGTAAAGTTCTCTGCAAGTTAATGGCAATGGGAGGAGGCATGTCCAGTCCTTTTGACTTAATGGTTTAACCAGGATGCTGATTGAGAGCTGTCACTGCCTAGAAGTTATGGCTGCTTGGCCACACACCAGTCTGGGGCCCCTGATGGGACTTCTAGCAGCATATGCAGAATGTTTTTCTAATAGGTTGTTCAATGCCCAGCTATCCTAGGCACAAAGAAATACCCTGGAGGGAAGTCTCTGGTGGGTTGCCACAGGTCTCTCTTCTGTGCCGTCCTGGTCAACATGTTTGTAATAAACTGGATGAGAGCCCAGATCTTTAGGTGACACAGCTGAATACAACAGAGCATGTACAACATGATAGAATGAACACTCTAAAAATAATCTCATTGGCTGGAATAATGGTTAAAGCCAATTAGATCAGTTTAATCAGATAAATGTTAAGCCTTGCTCTTCTATTTCTTTAAAACTAATTGTATAAGTGCAAGATCTGGGACACCTGTATTGATGGCAGGAATATTTATTTGTTCATCCAATGCCTACTGAGGACCTGCCATATGTCAAGCCCACAGCTCCCTGTGCTGACTCCTATCACCATACATGCTACATTTTATTAAAATTAGGTCTTCTTCCCTTCTAGGTGAGAAACTAAGCCTCATCTTTGTACCCCAGAGCCCAAGGCAAAGCACAGAGAAAGGCAAAGTCCTCTTAAATGCCTTCACATGCCTGAACTTTTCCATCCATAACCTGTTTCGTTCTTACAACAATCCCACTATATTTATTTTATAGATGGCAAAGTTAAGGCCTAAAGATGCTAACTAAATCGCTGATGGTCTTGTTGCCTATATTTCAAAGCTGACATTGAATAGAGATCCAACTGATTCAATGGTTAATTCACTTTCCACGACACCATGTTGCGTCCATGTTACATAAAAGCCCAGGACCGTGCACTGGTGCTGAGCTGCAGCCAGACTGAGTAAGACTGATCCTCTCCTCGAGGCCTGGCAGTTTTGTAGGTTAAATGAGCAAGACCTGGGGTGGGGGAGGTAAGGTAAATGAGAAGGTTAGAGTTGGGCACAAACCCCATTTGTACCTCCATTGAAGTATAACTGCTCGGAAGGTAACGGTAGCAGAGGCTGCTCCAACAGGATTATGGAACCCAGAACAAGGGCTGTGATGGCCTGGCTGTGCTCTGTTCTCCCCAGACTATATCCAGACTCTGGTCCAGGTCCAGCCAAGACACCTGTTGGGGGAACAACTACCAACTAGAAATTATTGAGAAGACGTTCAGCATGGTAAGGGTCTAGAAAGTGTGTCATATGAAGAATGACTGGGGGGAAGGTAATATTTAACCTGGAGAAGAGCCAGCTTAATAGGCAAATAATTGTTGTCTTTGGATATTTGAAGATGCAATTGCACAGCCTTCCTGTTATTTATGTAGACAATTATTGGTGCGTATGCACTGTGATTTCTGAATGTTGGAAGGGTTGTGGAGCAGCAAACTAACACCAGTTGAGTTTATGACCATGGGACTTGTATGCATCTAATCTAATTCTCATAGTAGCCCTGTCCAGTCTTCTATTTTATAGGTAAGGAAAAGCTTAAGAAACTTGTCCAATGTCACATATGGTAAATAGCAGAGCCTAGACTTGCACCAAAGCTTGTGTGTTGTGACTCTTATGAGGCATGCTCTTGTCTCCCATAGTCTCCCTGTGAGTACATGTGGTCGTACAGGGCATCTGCCATGGGTGGGCACTGCACAGGCCATTTCCCGACATGAAGAAGGGGGCTTACAAATTCAGGGAGAATTCCTGCCCACCAACTATATCCTTCAGTCCAGAATCCAGAACTGAGTCAAAGTCAGGCCCTTTGATGAAGGTGGGTCCAGCTCCTTAACAAGAGGTCCAACATGGGTCCAACTCCTTGACAAGACCTTCAAGGCCCTTTCTAGCCTATCCTCTGCTTACCTCCACATTCTCTCCTCTCAGTATCTGAGCACCCCCACCTCCTCCCTCCACACTCTCAGTCAGACCACTTGCTCACTTCCCATCCAGGCTTTGGTACAAGCTGTTCCCTGTGCCTAAAATACATTTACCACCCCCCTTTGCCTGCTGGGTGCCTACTCATTGCTTAGATCTGAACTTGCATGTCACCACCTCTGGGTGACCTCCACCCTGGGCTGGCTTCAGTGTCCTTCCTATGTCCACATAGCGCCCCTTGTCTATCTGTACCCTAGCACTTTCCTCACTGCTGGAGCTATTCTATAACCCCTTGAAGGTGGGGTCAGTGTCATGGTCTTTTGTATCTCTAGGTCACAGCACAGTGCCCATTGCACAGTACTGTCAAATGAATGAATGAATAATGAATATGGACTCTGAGGTCAGTTGAGTCTGGGTTTGAAGACAGGCTCTACCATTCACAGATTAGGCAATGTACTCAGTCTCAGAGTTGCAGTATCCTTATCTGTTAATTGGGAATAATAATACCTGCATCATAAGGCTTGTTATGAGAATTCAACACATAAGTGAAGAAACTAGTCCAAACAACTTATGTAGAGTTAAGAATGAAGAGACCAAAGGAGTATAATATTTTTAGAGTGCAAACTAATTAACTCACTAAAAAGTTTTCTTATTCTGGAAGGCAATTTTTCTCAATGCCAAGAATTACAAAAATATATTAACCAACCAGCACCCTGCTGCTCTTCTCCTGGGAGCGTGACCTCAGCAGTGCTGGTGCCCTGGGTTGGTCTACATGTGAGCATTTGACCCAAGTTGATCCTAGGTCAGTTCCCTGGGTTTTCAGACTTAGAAGAGAGAGTACTTCTGAGCCGTTTCGTCCTGGTAGTTTGGAGCTCAACGATGCAAAACTTGGAGCTTGAGGCCATGTTTCTGATGTGGGGAAAGTCAGTCTGGGATGAATGAGAGTGAGCACAGGATGAAGAGTCCTGGCAGCCTGAGGATCCTAGTTCAGGATGTTCCTGCAGCTGAGACTCTCTGGCCTCCCTGCAGCTTGGGCTCTAAACATTTTGGGGACTGAAAAAATGGATGCCATCAAAGGACATTCACATGAAACTTACATGGCACAATAGCAGTGAGCCAGACAGACAGAACCAGACAGAATCTAAGGTGGGAGTCAGTCTAAGAAGAGCTTCCCGGTCTCTCAGGGAGATACTGCTGCCTCTCATTTCACAAGCTCTCTCCGAGGGTCCCATGGAGAGTGAGCTGGGGTTGCCCCAGCAGAACCTTGCCCGTTAAGGCATTCTTTATAGGCTCTGTCCCTTCTCTAACTCACTCCCCTGTTCCTTCTCAGTGCTCCCCGGAATCACCTCCACATAAACTCTCTGCACACTTTTCCCATTTAAAAACTTCTCCAAAAGGAATACAGTAAAAAGGGATGCTGAGAAGAGGCCCCAAATTAAACACTCATCAATTTCTTTTTCCAAACCACCACCATGCAGATAGCCACTCTTATGGCTGGCCATCTGGTGATTTTAAGAATCTCTAAATATGTGAATACATTTTTGTTAAGTCATTAAGCTTGTAAGAAATAAGAAATCAATCAGCATTTGTATGTTGAATCAGTTAGATGTCAGTAGCTAATATGGTTAATTGACATTTAATAAGTCTTGCTATCTAATTTACTATGAATTCCATTAAATGTTAATTAATTGCTTAGTTATTCTTTACACAATTATTATATGTTAATGTGCATTTAATAGCTTATTATTTGGGTAATTGTCCTGATGGCAAACAAGTTACCTGTTAATTCTAGTTTGAACAGATTTGACACACTCCTAAAAATCATTCTCTTAAACACAGTCAATTAATGGATTAATTAATGTAATTTAAAACCGAAAAATAATCATCAGTTTACTATGCCACAATCCCCCAGGTAAACTGGCAGAGCTTCCTGGGGTTCGTTTATCTGCAGTCATCATCAGTAACATACAATACTATCCTTACCAATGCCATTAAGCTATTTCCTGGCTCTGATAAATTGGCACACTTTGTAGAATATTATTATTGACCCATGTGTAAGTCTCAGAAGGCTCATTTGCAGAGTAATGTGACTGACACAAAAGCCAATGTGACCATTAGAAGCATAATGTCTAAAACAAGGGAGGTGATAGACCTGCTCTGCTTTGTGCTGGTCCAGCCATACTTGGAGTTATTTTGTCAACTCTTGGATTGACATATTTAAGGAGATGACTTACATCCTGTGAAGAATTGGTGAAGAAATTGACATTCTTATCCAGATTTAAGAGAATACTCCTGGAACAACAGAATCTCTCTTCAAATATGATGAGATTTGTGAAAGATAAATTAGTTTTTATCTTTTTTAACCTATTGCCTCAATTGAGAGTACTAGGACCATAAGCCTCAAGTTAGAAGGAGCAGATTTTGGACTCAGTAATTGCTGTCTGAAGATGGAATGAGCTGCCTCTGGAATAATGAGCTCCCTGCCATTGGAGGAGTTCAAGCATGGTCTCAGCAATCTTTTGAGCAGAAGGACTCGAGCTTCTTCGGATGGGTGGCTAGAGGAGGTGACCTTTCTGATCCTTTCCAAGGCTGAGATTCCATGACTGTCATGATAAATTGTTTGCTCTACCATCTAGCCAGCCTAGATACAGTCTTGAGTCCACATTATCTGATTCACTTTCAACTCCAGGAAATACCTCACAGGTGTACGTAAGCACTTTGAATTCAATTCTGATCAGTAGCCTGGCTTTGAATGCCGGCTCGCCATCCTGGTGGTAGAAGGCAGACTGGGGAGAACCATCTGCACGTGCTGGTCTCCTCTGGACGGGCTGCACTGTGGCATCCCTCCAGGTGTCCTGCGCCCATCCCTGGTCTGAGGCAATGCTTAGAAGGGACCAGCTGAGCCACCGGGGTCATTTATCTCTGACAGGACAGGACAGGAGAAAGAGCAGGCACCTGGCAGGCAAATAAACTTAATGAAGTTTGTAATAGACTGAGGAAATATCAGCCTCGTGATCAAAGCAGGAATAAGCCACAAGAAACTATTAATTAAGACTCACTATCTCCCATTTCCTTCTTTATGGAGGCGGTAACCACTCTAATGGTTCCCAGCCTTTCAAAGATTCGAAGGTGGCTATTCTTTCTCAGATTTCAAAAGGCCGTTGCAGGTCAAGTATCTGGTGCAGCCACTGGCAGGCCCCAAGGTCTCCATGTTCTGAGCTCTGCCCTCTAAGAGAGGGGGAGGGGTCCTGTGCCAAGTGCCTGCTCCCTCATGCCCCACGTACAGAACGTTCTGCTCCAGAATGTTCCAGAATGTTCTTGCTCATCTTCCAAGTCTGACTTAAAATTCCTCTCCCAAGAAGCCTTCTCTACTGTGACCTCTGCCCCGACCCCTTTCTCTGTGGTCCTGCTTCCTGCTTGGGTTTGTGGGACTGGGTTTGTGTCAGCTGTTTTGACCTTGAACCTATTCCTGGACTTGGAGTGCATCCATAACTGGGCAAGGGTAATATTCAAAATATTCAATTACCAGTATAGTAATAGAAATCAAAATGTAAGTCAATATATAAATTAAAAAATTTAAGCTCTATTCCTTGTTGTTCTCTAACTAAAACCACCTAACAAGTGGTGTGAGTGGTCCTACAGGCCACTCATCAAATCACGTCAATAATACCATACTCATTTTTTGATTTAAAAAAATTGTTGGTGTGACCTTTTGTTTGATGCCACTGTCACTAGCTGAATGATGGCCCTGACTGTGATCAGATGTAGGGACTGCAGCAAACTCTTCCAGTGATTTTCCTACTCAGTTGCTAGGCAGGCGGTCCCCAGGGTTGGGAGCCTCCTGCAGAAGTCACACCACGTCTGAGTGTGAACCTGATGCCAGCACCTCCAAAATGGCCCAGATCTGGATACCAGTCCTTAGTCTCCCGATTATGCTGCCACCAACCCTGCCTACCCTGCCCTTGTTTCAATGTCCCATCAATGCTGCGCCATGCTGGAGGAGGATCCATGATGTCTGCTCAATATGTGCTGGGAGTCCGCCATATTTGCTCCCCACTGTTCCCAGACCTCATTACCCACCATCTCGGCCACCTCTGGGCAACAACAAATGGAAGTCTGTGGTGTCAACCACTTATACTATTTACCAATGAGTACGGAAGTGGTTTAATGTTTTAATAACCAGTTCACTGTGCCAATGCATTCACATATTCTGCCTCCCCTTCCCAGGTACCCTGTCACGTCCCTAAAGGCAGGAGTTCTAGAATGCATTTGCCCTTTCAATAGTGACAGCAAGTCTGCAAAGGGCCCCACAATAGCAACAAATGACACACATCGGGCCTCAAAAATGACCCCCACATATTCCCTCTCCTAACCCCCCTCCAGATCAGGGGAGGGTCCAGACTCCATTCTCTGCCTCCTGTACTGACACTGCCCTGTAAGCACCAACCTGCCCCTTCATATGTTCTGGTTTAGAAATACAATGTAATGAAATACAGTAGAGCTTCATATAACCCCACGGTTCTCTTCCTGAAGATGCCAGAGGCCATGGGGGCCACACAGACAGGGGTAGCCACAGTTTCTGTATAAATCTCCACCTGCTCAGGAGATTTATGGAGACTGATGGCTATGCGGGGATGGGAGAGGCAGGTGCCAGGAGTAGAAGGAATGACTTATGATGGCTGTCTATACGGCAGGCCGTTGTTGTTGGAAACAGCTTTCTTGCTGCCTCTGTTGGTTGAAGCCTCAGCAAATAGAGAAAGATGAACTGGGGGTCTCCTATCAGGGGCTGAAGTTTTCTGTGGCGAAGATCATTAGCGAGAATAACTCCTCTCCATGCACAGCATTTATCACCTGTGCCCTTGGCGGGGGCGAGAGGACCTGGTGGTTCCAGAGCAGAGCAGTGGGCAGCGTTGGATCAGGACGTGAATGACAATGAGCAAATCCAAAGCTATTATCTCCCACTCCCCTCAGGCCCCACCTCTGTCCTAGGAAAAGCTGACCCATTCAATTAGCTTAATGACGTGGTGGGAGATGGTATTTCCAAACAGAGAAACGGAGCTGAGCTGTGATCATCTGGTTGCTGATGTGAAGCAGGTCAGGCAGCCTCAGCGGTGGCACAAGGACCGGAACAGCGTGACACACACTTTCGGGGAAGTGCTGTAATTCAGTCCTGACACCTGGATCAATGGTGCCCATTTCAGAGAGCTGTCTTCCCAGGGAAACAGACGAAGTGTTAGCCTCCAAGGGCTGAGCAGACGGTCACAGCCGGATGTGCACCTTGGCCCCGCTCTTCTCTCCTGCGTCTGTATGTGCTGTTCCACCAGCGAACACGTCAGCCGAGTGGGGGCCCTGCAGTCTGCCACAGGCTGGAGTCCTGGCTCCACCACTCATTCTGCATAATCTTGGGCAAACTGCTTAACCATCCACTCTCTCCTCTGAAAAAATGGTCTTAACAACCCAGGTATGGAGGTGTAAACATTTAAAGAGACAATACGGTGAGGAATTCAGAACAGTACCCAGCACCTGGAAACCTTCAATAAGCCTGGCCGCTGGGGCTGTGTATTTGCTCTCTTCTCTATCTTTTTCTGTTATTCTCTTTCCTCTGGGTCTGCGCCCTTCTCTCCCCATGTATCTATCACCAAACCTTCCCCTACTTTGGTCTTGGTAAATTGGTCTTTGCTTTTAGCTCCCTCCCTCTCTCCTCTGAGGTCCCTAGGTCTCTACCTGTGTCTCCATTTCTTTCTCTGGCTCTCTTCTTGGCTCTTCAGTGTTTCCTGCAAGCCTAGGTTCCTTTTCCATCCCGTAGACTTGGAGCATTATGGTATCAGAGGCTTTCAAATCCTGTGCAGGGAAAATGAACTCTCCTGAATGGTGATCACCACCGCCTTGGTGAAGCTGGAGCAGAGAAATTCAGAATTTACTACTGTAATTATCCCACCCGAAGCTGAGCCAACTTGGCTGGGCTAGCAGAGCAGCATGGCAGTCAGTAGCCAACCGCTACCCACCCTGCCAAGCTGCCCAGCCCTCTGCTGGGTGCTAAAAATAAGCATCGGGGGGCGAGGGCAGCTAAAAATACACATCTTACAATGCAGCCTTCCTGTGCCCCACAGAAGGCAGGCCAGCAGGGCAGGGGCTTTGGGAACCCTGGGGTCTGCAGCTGCATGGCCCCAACTGGGCAAGAGGGAGGAGGGGAGGAAGAAGCACAGGCAGATGCCAGGGGCCTGCAGACCCATAAGCCACTTGGGAGCACACAGCAGGCCACAGAGTGGGTCAAAGAAGCCATGGGGCTGCAGAGCACACGGGCAGTGAGGTGGTTCATGGCCACCACCCCAAGGGCCAGTGGGGCAGGTGGTCAACACTGGTACCTGGGCACACCTAAGGGCGTCTTTAGCTTTTGTCTCCCACTCTGATATTTGCTGTTCCCCACTAATGCCAAAGCTGCCTTCAGTCTGCTTAGTAACTCTTCTATTTCACCAAGTGATGCCTCTTTGTCCCCAAAAGGGAAAGATTTCCTGTCCCCCAAGCCAGCCCCCAACATCTGGCCATTGAGAGCTGCTATCCTCTCCAGGAGGGAAGATAGAAAGTTATCTTTGCTGAGCTCTCACTCTGTAGTAATCGCAGCAATGCTATGAGGTCAGTATCATCATTTTCCTCATCTTACAGATGAAGAACCCCAGGCTCAGAGAAGCAAAGTAAGTTGCCCAAAGCTTCTCAGCTGGTCAGTGGCAGAGCCCAGATGTAAACTGTTTGGGTCCAACTGCAGATCCTCTGCTCTCTCCTCTACATCAGAGGTTCTCAACTGGGGGTGAATTTGCCCTGCTGGGGACACTTGGCAATGTCAGGAAACAATTCTGGTGGTTGTAACCATGGGAGAGGGTGCTACTGGCATCTAGTGGGTAGAGGCCAGGGGTGCTATTCTACAATGTACAGGACAGGTCCCACAACAAAGAGTCATCCTGCAGAAAATGCGCAAGGTGGGCACCCCCCATGCTGCATCATGCTGCAGCAGTTTCTCCATCCAAGTGTTTGTCAAACCTGGGTTGCATCAGAACTACCTGGGGAGCCTGTCAAAGTCCGAGACTTGAGCCCCACCCTAGACACTCACATTCCCTGAGTCTGTGGCATGGAAGCCTGTGAATATGCATTTTAGCAAGGCTGCCACCTCCCAAATCCCTGCCTTCCAGGAGATTCCAATTTAGGTATTCTGGGTACCACACCGAGAAACACTTTCCAAGAGAAAAGTTGCAAAGGGCAGGTGCCAGGGCCCTGTCAGCTCTGAAGAGCTGCCCGGTCCAAGGTAAGCACTTGGAAAACATTCCCAAATAACACACACACACACACACACACACACACTCCTTAGAGGAACCAAGGGGCCATGTAGCCACTAAAGTTAAAACTCTGATGACCCATAGCACCAGTTTTGTGGCTTCCCTCACCTGCATGTCGGTTACCTAACAAACTGCTTACCTTGACCAGTGGTCAGCGGAAGTGTGACTGAGTATGCCTTGCTCCCCAACACTTCTTTTGATATTAACAAGCCAATACATTGCACAGATGGGATCGTTTGGATTAGCAGCTGAAGTAAGAATGAGTGAAACCACAGGTGCATTGTCAAGATTAATAAGCAGGCAGGTTTGGAATTGGAACAAAACCAGGTAACTTCACGCCTGGATAGGAAGACAGCATAATATGAATTGACTAAGGACAAAAAGAAAACAAATGGAAAGTGACAAGCAAAAAGGGGAGCAGCAAGAGCTAATGGGCTGAGTAACTAAGAATTCCACCCAGCCCATCACGCAGCCTGCCCACCTGGCTCTTCCCCATCACCTGGGAAATATCCCCAGGACCAAGCTCCTGAGCATCTGGATGGATGATGCATTCTGCTCCATGTCAATATCAGCTCCCCTATTGTTATCAATTTTGTTCAACAGATGTTCACCTCAGACAGAGAAGACAAATGAGACAACACTGTAGAAAAGAAAAGCCACATGCTCTGAACATCTTTGTTCCAAGGGGAAGGTTTATGATAGGAATCACAATTACAAGAGTGAGCAGAGGTCTGGGGACAGCTCAGCCTGGGTCAGTATTCGTGCCGTCCTGCTTTCTTGCCTTCCTCCCCCTCCCTCCCTCTTTCCTTCCCCTCCTCCCTCCCTCCCTTTCTTCCTTTCTTCCACGAGCATGCAAATTTGGTGGCTCTGGTGGAAAGTGCCCTCCACCCAGACTACTAGAAAATCCCGGAGCGAGGGCTTACAGGGAATGGGTTTTCAGTCTGACGTTTGAGTTGATGGCAGTTTCCCTTTTGTCTCTGCTGCTCAGAATCTGGAGCCTGAAGGTGCATCAGGGAGCCATTTATGGGATTGGAGGTGTTACTGGAGAAAGATGGGTGATTCTCAGAATTGAGAAGAATGTGAGTTTATGACCACAGGAAGAATATATTCTCGACTGTCAGGCTGACAATTTGGGAATTCTTGACAGATCAAGAACTGTGGAAACAAGATTATAACAAATAACATCTAGAGGCATCCTGCTTGCTGTAGATTCCTACTATATGCCAGGCTACAGAAGAGGCTCAGTAAATATTTGTTGAATGAGTGAATGAACCTTCACTGTATCAACGGACATAAAGAATGATGGGTCCTTTTCTCACAGTCCAATTACTATCATACTCTCTTTATTCTCATACAGGATATTTTATGCATCTTGAAAATCTAGAGAGATACTCAGACTCTTAATAACTTGAAAATCTCCAACACACATGGTGTCCAACAACTTCCTAGCCTTTGTCAGTACCTGTTGCTCATGGGAAGTTGATAGACTTGGCCCACCTTCCCTTAGATTCCAATCTCTACAGCCCCAGGCATGGACCCAACCCAAGCTGGGACATTCATGCATTTTTATTGAATTCCTAGTAATAGAAGACACGGTGTTAGATAGTGAGGATACAACGGTGAGAAATAACTAGACATGACCTCTTTGCATCTAAACTACATTCTAGTAGAGAATGATATTAATCAAATGGTGAGGAAATTATAAAATTCGACTGTGATAATTGAGTGCTCTGGATGACAGTTACAGGGCAGGATGCTGAGAGTGCTTGACAAAATTGACCCAACAACGTTGGAAGATCAAGAAAGTCTTCCTTTGAAGAAGTGCTATTTTAGCCGCAAGCAGAGGCCTGAGCAGGATTTAAACACAATGGGGTAGGAGGGTATAATTTCCCGGGTAGAGGCCCAACATCTGAGGGAGATCACCACTTCTAAGAAACTGAAAACAAGACCAAGGAAAGGCAAAGGCAGAGAGGAAGCCAGCACAAGGCACTGGTGCTTTAACAATATACCATCATGGGTGGTGGCCCAGAAATTTTTTTTCCACCGAGTTTGCTCTCATTGGTCTAGACTAAAAGACAGCCAGTGTGGCAGGAATGAAGGGAGTAAAGGGTCAAGAGAGCACCCAAAAGATGAAGTTGGAGGGACAGGCAGGCCAGAAAAGGCAGGATGTCAAGGATTTAGGACTTTTGATACAAGGATGGCTGATGAATCACAATTCTATTTAGGATAATTACAACCAGTCTAAGCTCAAGGGGAATTCATTAAGGGGTTTTAAGCAAGGATCAGATTTGGTTTTTTTTAATTCCTTCTGGCCCAATATAAAGAATGCCCAGCATATGAGAGAAGGGGCAAAAGTGGCTCAGGGGAGATTAGTTAAGAAGCTATAGTAGTAATTTACAATGAATAAAAATAAATAAATAAAAGAGATAATGGTAGCTTGAATAAGGAGAGTGTCAAGGAAGATGGAGAGAGGAGGACCGAATCAAGAGATATTTGGGAAGCAGAATCTATAAATTTGATGATGGCTTAGATATAGGGAATGAAGGAAGGGGAGGTGACAAGGATGACAGAGAGCTCACCCCTGGGTGGATAATGACATGTGGGACACAGGGAAAGTACCTAACTGGATGGGGGTGGCGGTGGGATGGGTGGAAAGAGCATGGGCTTTGCTTGGCACATATGAAATCAGAAGTGCCTTTGAGGCAAAAAAATGAAGACATCAAAGCAGGACACTGGATTCGTGGGTCTTGAGCTCAGAAAAGGGGTCTGGGGAGGTTTACACGTTTGGGAATCATCAGCGTGCTCAGTGAATACCTGGGAGTGGTCATGCCTGCTCCCCTCCCCGCATCACCTAGGGAGCTAGCATAGGACGGGAGCAGAAGAGGCTGAAAGGGGAGTAACCCTGCGAAGGCTTGGAGGAGTGGCTAGAGGGACAGGAGGCAAACTGGGCATGTGGCATCACAGGTTTGGAGTTGGGAACTCAGGGGTTAGTTGGTCTTCGGTACTAGGATTGAGGGAGCGTGGCAAGCGAGGCTGGGGGGCCATTTCTGCCATGTGCACACTATGCCAGAAAAGCCAGTCTGCAGGGAGCGATGGGGCTGGTCGAGTGGAATAGGAGAGAGGAGGTGGCACCACACAGTGCAGACCGATGGAGAGAGGGCTTGTCGGGGCTGACCTCCAGCTCCCCGTTGTTCCTCGTGCCCCCGGGCCCTCAGAGACACCTGCGTGTCCTTCCTGAAAGCCCTCTTTTTCTTGGGTCAATTTCAGCGAGGTAGTCTTTCTCAGTGGAGAGCAAGCCACGTGTTGGAGGCAGGGGCTGACCGGCCTGGGCTGGCCTGGCACCGACTAACAGAGCCAGCAGATGAGAGGAAGGCAGACCTCTTACTGGGCACCGCGCGCTCAGCACTTCCAGACACGTTCTCTCAGCTCTCCAGGACACAAGAGAAGACTCCCCAATTTCAGCGGGAGCACAGCAACTTCGTGACTTTCCCAAGGTCACAGAGCTGGTGCACAAGAGATGAGGAAAATAGTCTTTCTGATGTCAAGTGCAGGAGAGTAGTTAGACAGGAGAGAGGCAAGAGTGGCTATTTTGTGATACATGGAGAAAGATCTGTAAGGAGAGCGTTAGGGACCAGGATGGACTTTTTTTCAGCTGGTAATTAATGAAATAAAAATGGCACTCAGGAGGGATGATTAGTATTGATGTGAGAAGCACGGATTAAAGAGGGAAGCTGGAGCAGGGAAGGTAATTCTCAAATCTAGTCCTAACAGAAAGTGGCAATGACTCCTGTCCCTGCCACGGTGGTCAGGGGTGGAGAAGACAGAAAAGAGTATCAAACCTCTTCCTGGGCTCAGATTGAAATAAAGCTTTAGAAAATTAGGAAGACCCTTCCATGAGGCCCGAGCTGATTTGTCTGAACTTGTTTTAATTCTCAGTGGTCTTATAGCTCCTCATACCCTAGGCCTTGCAAACTGCTCTGTGGTTCTCACTCACCTAGGGGGTAGGAGGTGATGGCAAAATGAAAAGATTGGCTTGGGGGAGGGGGGCTGAGGGGACCAGGAAACCCACCAAAATCCCCACAAACCGGGGCTGCGCTCAGGTGGGGCCAGGGATGCAGAGAGTGACCTGGGAAACCCGTGGGTTGCTCTTTGAACTGGGTGCTAGGTCTCAGGGATGGAGGACTGCCCTGAAAATGGGAGCCTGAGTTAAGAATGAGAGAAATGGGCTTGGAATGTGGGATGATCTGGAAATGAAGGGTGATCCAAAGAATGGGCTGCTGTTGATTTTTTTTTTCTTAATTTCTTTGTTTGTTGGTGGGGGAAGTAATTAGGTTTATTTATTTATTTTTTAATTCTTTTTTTTGAATGGAGGTACTGGGGATTGAACCCAGGACCTCACGCATGCTAAGCACACACTCTACCACTGTGCTGTACTCTCCCCTCAGTGAATACTGTAGAATGAGGGGACTTGCTGGGAATGGGAGAATAAGGTCTGGGAATGCAGGGCTGCTCTGGGAAGGTGGAGACCACATAGGAAACAGGAACTAGAAAGAGAAGGTGTTGGGAGCAGGGCCACACTGGAATGGGAACTTAGCAGCTGAAGTCAGAAAACTAGTGGAGAGGAGGCCTGAAGCCTGCCCATAACACAGGCGCTCTTCCGAACTGACTTGGCAGGAGCACCCCCTTTCCAAAAAGCTCTTCTCTCTGGTGAGGAAGGGACTGGCACAGAGGGTCTGCGCCAGCTGAGACGGGGGATGAATGGGTGGCAATCAGGCCAATGGCTTTCAAACGTTTTCCATCAGATAGAAAAACCCTGTGTCATCTCATTCCCCAGTTTTATTTCGTTCCATTTCACCTCATATTTCACTTAATGGGAGCTGTCAAGGAGAGTCTTTGATTTCCCTTCCTCTTTCTCTGGCAGCGTATGCAGCCTGACAGCCTGAGACCTGGGTCTGGGGAAGACTCAGGATGAAGTGAACTGTTACCGCCCCAACTCTTAGGCTCTGTGATTCTGCGGGCACTGCTGTGAGTGCAGGCTTGTCCGTGCTCGCCTGAGCACCTGCCAAGTGTATGTGTGTTAGGAGTGCATGTGACAAAGCCAAAGGAGCCTTGAATGGAAAGTTGGATACATGATCAAGTTCTGATTTTGATATTTCGTATTCCTGTGTGACCTGAGTCCCAGCTGACTCACCTGTAAAGTGGGTGTGGTAACACAGGCCATCCCTATCTCAGAGGCTGTCACGACCTCATGACACAAGGAACGGAAATGCTCCCTTGTAATCAATAAATGCTACTGACAATTACAGCTATCGCCTATGTCCACGAGGGGTACCTCTTGATCTAGACAGTCTGCAGAGTCTGTTTTGATGCTGCCCCCTCTGACATCTTAGAGTCCCAATGGCTTAAGAACCACCCTGATCTTGACCTAGCTCCTCTGACTGCTTCCCCTGCTCCTGCTCCAAGCTGCTGACCATTGCCAGAGAATGTCAGGAAATACATTTTAACAGGGCACCTGTAGACTTACCATTCACTAATTCAACAAACATCTATTGAGCATCTACCATGGGCAACACTTTGAGCTAATCTTTGGGTTCACATGGTTGAATAAAACACAGGCCCTACACAAAAGGAGCTTTCAGACAAGCTCAATATCTACAGTTTAATCTAAATGTTATGGTGGATCCAAGCCCAGTCACCATGGCAGTGCAGAGGAAGGGCCCCTGAGTCTCCCTAGGGAGGGTGGCAGTGAAGGCTTCCTGGAGGAGGTGAACTTTGAAGTGACTCTTGAAGGATGAGAGGAAGTTGGCTGTATGGAGCACATGCAAGCTGACCCTCAAGGCTTAGAACTGCTCAGCAAAACTTTAAATGTTCTTTTGGTGTCCTCCAAGTCTGCCCCCCAATTTCTCTTCAAAATTTTTACCACATTCCTCAAGTCATTCACAGCCTCCAGTTCTACCTCCTTTAGCTCCCAGGCCACGACTACTGGGTTAATCTTCCCAAAGCACTGACAGGATTGGGTCACTCAGCACTCCAGCACTCACACTGCACACAGAATAGTCCCAACTCCTCAAGCTGGCATGCAAGGCCCTCCAAAAGCAACCTCTCCAACCTCATACCCAGCAATACCCCAAACACCAATCAAAGCTACTGGCCAATCTTTGAGCATAATGTGCTCTTTCTACTTCTCCATCTTTACTCCTTGCTCTTCTTTATGTTGGAAAGTCCCACCTGTCTCCACATCCCATTTTCCTCCGGGGAAGTCATATGGAACCCTTGAGTCATAGCTAAAGTTCCACTGTCTTAGGTTGCCTTCTAGAATCCACTACCGCACATCCAAAGAGATTCCACCTTCTCTAATGGAGCAAGTGACCAAGAAAGCTCGATGATGGACCCCACCACACATAGACATAAAGGACTACTTTCACACCAGGGACAAAAAGAAAAAAATGGAACTTTAAGGATCAGAATGAATGGAGAGTGGGCAGAGGAGACCAAGGTGCTCATAAAAATCATTCTACATGCTGCTACAGAACTTGATTCATGAGAAAATAAACACCCAAGTTTTGCATCTATTTCCTCTCAAAACTTGAAATTTCTAAAATGATTGAAAATTATTTTAAAAATCCACAGGGACAAGGAACATGGAAGTAGAGAGCGCAGCAAGTGAGAAATATCAACATAATTTTAGAAATTAGAAAACAGATGGAAAAGAGATAGCTGATTTAGCAGAGTGGAGGAACCTAAATTTCTATAGTGAGGAAGTTAATGAGAGGCAAGCTGGTCCCCACCTATATCAAATGCCTCTTAAGCATCTTGGTCTCACCTTTCACCATTGATCCTCACCATCCAGTGTGTCATGGCCAGCTGTGCATGGGATCTAAGCAAATTTACTCAGGCAGAATCCAAGAGCACCCCTCTCACAATTGCACTATACTGTTCGGCTGCCCCCAGGAGCTTTCCTGCTGGGGCTATGGGACTGGTTCAGTGCCCCTCAGAAGCAACTCAGAGCTGCAGGGAAATCAACTCCCTAGAGGGTAAAGTTTGACTAGCAGGAGCAAGGGACCAGTGGATACATTCTTCTTGCTTCCTTCCCTCAGATAGATTGTACCAAAGTGCAATTTTTGAAAGTCAGTCTTGCAAGACTGAAGAACCAGTTGCCCTTGACCCAAGTGGGGGCCAGCACAGTAACACATGTTTGCGTTGACTCCCCCTCCTTCCCTGCCTCCCTCCCAGTTTCCTGACTTCTGCATCCCTGGGACTGTATACAGTACATAAAGGCTATGTTCCTGAGGAAACCAAGCTGAGACATCAACACAAAACCACCAAAAGATCCAAGAATGGACAGCTTCCAGGTCACTCTGCAGGCAAGCGTGAGGCATGGGGATAAAGACAGGATATTTCAACGTTTAAGTAAAAAGCCCAGAACCCCAGATCCACCTGCAGTCAAGATGCCAAGAAACTAAACCTCCACCACGCTGCGTTAAGTCTTGAGTTAAGTTTATTCATTGGAGAAGTTTACAGAAGACTTTGGACTTGGGGACATCAGGCACAGTTGAGGACAGGACTGAGTCACCTTAATGAAAACTTGGAGATTAACTGAGAGTCTAAATACTAGAAGACAGAATCCAGAGAAACAAATGGAAATGATAAATTTTAAGGAAATAGACAATGTAGAAAACAGAAAAAAATTAACTATAATTTCCTAAAACAGACGATATTACAAAGAACAAGAAAAGTATTATAAAAAAATTTTTAAGCCATAAGATGATGTTTATAAATTAAAAGTATAGGAGCAAAAATAAAAGCTTTAATAAACTGACTGAAAGAAAAAAATATGAGGAATCAATTTGAGGTCTGATATCCAGCTAATAAAAATTCTAGAGAAAAAATGAGGGGACACATAGCACATTTAGTACAATGAATTTTTAAAGAACCATATCAAGACACATAATTTCAGAATAAAAAAGGTAAAGAGAAGGTAAAGATAAAAAGAAGACAAAGAGGAAAAAATAGATATAAAAAAATCAGATACCAAAATGGTGTTAGCTCTATCAGCAGAAACATTGGAAGTTAGAAGACAGCAAGCCAATACCTTTAAAATTCTGAGAGGAAAGAATTGCTTCTAACCTAGAATTCACTATCCAACCAAACTTTCTCTCCTCCTGTCTGACATTTTCAGCAAGGTCTGAAAAACTTTACCTATTATGAGCTTTTCTCCTGAAGGATGCATTCCATCAAAATGGAAAAAAACAAAAACAAAAACAAAAAACAAAACCCAAGAAAGAGAAAGAGATCAAATCAGGAAAGAGAAGCTCTAACACAGCTGAAAGGCTTGATTTCTCAGTGAAGGAAATTCCCAGGAGAAGAGCTGTGGAGAAAGCCCTGGAGTGTAGCCAGTCCAGAGAGGACAGGATAGATGAAGGCTTTGTAGGTATTTTTCCCAGAAAAAGATAGAATAGATCGTCTCATGTGTTCAACTTTATTGAGAGGAGTTTGATAGTTTTGTCAAGGAGTGTGAAGATGAATTATTTATGTATCACATACTAAGCAAACAACTAAATGAGCAAAGATTGATTCTAGGGGGAAAAATGTTATTTAAGAACAGAAACATAATCAGTACACTATGTGGTTTAAGTGTTAACATTTACATAGCAACAATAACAGATACACGTTTTAATCCCCAAACGTTACATAACTACATGGGGAAGGTGGGGGAAAGGAAACGTCTGTGGTAGGAGTGGGTGCAAGGAGGGAGTATAGTGAAAAGATCTGAATTCTCCTCTTCTGCATTAGGAAGACAATAATATCTAAAATTTAGAAATCAAGAAATAATCATAAATGTATATTATTTGGAAATAAGGATGTAATTATCAAAATAAATAGAAAAGTTGGAAGTGTTTGCTTTGGTGAAAAGGGACGCTGAGACAGGATGGATAAGAGAGGCGACTGCTCTTTCCTGTTGTTACTCTTGTAGTACCATTTGGGTTAGAAAAATATATGCACTGTACATAGGGAGAGAGAGAGAATTGTAATTGCATGTTAACTTTTTATTATTCTTTTGGTGTTTAGACTGAAGTCCCAAAACTGAAGAAAATGATGATTAAGTGCCCACACTTTCTAAAGAGGGTGCCTGGACACGTATCATCTGCGGGGCTTACTGAGAAAGAGGGAAATTTAATTTGTGACCTTTATCCCATCACCCACCTCAATCTCATATATAAGAGAAGGCGGGAGGTTAATCAAGGACGGTCAGGCAGGGGTTCCACTGGGAGCTATTGGCCTAGAAAGTGGTCCTGATTGCTGCCCCCTCACCTCAGCCTTAAAGAGAATCACTTCCAGAAGGCATTGCAAAGGGGAGAGGGAAATTTTTGCTCCTTGGGACAGGAGCCAAGCAGGGCAACAGTTTCTGGAGAATCTGGGGAGCCGGAGGGGCATAGGGACGGGAGACTGGCATTGGATCCTCACCTGGCAGAGTCAGAAGGAGAAGGGTAGGCTGGAGCCGCCCGTATGAAAGCCTGAGTGTCCTGTCTGGTGGAGCCTTCCCTGGGATAAATGGATGTCACAGCAGGAGCCGGACATGAGTTGTTCGGAGGGGAATCTGGCCTGGAGGACTACCTGCTGGGGTGAAGTGACCCCCAGCACAGAGGCTAGGGGGTGACACTGGAGGAGCCTAGGGGAAGTCACTGGAGGTCATCCAGAGGCCCCAGTGTTGGGGTACCATGAGGGAGACCTTTAAAGAACCTGCAAAAGCACCCCAGGGAAAGAGCCAGCATTTGAGCACCCAAAGAGCATGTGGAGGACCCTGCTACCAAATTACAGCAGCGCCAGTGCAGTCCGATGTCTCCTTCCTCTTATATCTTCTCCCGCCCCAGCCCTAGAGGAGCCCCAGGCAGTGACCAGTAGGTGGGATGTGATGCAGCAGGGAGCTAAAAGGAATAAACAACCCCACCCCTACTCCACCGCCGGTTACTGAGCACGGGCAGGGAAGGAGAAAAGCTTAAATTAGATGTGAAATGAAAGTATTGATTTAGATCCACCTGGCTTTTTTAATACCTGAAAACAAAACTTCTAATATCTGAAAGGGACTGGAAAAGCTAGAGAATCTGGCCCCGGGCAGGGAAGGGTGATCCAACAGGGCAGGTCTGAAGGACAAGTGCTTATTTGCTGGTCCATTTTTTAAAGTTACTTTCTTTTCAAAAAGACGAGAACTAACAGGCATTTGACACCTACTATGTGACCGGCAAGGACGTACATCATTTCATTTAATCCTACGACAACCTTTTGCGGTAGTGTTTACTATTCCCATTTTGCAAATCAAGGAATTGGAGCTCAGAGAACATGAAGTTCCCAAGATCATGTAGCCAGAAAGCGATGGGTCAGGAGCCAAACGTAGGACATGTTCCCAAAGTCCATACCCATCCCAGCCAAAGTGATGAAAAGCCCAGATACTGATGTCAGACAGGTAGAGAGTTCAAGCCCCAAGGCAGCCAGTAACTACCACCGTGTCTCTTGGACACTGTTTACTGTCCTTCAGCCTCAGTTTCCTGATTGCTAAAAGGGAAAAATAATATCCTAGTGACAGGCTTGTTGCAGGGGATTAAATGAGAGCATTCATACACAGGGTTCAGCATACTGCCTGGCACAGAGCAACTCTAGGTAAACAATACCTACTATTATCATTAAGCTACAGTGCACCCTGGATAAGAATTATTGTCAAACTGAAGTGAGGTAATAATTCAGAAGTGCCTATCAGACAAATAGCAGATACTCAATAATTGGTTGAATCTAAAGGTGAGTTCCTTCTCTCTTTTGACAATATACAGACTTCTATGGAATGGGTTCCATTCTGCATTGTATTGCAAATATTTCACAAAAGACAAATTCAAAAAATTGGAAGAGATCTTGGAAGTCTTTTTAAGTATATTCTCCCTTAATAGACTTTGAACTTCTTAAAGGTAGAGGCCATATCTTGCACTTCATCTATTAAAATTTATTTATTTATTCCTTCAAGAAATGTGTATGTAAGACTGATGGGCAAAGTATCGCTCAAGATATTTAGAGTGAGAGAGATGATTAAGACCCAGACACTGCCCTTAGGAGCTTACAGCCTAAGCAGGGCTGAGGACAGCGTTAGGAAGGGAGGTGCAGGTGAGGTCCTGGGGCCTGTCCAGTGCCATCTCCCCCATGCAGTAACCCTCCCAGCACCCAGAGGGGGTAGGCACACCCCACAGGGTGGTTAAACCAATAACGAACAAGTGTGCCTGTGACTGAGAGGGTGTGTGCACCCAGAAGGGCAGGAGGCTGAATGCCCAGAGCACGTGCTTGTGGGCATTAAACGTCTACGGTGTTCTGGAGAGTGAATGAATGCCATTCTGTGTTCTCCCCGGCAGACTGGTGCAGTCCTTTCCTCCAGCCTGCTCTATGCCCGCATTGCCCTCCGTACTGGGAAGTTTATTGGATCCATCCAGGAGGCCGATGGTGATCTGATTTAGGCATTCCTAAATGCCAGATGGGCATGAGGGCTGGCCAGGGTCTGCTCAGATGTTTCAGCAGAGAAAAAAGGCAGAGAAGGGAGAAGGTGGCTGGCTCCAACTATATTAGGCTTCTTCCCTCTGGGGCCCTTTCTTTGATGGCTTTGTCTCTAGGGGAGAGAGAGAGACTGTGCATGGTTCGTCTTCTCTCCTTTTCCTTCTTGTTCTAGTGCTCAAGGGAGCACAGGTGCATACTTACACTCACACACACATACACTTCCTGTTCTGATAGATGTACCCCACAGTCTCTCACAGATAAGAGACCAGTGGTCTCAGAGACACACCTTCCCCTTTATCTGGTCACTTTGCATTGCAGTGATACATCAGAGGAACATCAGTTTTCTCTCGACAACACACCCCTACCACTGCTACCACTAAAAAAATGCCTACTGGATTCCCAGCCCTGGAAATTCTACAAGAGTAGTGTCAACTGATTTTTAAAAGGCAGACACTTCAAGGAATGCTCCTGAGCTCAAGTTATCAGTCACTTAAAGCTCACAGTGAGCGGGAGCATATGATCCTTTCTTGAGAGTGGGGAGTAGGAGACATGAAAATGTGAAGAGGGAAAGAGAGACCCTACCTGCATGCAGGGACAAAGGACTCAGACAAGGGCATTTAGCTCAAATTCTATTGTCCACCAACCATGTTTTAGGAATAGTTCTAAGCACCAGGGAGAGACGATGAATAAGACCCAGATCCAGAGCAGCACACAGCTTCGTAGCTGAGACCAAGTAAACCAACTAGTGATAAGTAAGCAAATAAGTAATAAGTGATGTCATCAAGGTAAAGGTTAGGTGAGAATCCGGTGGAGGGGCATGTAATCCCAAGCTGAGACGTGAAGGTCAAGAAGGACAGCTTTGTGGAAATGGTGACACCAGAGTTGGACATTTAAACTTACAACTAAAAGTGCACCTTGCCAATGTTTCAAAAAGAAATGGTCAGAGTGGGGTGAAACGGAACAAGAGTGCTCTCTGAGTCTGGAGAGCTTTCCATTCCCTAGAAAGCCCACGGTGTGGCAGAAAGCACTTTGGACCTGGTCTCGGGTGCTCTGCGTTCGTGCGCTAGCCTGGGCATTCTCCAGCCAGATGGCTTTGGGAGAAGCACTTCGCTTCTCTCAGCCTCAAGTCTCCTCAAGGTGCTGTCTGCTCTGCCTGCCTCCTTGGGTTGTCCTGAAGACTTGAGGAGATAACCCGGGTGCAAATGCTCTGTCAACTATGTTACTGCAGAAATGAGTCATGGGCTCTTTCTCTTTTGGCAGATCCCTTTCTTTCTGCCTCCCTGAGTGCAAGAATGAGTTTAACAAAGGGCTTCCTTTCCTGCCACACCAGCCCCAAGCTTTCAGACAGTTCACTTCGGGCTGCAGTGAGATCCACAAGCATCTGTTTCTAGCTCCAGCCTCCAGTGTCAGGAAGCTGAGGTCTCCATGGGGAGAAGAGCCATGGGGAGACTCAACAGAAAATGAGCTGCTCTGAGTTTGGGGGTAATAAGCCTATCAGTCATGCAGTATTAGTAACTGCACAATCAGGACTCTAGCAATGGTTTGACTCCAAGTTCTCTCCCTCCAAATGCCAGCAACATGCCAAAGCAACAAATTTAATATTAAATATTCTGCATTTTGATAAAAATAATAATACTCTTTCAGCCTCTGTAACCACTCATATCCCTTCTCTCTGCTCCATTTATCCTGAAAATCTACCTACAAATAAAACATAAAATAGAAGTTCAAAGATGGAAAAGTCAACACTAGGACCGGCTGAGCTGCCTTGTTTTGTCATGCACAGATCTGTCAGTGTTGATGGCTTCAAGGGTGGCAATCTCAAACACATGATAGCATTTAGATAGCATTTAATAGAAAAACCAAAGGTTTAACTCCCTGAAGGGCTGGGCTTTGGCAAGAATGTGAAATAGGTGAGCTTTGTAGAGTGATGAACAGAACACTTGGATTTCAGAGACCTCGTGACCTTTGGGCATGAAGCTCTGCGATGTCCAGTGTCCTTGCTGATAAAAATAACACTGTCTCAACGCTCTCTTGGAATGGCTGTGAGGATAAAACGAAATAAAGGAGGTGAAGTTGATTTGTGAATTGTAAATTAGTTACCATCATTGATATGTATTATTCTGTGGTTGCCTCCTGTGGTGTGTTGTTATCTTTTCGTGGTCCTAGTCTGTTGCTCCAAGTACTATATTAGAGAATGCTCTCAAATTCTGCCTTCCAAAGACAGTGCCTCCTTTTATAAATACAGCCCAAATTGTCTGATTTTCATGAGTTATTACTAGGAATGTGGCCATTTTACTAGTTTACACTAAGGGGTGAATAAATGTTTATATTCAGGAGCTGTCCAATCCCCAGGACATGTTACTCCAAATGATTTAGTATCTGTTGGAAAGTCAAATTAAACTCTACTGGGCTAAAGGGAGGGATATTATATGTGGACGGGACCATTTCCATGTTCCTCAAATTAAACACATTCAACCCAGTTATATCATTCTCTGTGACCTAGAATTCATAGTTCTTAAGATGGCATCCAAAGCCTTTATTCAGAGCCCTTCATAATTTGACCCCAACATTTCTTTCCAACTTTATCTTCCATTACTTCCATGAATCCTTCCCCTTAGTCAACTGAATCTCTTGTTCCATAATAAATACCCTGTGCTTTCTTTAAAAAAAACCCACTTTATTAAGGTATGATTGACAGATAATAAGCTGCACATATTAAATGTACACAACGTGATGAGTTTCAAGATCAGTATACACCCGCAAAACCATCACCACAATCTATGCTACAGAAATATTCATCACCTCCAAAAGCTTTCTCCCACCCTGTTTATTTCTGTATGCATTTTGTGATAAGAACACATTATATGATCTATCTTCTTAGCAAATTTTAAAATACACAACACTGTATTGCTAACTGTAAGGACTATGCTGAACAGTATATTTCCAGGGCTTATTCATCTTGCGTAAGTAAAACTTGGTGCCCTTTGACTAATAGACTAGTACTTCCTCATTTCCCCTTCCCTCCAGCCTCTGGCAACCACCATTCCAGTCTCTGATTCTATGAGTCTGACTATTTTAGATTCCTCATATAAATGGTAACATTTAGCACTTGTCCTTCTGTGTCTGACTTATTTCACTTTGCATAATGTCCTCGGGGTTCATTCAATGTTGTCACACATGGCAGGGTTTCCTTCTTTTTTTAAGGCTGAGTGATATTCCACTGTATGTATATACACCACATTTCTTTTATCCATTCATCTCTCAGTGGACATTTAGATTGTTTCTAAAACGTCTTGGCTATTGTGAATAGTGCTGCGGTGAACATGGAGGTGCAGGTATCTCTTCAGGATCCCAATTTCAATTCTTTGGATATATATGCAATGGAATTGCTGGATCTTATGGTCACTTTATTTATTAATATTTTGAGGAACCTCTTGTCTTGACAATGATTTCTTTGATATGACACCAAAAGCACAGGTAACAAAAGCAAAAATAGATAAACGGGACTACATCAAACTAAAAAGCTTCTGCACAACAAAGGAAACCATCAACAAAATGAAAAGGCAACCTACAAACTGGGGGGAAATATTTGCAAACTATACATCTGATAAGGTGTTAGTTTCCAAAATATATAAGGAACTCCTACAACTCAACAGCAAAAAACAAACAAAACCAAAAACCATAAATAACCAGAATTTTTTAATGAGCAAAGGAACCGAATAGACATTTCTCCAAAGAAGACATGCAAATGGCCAATGAGTATATGAAAAGGTGTGCATTGCTAATTATCAGGGAAATGCAAGTCAAAACCACAATGAGATATATCACTTCACAATTGTCAGGGTAGTTATTATTTAAAAAAAGAAAAGGTAAGTGTTGGCAAGAATGTGGAGAAATGGTAACCCTTGTACACTGTCTGTGGGAATGTAAACTAGTGCAGCCACTATGGAATACCCTGTGTTTTCTTGTCTCCAAGCCTGTATTTATGCTGTTCCACCTGCCTGGAATAGGCGCCTATATTCTCTTCTCTGCAGCGTCAAATTTTACCCATTCTTTAAGACTAAGTGCAAAGTCCATTTCCTGCATAAAACATTCACTGATTCCTTAGTACAGGGATGGGCTCCTCCTCCTCCCATGGCACTTCTTTCATAGCTTCGTTTTCTATTCTGTGTGGTGGTTATTCCTATCCATATCTTAGCTCAAGGAGAAACCCCATCCCTGAAATATATCCCCTACTGATATCTAAATTTGCGCCCATAAGGTCTCAGTTAATCAGTAGATCAGTGGTTCCTATTTGATGCAAAACAAAGTAGAAGCTGTGGAGGATGTTAAGAATGTAAGACCCTGAGGGAGCCTACAGTTTCACTGAGGATATTCCAAGTGCCTAGTAGATGATACAGACAAGGAACATTCCAATGCTTAAGGGATAGATCACTAAGGTTAAAACAGACCTTTCTTTGAGTTAAACATTGCCTTTCCAGAAATCCTCTTTGGACACACATGTATCCCTGAAAATGAGTAGCTCAATATGCTACCAACACTCTGGAATGAGTTTGTTTATCAGTCGATTTTCTTGGTGATAAAGTAGGGAAGACATATATGGACACTAGTATGTAAACACTAGGTGTTCAGAGAGGGTGGAGCAGGGCCTGGACTAGGGTGAGGCAAGCATGGTGCCCAGGGTTCAAAATTTAAAGAGGCAATCACTCTCAGGTTCATGTAAGTACAGAGTTGGCACTTAAACAAACCTGAGAGTGATTGCTTCCTTAAACTTTTTACCCTAGGGACCATGCTTGCCTCACTCTAGTCTTGGCCCTGAGATAAAGAACACAGAAAGGGACAAAAAAGCATGGAACAAAGACAACGATGGCAGGGTTAGAACTCTTTTTCACAATAATGCCAAGAGCCAGCCTTGGATATGAACTATGCTACCCATCAACTTTTCCCTCCATTGCGTTTTGCAGCAGTTCAGAGAAAATGGTTATATTGCCAAGCTAACCTCTAACCTCGCTTAGAGTGATCCAAAGCTTACAAGATTAAATGATCTGAAATCTCTTCCAATTTGAATGATGCCTGAAGAAGGAGCTCAACTTTTCTATTTAACTCAGGCACAGCTTCCATGATGGGCTGGGTAATTACCTCCCCAACCCCAGCTCCCGCCCCATGCCCTATATTTGCCAGGCTAATGCTATTTTGAGTGCTCATCATGGTAAATAATGCAGGGGAATAACATGGAGGATCTAGAAGCAACTTTGGAAGGGAGCAGTTTTCAGTGCCTCTCAAACAGATGCAAAAAGAAATACCTTTTTGGCATCTGTTCAAAGTGAAATGAAATAAATGTATTAAAATTTTTTCCAGCACCACCCCTGCTATGATTGAAATCTCAACTTCTTTAAATGACATCCAGTTTCTAAAACACTGAGTAAAAGTGTCTCTGAGACTTAAGGGACAAACAAGTGAGACAGATGAAAGGCATTTTAGCTGCATTGCCCCCCAAATGGCCCAAACCTATCCTAATTCCTTCTAAAATACCATTTCATAGTGCCCTTAAAATAGATGTAATCAAACAGGATTTTATAGGACCACAGACCTGGATCCTTTTATAAAACCCAGAGAAGTGACCAGCAGATGAAACACTGGTCTTAAATATTAAACTTTCAACTGAGTCTACAGCTCCCATTACTCTAACTTAGTGGAAATGCTGCTAAGATGCTTCACTCAACCTGTAGCATTCAGATTCCTTTAGAAGCAGAACACACTGCTGTAGGATGCCCACCTGCATCATTATTAATGCAAGAAGAAAAACATTTTAATACTGCCTTAAATTTCTAGACTGCCTTACAGTTTACAAAGCATGTATTTTCCCCCTTTTATCCTGTCCCACAGGAAATCCAACTATACACTACAATTGGAGAAGTGATGTGTTGGGAGCTCCCAATTCTCACTCCTCCAGATAGTTTAGAAAAGTTTTAACATCTTGTATTTTCATGACTTCTACTCCACATGGCTGTGCCTCCCTGTCCATCCAGAATCAGGGAATTGAGGGGTACAGGGTTGGGGCCAGAATCAGAGACGAATCAACATGTGACGTCCTCAACAGAATTGTAATCTGATGGTGTTGGCCTAAACAATGTTACAAATTAGGCCTTATAATCTATATGACAAAACTCCACTTACTTATGTCAATTTTATACAAATATCCTCAGTATCCTCCTACTTCGTATCAGTGAGATGTCCTTATGCAGCTATGGTGGGTCTAGTTAGTCTTCAAGGAACCCCAGGAAGGTTTCAGGGCCCAGAAGGTCAAAGCTGATAGACAGAGGTCACATTGTTGGCAGTCCTATCTTCCTGTTACTCAGTGGATATTTCTATGTGTTCTCTAAATTTTTTTAACATTTTTTTATTGAGTAATAGTCATTCTACAATGTTGTGTCAAATTTCAGTGTAGAGCACAACTTTTCAGTTATACATGAACATACATATATTCATTATCACATTTTGTTTTTGCTGTGAGCTACCACAAGATCTTTTATCTATTTCCCTGTGCTATACAGTATAATCTTGTTTATTTATTCTACATTTTGAAATCCCAGTCTGTCCCTTCCCACCCCCTGCCCCCTTGGCAATCACAAGTTTGTATTCTATGTCTATGAGCCTGTTTCTGTTGTTTTTTTTTTTTTTTTTTTTTTTTTTAGATTCCACACATGAGCGATCTCATATGGTATTTTTCTTTCTCTTTCTGGCTTACTTCACTTAGAATGACATTCTCCAAGGACATCCACATTGCTGCAAATGGTGTTATGTTGTCAGTTTTTATGGCTGAATAGCATTCCTGTTCTCTAAATTTTTAAGATAGTGATTCAACACTGGATGTATATTAGAACCACTTGTGGAAGTTTCAAAACACAGGAAAGACTAAACATCACTCCCACAAACTCTGATTCAATTTTCCTGTGGGAGGGGAGGGGCAGTGGGATCTAGCCTCAATATTTTACAAAGCTCCAGGAGATTCTAATGTACAGCTAGCACTGAGAACCACTGTTTTAAATGCAGAAATTTTTTTAACTTTAGCAAGCACCAAAATCACCTGGCGGGTTTGTTCAAATAGACTTGGGGGCCCAGTTCCAGAGTTTCTGATTCAGTTGGTCTGGGGTGGAAGCTGAGGATCTGCATTTATAATTGATTTTCAGGCAATGTTAATACTGCTAATCCAGGGGCCACACTTTAAAAATCACCATTCTAAATGTCACAAAGCATTTCACTTACATACCAAAATTAATTCAGCTAAACCCTTTAAACTTACAGGGAACACCACTCAGTGACTAATGCTGCTTATTTAGGTCTAACTATTTGCCGGACTTGATGAGAAGCAGCAGAGTAGCACAATGAAAATCACTTTCAGGCTCTCACTCTCTCATTCCCTTACACTTTCTTTTTTCCCTCTTTGCTCTGATGGAATCTGGAAAGCATTTTTTTTGAAAAGCCCAAGAAAGTCATTTCTGAAATTTTGCCTGGGGTCCCAAGTGTCTACACAACAGCTAGGGTTGCTTTGTTCTGGGTCCGTCCTTGGCAGAGACTGATGGGCTCTGGCCTCAGCACCCTGGAGAGCAGCCGATACACAGTGCTATACACAGTGATAGAACAAGGACAATGCAACGGCAGTAATCATTCCCAGTGGAAAGGAGGAAGAATGAAAGACACACAGCAGTCCCTGATCTAGTAACAAATGCCCAAATCCCACTGGACAGACACTGTGAAATCTCTTAATAGTACAAGCATCTCAAAAACTTAATGGACTTCTGTTCGTTTGCTTCTGGTCAGTTGCATGTGCCAGGGTCTTCAACTCTGCTTTTCTTGCTCTTATGCCTCTCTCTCTCCCTTTCTCCCTCCTTGCAGTCTCCCTTCTCTGTCTCTCTCAACTCAATGATAGCTATCTTGAGTCTATCAGCTGTGAAAAAGATTGTGTCCCTAGCATTAAGAACAGTGCTTTGCACCTGGAAGGTGCTCAATAAATATTTATTGAATGAACTATTCAGGAGAAGGGTACCCTCCACTTTGTCTCCAATTTATGTTGAAATACGTCAAAAAGTTTGAGTGTTGAGGCTACCACGAGAGTTTCTGATTCATTTGGTCTGTGGTCTAGGGTGGGAATTGAGATGGCTGGAAGGATGGCTAGAAGAAGGAAGAAATCAATGATTATGTGTTAGGACAAGTATAGTGCAATGCTAATGACAGAACTTGGGTAGTGGGTATACAGCTGTTCATTGTAAAATTCTTTCAATTTTAATGTATGTTCAGGTTTTTCTATAACAAAATGTTGGGGAGAAATTAAGTGTAATGCCTAGGACCTAAGTACCCTGCTTTAAAGAGCACACAGTAATTTATAGCTTTGACCTGTGTTCTCATTCCCTGTCTCTCTCCCTTCTTTCTCTCTCCCACCAAGGGAGGCTGAGTCTTGGACATTCCAGACATTAACTAATTAGTGTGTCATGCTGGGTGCAGCCCTGTTCTGATAACCTAGCTAGCAGAGACCTGCAGTGGATGTGGGCTCCTCCACGGGCAGAGAAGCACTCCAGCAACTGCCTCCCTCAGAGGTCAAATGCCAGATAGCTGGTGCTCTAAGAGCACATGGAAGGGAAAGATTGAAAGCTAGGGAGTAGTTACTCTCTCCCAGGAGAAGGCTTAGGTTGGAGAGAAAAGTATATATTTAGTACTCAGCCATCAAAATGCAGGAACAGCCTCCATAGCAGCCTTGAGCCCACACTCTCCCTGCCTCCAGCTGTCCCAGGACTAGGACCACACCTCTGTTTGCTGCATACCCCAATGACCCAGGACATGGGTTGCATTACAAAGTGTGAGACACCGCAGGACAAAGTCTATGTCATATTAAGAACAGAACAAATTTTCAGGCTGGAGAAGCCCTCCTGAGTTGTTGCCACACAAGATAAATGATCATGATCCCAAAAATCTCTTCCATTCTTCCCCCTCAAGAGATCTGTGGCTTTGGACACCACACAAAGGACTTACACTAGATATAGGAAAGATCTGTCATGATGCTTGGGTGCACCTCATACGGGTCAAGGAATCTACGGCAATCCCTTTTACAAAGGTCCCACCGCTCTAATGTGGGCACGCTTCTTCCATAGCAAACCAGCAATTTTCAGACTGTAATTTCTGCAGTGTATTAGAAGTTGGCGTTACACCTGAAACCAGCATTATCAACTAACTATACTACAATAAAAAAATTTTTTTAATAAAAAAAAAGTTGGCGTGAGTGGAAGAGCAAGAAGGAGGGCATGTAGGGGTGAGGAGATGGCCTCAGGGCCGGCAGCATGGGCTTCAGCTCAGCTACTTGGTAAGGGTATTTTCGACCCACCCCCACATCCTTGTTGCTGCCTCTTCTTCCACCCCATCCCTCCCCCTTCCACCGCCACAGGACCACAGGCAGCTGGGACTGTGGGGAAGGAAAGCAAAGCCAATGCTCCCCCTGTGGCACTCAGGAAAGCCCAAGTGGTTTTCTGTCATCCTTTTTCCCTAGTGCCTTTTTTTATTAGCTTAATGATGCCCTACTACTTGTGGGTGCAAAAAAAGAGAGAGAGAGAGAGAAATGAGGAACAGGAGATGGAAAAAAATAATGTGAGACGAAGCAACCCTGATGACTCCGCTTTAGGCCTGGGTGTTGTGTTGTACCCTGGGAATTAGGGGTGGGGTGGGAGCTCGTTTTGGAGACACAACCTAAGCCCTTGTCATCCCATAAAGCATCACGAAGGCAGCTGGCAAAGAGGTCAGCTCCACACCCTGGCTCTGCCAGTGGCCTTGGAAGCTTGTGTCTCCCTCAGAGGCCACTCCATCGGCAAAGCACACCCAGAGCTCTTCCCTCAAGGATAGTCATGGTGTCCCATTAGTCTCAAAACTCCAGTGTCCAGCACACAGCCTGACATGCCATAGGAGCTCAGTAAGTGCTGGATCCTTTTGTGTGTGAACCTATGAGCCTTCCCACTCTCCCCTCCCGTCACCTGCCCCGCCTTGCCGGTAGGCACAGGCTCGGGCCAGGGGGATGGCATAGACATCAATGCGTGAGTGCTTAGCACTCTCCTCACGGAGCTGTCACTCTGCCACCAACGTGCTCTCCCTACAGAGCAGGCCCCACATAGATTTTTCTCCTTTGCATTCTCCTGGAAGATATATTGATCCAGCCCAAGTGACATCAATAGACCCAGGTAACTGAATAAAGCTTCTGGAGTTGCCTTAAAATATGTGTGATTTAACCACAGGACAGCAACTGGTAGCTTCACCACCCACCCCTCTCTCGCTCTCCATCCACTGTGCCCATTAAACACCATCCTCATCTCAGGTCTAGCCTCCCCTTCCCAATCCAGGCACTTTCTGTCCAGTCCTGGGATGACATGAAGAGACTGGTGGGTGGAAATTAAAGGTGAGGTGACAGGAGGTGGAGGAAACCATGTAATTCCATCCCATGTCCCAAAGCAGACCTTGTCAGCTCCCTGACACAAGGGTCATTGCTGCTCCCTTTCTCAAAATGAAATACTCAGAGGCCCATTTCTTCCACAGGCTGGTGGGTGCAGCCTGCCTTGGCCCTCTGAGAAGCCCCACTCCTCTGTGCCTGCTTGGAAACGTCATCTGGTTTCCTCTCTGAGCTGGGGCGGGGGCTGACATGAGCTCTGAGGGGTGGTTTGGCTCTCCTGGGCCCCTCCCCTGCCCCCACTGCGATTCCTGGAGCTTCTCTACCATTTTAACTCCTGAGGGATCTGCAGGATGTAGGTTCACATTGGCCACTTTGCCACCCACAAGTCCTGTGACTTAAAGCAATGTTCTGTGCTACGGATCCCTCCCTGACAGGTGGAAATAATAATAATACCTACCTCATAGGGGCGGCGCCAGGATTAACCAAGCTAATATACATGATGTGCTTAGCCTACTGCCTAGAACATCAGATTAGTCATAAAAAATAAGTTTCTCTCTACGGAACACATATTATGCACTAGGCAGTGCTTACATGAGTCACCCCAACCCTCATCACCACCCTCTGAGATAAGTACACCTGTCAGAGCCATCTCACAGACATGGAATCTCAGGTACGCAGAAGCTAAGTAACTTGCCCCAAACCCACAGCTAGTAAATGACGGAGCCAGGACTGGAACCCAGGTCTGTGTGATTCCAGGGCTTACAGCTGAACCACTACATCAATGTCCCATTCAACACATATCACTTCCCTTCTCCCTTCCCACCCACCTCCCCCAGCCACCCCCACACTGTGAATTCTTTGTCAGGACACAGGTCTTGAATGCAGAGATGGCAAACTTTTCTTGTAAAGGACAAAATTACAAGTATTTTCAGCTCTGTCACACTACATAACTGCGTGTCGTGTAAAAGCAGATACGAGAAATATGGGCACAGCTTTGTTCCGGTGAAACTCTACTGACAAAAACAGGTGGCTGGATTTTGCCCAAGGGCCGTAGGTTTCTGATCCTGCTCTAGAAGAGCAGCCCAGTTCTGGGGGAACAAAAGACAGGATGAAGAAGACTTGGCAAACAGTAGGTGCTCAATAAGCACACGTGAGTTGACCTAGAGGTCATTTTGTCCATCTCCTTGAATTCAGGCAATAGCACCAATAAATAAAAAGTTCTCCAATTACAGTTTCACAGAAAAGCTGATTCTGTTCTCCTTTGTTGTCTGGTTTTGTGTCCAGTTAATGTCAGGAAGGTTCCCTCCCACCTTGGTTTGTCTGTGAATTGAGATTTTTCTCTACTGGGAATTAACAGTCTATCAGACCCAAATCTGCTCCCCCCACCCTGCCCTGGGGACATCTGTACTTACTGAGAGACAAGGCCACTCTCCTCATGAAGCCACTGCATCTACAACAGAGGGTTCCGTTTCACCGAGGATGGGAAGGGCCTGCTTCTTCCTCCCCAGGCAATTGGGCCACATGCTGCTGGAGGGGAAATTCTTCATCACATCTGAGAAAAACTCGAGTGCTTGATACCGAGGCATAGACCGCAGCTTTCTGGCCTCCTTCCAGAGGTGAGAAGGCCACCTCGGGTGGAACAGGTCCCTTCAAAGGAAGTGCCAGTGTGGTCGAAGACTTGCCACTGCAGGAGGAGCTTGGGGGCCAGCCAACTGGGCAGCAGTGTGGGGATCCCTCACCTCCTCTGCAGCTGTCACCCCTGGGGCTCAGCCTGCAAGAGACAGAGAGAACATATTTTGAGTTGATTTGTTTTCACTTGTATTTATTGGTATGTGGGCCTCAGATGTTTGAAATGCCCATATGGTCCCTAATACAGGTTACAGCAAAAAAAAAATCCAATCTTGGAGTTGAAATAAAGCCAGAATTAAACAGCCAGTTCCATGAACCACGTCATCCATAGTCCTGAGGGCTTTGCAGAGGGCAGGAGGCAGGAGAGAACTTGGGTTCTGACAACCAAGAGTCTAAGCAATAGAGCCTCCTATTTTGGCAAGCTGCTTCTCTGGCCCCCTCGAATCTTCTCTTTCTCCCTCCTACTTCTTTCTGGATTCAGCTCCTGCTTCCCTACACCCCACAAGGGCTCTTCCCAAGACCAGGCTCCACAGGGAACCCAAACTATTGCAACGACATGGCTTTTCCACTCCAGGGGCAGGAGGGCTGGAGCTGTGCATTGCAGGGCTGTATTTATGGTTTCCATTGCTTGGGGCATCTCTGGCACAGACTGCAGTCATGGTTTGGAGTATTATACCTCTGTAACAGAGGGGGTACCTATTTCTTCCCACGATGACCTCCCTCCCTTGCCAGCTTCACCTTTCACAGCACATTCTCTCTCAGTCCCACCATTTAGCACTTTGCTATCCATCAACTTAAATTCTTCTCTAAAGATCCTAGAGAGTCCCTCCCTAATTATAAAGCAAGCTCCTTGAGGAAAGGGCTGGAGATTCAGAGTAACTGTATCTTAACATGTGAGGACAGAACAGTAAGCCACTCTTGGATCCGCAGTTCACAGCGTTCTGCCTTTATGCTGCGGAGGACAGGGTTGCGTTCATTCCCATCACACAGCCCTTGCAAGCACATTCCCTTCATCTGGAATACCTGCCCCCTCGCCGCCAACCTCCATGTGACTGATGCCTTCACATCAGTCAAGTCTCAGCTCAAACACTGTCTGCAGCGATGCCTTCTCTTGTCACTCAAGCCAAAGTGCTCCCGGAGCTATTCAGTGGACATTTATTGCATGAATGAACGGTCTCTGTTTTGCAGATGAGGAAACTGAGGCTCACTGTGATTAAAAATTACTTATCCATGATCAAAGAGCCACTTAACGGCACAAACTGAGGTCTTCTGATGCCAGAATGTCAGAATGCTTATATTTCTTCTGTACTGTGGTACACCTTCATAGCTGTAATTTTCATTCAGTGTTTATCCACCCAGTACTCCGTAAGCCTCATGACAACAGGATCTGTATCTGTCGGGTTCACTGTGTGTGGCTGTGCTCTCCAGCACAGGAAACTGCAGCAATAGCAAGTGTACCAAGGCTCACACAAGAGACTAATAGAGACTAAGCAACACATTGCCATCTAGTTGGGTCTCAGTAAATATTTCCTGATAGACTGAGAGCAGTGAACCCAGAACACAGATGAAGTTTTGAGTCTTCACTTTTTCTAGTCTTCCTTCTTTGAGTAGTGAAATAGCCTTTTCCTGGAATGTGCTCTGGGTTCCAGGAGCCACAGTGATGCTAGGCGAATTTCTTTGAAAATGTGGAGCAAGAGCAGGTAAATTGAATATCTAACATGAGTAGCTTTGTGCCAAGTTATAAATATCAGCTAATTACAGCACAGCTTTGGTCCTTTAGGATCTTTCATCTAGCATGAATTTCCCTGACTCAGGAATCAACGCCCACACTGCTCTTCTCCACAACCCCTCCATTCCCAGGGTGGGTCAGAGGTGTCAGGGGCTACTGGCTCATCTCAGGATAGAGAGTTTCACGGCCGGGAGCAGAAACGGCAATAAAGACAAAAGTTATGAGCCTACTGCCAGCAGGGAAATAGACTGAGAGGCTGCTAACCCACCGTATCCATCTGAAATTTCATAAGATTTGATCTACTCTCATGCCGTATACTAATCTATTTTTTTTTCCTTCAGGTTAGATTCTCCTTCATTTTACTCAAATACTTTTTTGCAAAATCAAGTACATTTGTTCTCTTAGGCTCTTTCTTCCTCTCTCCACCTGCCCCCACTTCTGCCCTCCATCTAGTCCTTCTGTTTGAAGAAGGCAGTGTAATATAGTTAAACACACAGGCTTTGCGGTCACACTAATCTGGGTTTCATTCTTTGCTTTGTCAGTTATTAGCAGATTGCCTCTAAGCAAGTTACCTAAACTTCCTTAAGTCTCAGTTTTCTCATCTGTAAAATGGAGATAATCTTCACAGGGGCGTTGTGAGGGTTAAATAGTGTATATTGCCTAAAGGGTTTAGCACAACGCAAGACAAACATAAGAATTCAGTAAATAGTGGCTGCAGTTATTCCCATTCCTTATCTCATTTCTCCCCACCCAGCTGCCTCTTTCCCTTCCCTTTGGCTCTGTGTCTACACACATACATAGTCTGACTTATAAAACACCAATCACCTCATCCAGCCCATTATCACAAATTGGTCAAGATGCTTGATTACCAGTCCCTGGTATTTCAGACTTTGTCTCTCTCTCCTGCCTTCATTTCCCTATATCCTTCTCTCCTTGAGACACTTTACTTTCTCCATTTTTCCTGAAAATACTTGCTGAGACACAGGCCATCAGCAGCACCTTGTAGTCATAAGCCCCACCTGGATTCTGCTCAGAACACTTGGCTAAGAGTGTAGGGGTGTCCGCCACTTAAGAGTCTCTCTCAGTTTGCCTGCCATGTTTAATTCACATGTGTTACAGACCATTTAAAGAGGCTCAATGAGCTGTGAAGTTCAAGATATGAGCTATACAGATTGTACATTACTGAATTAAGTTGCTAAATGTGGAATCTAAGTGATGCCGAGGAGGGAAAGTGAAAGTCTTAATGGTTTATAATGATGGAAAGCAGGGTGGGTCAAGTCAGTAGCAAATTGAAAAGATGCATGACTTCAAGGAAAGGGTCATTTGTCATACTAAAGTCATCCTCAATTTCTCCCTCTCCCTCACACTCTACATTCAATCCATCATTGAAACCTGTCAATTCTACCTCCAATAAATCTCAAGTGTCCCCTTCTCTTCATTCCCACTGCCATCACCCAAGGTCAAGCCCCTATCTCTTCTCTCTCTGACTACTGCAGTGGACACACTTGTCTCTTTGGCTCCATCTTGTCCTTCTTTAATCCAGTCTCCACCCAGCACCCTTTCAAAAATATAAACCAAATCATGTCACTCCTCTGTTTAAAATCTTCCCATGGCTCCTGTTGCTCTTATAATAAAATCCAAACTTGTTATCATGGTTTCAGAGCTCTCTGTGGCCATTCTCATCTTCATCCATTCTCCTCATTGCTGACTCTACTCTGGCCATTCTTGTCTCTTTTCTGTCCCTCCACCAAGCTAAGCCATTGCCACCTTCAGGCTCTGGCATTTGTTGCTTCCTCTGCCTGTGTTTTACACAGCTGGTACATTCTTATCCCCCTTGTCCTGGTACAGAGCAGCGTTCTTTGGCCCCCTCTCAGTGAAGTCTGCTCCACCCTAGCTCATCACACTGTTCATGCTCTCAAGAGCTCGCTGATTTTTGTTGACTTTTTTCTATCTGCTCTATGAAGACAGAGACCATTTCTACGTTATTCATGTTGTATCCCTTGCACTCTTACAGTGCATGTAATATAGTATTTGATCAATAAACATTTGCTGAGAGATTAAGTGAGTGAATTTGTCACAGGAAATCCATTCCAAGATTTGATCTTTCATTGGCCAATTATAGACTAAAATCATTTCTCACACCCCTTCATGTCTTGGCTCTAAGCTGAAAATCCACATCCACCAAGATGATTGAATGTAACATAAATGACACAGGCAACTGATCCTCAACAAAGTGAGAAAAAAAACACAACTTCTATATTAGTGGAAATAAAACACACTGATTCATTCAGTAAATATTCACTGAGTACCGATGATGTGCCAGACACATCTCAGGCACCAATAATACACTGGTGTTTACCACAGCCCTTGAGTGGAACTTAGAGTCTGGGAAAGGCAAAGGTCAAATATATAAATATATAATTATACCCTGGGTTAAGTGCTTGGAAGGAGAGGAAAAGTGTCAGGTTGAGAATAACAATGAGGGAGGCAGAGTGGTCAGGAAATGCCTCTCTGTAGAGAAGAGAAATCGTTCAAGCTGAGACCTGAAGGATGATGAGTGAGTAATTAAAGGGAGATGGCCCAAAGGAAAGCATTTCACCATCTGGAAGGACACTATCTCAGAAGAGCACTGAGAAGCTTGGGTTGATATGTCTCCATGGACGAGGGGAAGTCAAGGAGCCCTTACTTCAGGGACCAGGGGTGACCAGATGTGGAGCTCTCTGCCACTCTCTCACACTCTCCTTTAGAAAGAAGGGAAATCAAATTTTAAAAAATTAATTTTTTCCTCAAAAATAACTTTGGCACCCCGAGTCTTGACATTCTGAACTCAGAAGGAGCCCCAGACAGGCTCTTCCTTTGTCCCAACAGCTCTGTTCTTGGTCTTCATTATGTGTCTTTAGCTCCTTAAAGGATTAGAGCTGATCGGAAAACCCTCAGCATATCAACCTCTCCCTGTGTAGTGAGGATCTCTCTCTCCCCTCTCCAGATTCCTCTGATTCCTCTGAGTGGCTGACAGCACGTAGAGTAACATCTATGGCATAATTTTCTGGGCACACTTGTTTAAGAAAAACACCAAAATTATTTAATAGTCCACAACTCCCGTCATCTCATTATGCATGTCTGGGCATGCAGACCAAGAGGGGAAGGAAGAACAGATAGAAGACCAGTGTCCTGCTGAAGTCCCCGGGCACTAGTTCCCCTGCTGGACAAGCTCTTCAGTAAGTGACCACTCTACACCAGGAGGAGCCCCCATTAGTCATGCCCACAGTGGGGGCATCCATGGCTCCTCTCCTGGGCCTGGAGGAATCTAAGAGAAATAATGGGCAAAATCTGGGCTAGGAGTCCATGCACAGGATTCCAGTTCTGCTCACTGGCTACTAATGAGTCGCCACCGTGTTGTGTGACTGTGAGCAAGTCTCATCATCTTTCTGAATCTCAGAATCCTCTGTTCCTCTGGTAAAATTAACTGATTAAATTAGCTCAGGGGGTTTGTAGTATTTTTTTTTTAACAGTATAATCCTTTCTTTGGAGGAAATCTTATGTGAAGCCCTAATACAGAAAACATGTAGAGTCAACTTGTACTTTGTCCCTTGAGGAAGTCTCCAAGAATGTGCTCCTTAGCATGTCTGATGCTCCTTGAAACAACTTAGAAACCCCTGAATTAGAGGCCTGCACAGTCTTTGATTCTAAGGGAGTGGAGACTGATTTGCCCCATGTTATGGACCTAACTATGTTAGGTCCTAACCCCAAATCTGTATATTAAAGCCCTAGTCCCCAGTGTGACTTTATTTAAAGATGGGACTTTTAGAAGGTAATTGAAGTTAGATGAGGTCAAAGAGTGGGGTCCTAATCTAATAGGGTTGGTGGGCTTATAAGAAGAGAGAGAGAGATCCCTCTTTTCATGTGAACACACCAAGGAATGGTCATGTCAGGACACAGCAAGAAGGCACTGTCTGCAAGCCAGGAAGATCACCAAGAACCAAAACAGTTGGCACCTTCATCTTGGACTTCCCAGCCTCCAGAACTGTGAGAAATAAATTTCTGTTGTTTAAACCACACAATCTGTGGTATTTCTAATGGCAGCCCTAGCAAACTAATACAGCCCAGCTGTGGAATTAGTGGCCTCTCGGTCCAAGGACAAGAGTAGCTGTCATAACTGCATTTCACTCCTTTAATGTCCATAAAGTCAGGGTCTCAGTTTGAAACCAAAGGAAGGTACCACTCCCTCCACAAGAGTTTCCCCTTCCACTCCAATGACATGGGTATCTTTCTTCCATGAGCTCTTCCTGCCCTTCTGTTTTGTTGATCTCTTAGTTGGATCAGAAAAATCAACCTACTTTAAAATCGTACAGGCAGTTAGTTCTTTCCAGTGTTCCCTCCTAACTCTAATTTTATTCCTTGGTCCAGGAATCTTTGCTGATACCCCAGTAGGTATCAAATAAAGAACAAAATGTCACCTGCCCCATGTTGCCTTCCATAACTTCCCTGCAGGTCACCTAAGTTGTGGGTCACTCATCAATACCACTATATTCCTGTGTTTTCTGCTTTTGTACAGTTTGTTCTATTTTTTTCATCTAGAAAGCCTCCCCTGCCACCCCTGGATGTCTACATCCTGCCCACTCTTCAAGACCCAACTCAGACACCACCTTCTCTAGGAAAGCTTTCCTGAAATCTCTAGTTGGAAGTATTACCTACCTCTTCTGCACCTCCATCGCCGCTGACCATGCTAATCGTGGCACATAGCCCCCATTTTCCCACTGTAACTACTGGATAACTTCTTAAATCCTCTTCTAGGTTGTAAATGTCTTAAGGACAAGGACCATGTCTTATTCATCCTTTCATCTTACATACTGTCTGGCACTGTGCCTTGTAATTAGAAAGTGCTCAATAAATAATAGTTAAAGGAATGAATGGATGAATGGATGGATGAGTTTGAGAATAACTGTATCTGATTAAGTTAGGAATAATTTAAGTATAGATAGAGATTTTAATATGCCTGCACATAAAAGAAGAAGCATGAACCTGGAATATGTGATGAGTTTGGGGGCAGATGTCAGAGATGAAAGGTGTAGTAACTCATAATTCATTCAACAGCTACACGTTTCTTGGGCACTAACAACATGCCAGGAACTGTTACACCACTGGTGAGCAAAAGAGACCAGATTCTTGACTTCTTGGAACTTGCAGTGTAGTGGGAGAAACAGACATTAAATAGACACTTGAGTATTGTATAAAATAATAATTATAACTAGTAGCTCTTTATATAAAGGAAAAGAAGTTCCTCTAAGGGAAAGTAAGAGAGAGACATAATTTAGATTGAAGGATGAAGAAAGGGCTCTCTGAGGAGATGGCATTTTAGACAAAAGTTAACTAGGCTAAGATCTGAAGGGTGATTAGAAGTCAGCCAGGCCTAGAGGCAGGCAGAGGTCCTAAGGCAGGAAACTGATGCCTGGAAGGAGCTGCACAGCCAGTGAGGCCCAAGCGTAGGCAAGGGATTCGTAGGAGAGGACAGTGTACCCAGTGCTCGCACAGCGCCCTCCAGGTAAGGAGTCTGGGTTTATTCCAAGTGTGGTGGGAGGTCACTGAAAGGTTTCAGCCTTGGAGGCACATGATCCTCCCCTCACTCTGGCTGCTGCCTAGAAGAAAGACTGGAGCAGAACAATCTTTGGATATAGGGATTGGCTACAGAGACTGCAGTTAGGAGACAATTGCAAGCGAAGAGTCTAAGTGGTTTAGACTGAAGGGGTGGTTGTGGATATGGAAAGTAGCAGTAAGACTGGAGAAATATTTTGGAGGTAATTTAGAGGCATATATATATTATATTTTCTTATTGTCAAAGTCTTACAACAATGTCTCATAAGTCCATAACAGCAAGGACTTGTCTTATACTTTGCTGAATCCCCAAGGCTTGTAACAGTGCTTGGCATATTGTAAGTGATGAGAAAATTTTGGTGAATAAATTTATGATGGAATGATTTATCAATCAGAAGTAAAAGTGAAAAAGAAGGAAGAGTAAAGAATGACTGTCAGAACTCCTACACTGTTGGTGGGAATGTAATTTGGTGTAGCCACTATGGAGGACAGTATGGAGGTTCCATAAAAACTAAAAATAGACTTACAATATGATCCCACTCTTGGGTGTATATCCAGAGGAAATTCTAATTCAAAAAGGCACATGCACCCCTATGTTCACAGCAGCACTATTACAATTGCCAAGATATGGAAACAACCTAAATGCCCACCAACAGATGAATGGATAAAGAAGCTGTGATTTATACTGATATATATATATATATATATACACACACACACACATATATACATGCATATACATATATATTACAATGGAATATTATTCAGCCATAAAAAAGAATGAAATCATGCTATTTGCAGCAACATGGGTGGACCTACAGATTATCATATTAAGTGAAGTAAGTTAAACAAAGACAAGTATCATATGATATCACTTATATGTGGAATCTTAAAAAAATGATACAAATCTTACTTACAAACCAATTTACAAAGACTCATGAACATAGGAAACAAACTATGGTTAGGGGAAAAGGCAGGAGAGGGATAAATTAGGAGTTGGGGATTAACAGGTACAAACTACTATATATAAAACAGATTTTAAAAAAAACAAGGACCTACTATATCACATAGGGAACTATATTCAATTTCTTATAATAACATATAATGGAAAAGAATCTGAAAATATTTTTATATATGTATGTATGCACATAACTGAAGTGCTTTGCTATACACCTGAAACTAACATTGTAAGTCAACTACACTTCAATAAAAAAATTTTTTTAAAGAATGAATGTCAAGGTTTGGGCTTTAGCACTAAGGAGGACTGAGGTGACATTTACTGAGATGAGAAAAAATGAAGAGGAGCTATTTTGGGGGATAAAACCAAAAATCTATTTTTTGACATGTTGAATTTCATTGATGCCTATGAGATTTCCCTACAGAAATTCTGGTCTGGGGATATAAATATAGGTAATATCTTCCCAGATACAGCATTTCAAGCCCTGGGACCATCTAAGATAGGACTTCTTGACCTGAAGTCTGCAATGGCCAAGGGGCTCATCAAGGTCTATGAATTTGGATGGGAAAAATATTATGTCTTCATTATTACTAAATTCTAAGTGAAATTTAGCATTTTCTTCAACTGTGAATGTAGATAACAAATTACAGCAGTATATGCAGTAACTGTGACTTCTGTCAGTAATAAAAATTACAGATATTTTCATAACATGTTACAAAGATTACAGATATCTTGCAATATCATTTGTAGTTATCACTACTTCAACATCACAGAAGTCATTGGACTCACCATTGGATATTTTTATTGAGCACACAGACTAAAAATTTGCACATATATTGCTATATTACAAATTTGTTTTTTAATGTTTGGGTAAGTGTTTTTCAGAATAATGTCTTCCTTTTATTTTTCTATTTTACTGACTGTATTTGAAAGCATTATTGTGAGAAAGGGTACATAGGCTTGACCAGACAGCCAGAGGCTCTGTGTTAAGAGTTCATGGCAGGAGCTTAGAGAATGTGTCTGAAGAAGACAGAGCTACTGGGCACACAGGAACTGTCCCAGGAGTGGAGGTTGGAAGAGGAATGGCCAAGGGGGTCAGGGAAGCTGACCAGAGAGAGTAGATCAGACCAAGGATGAACCAGTCAATGTCAAGAGAAGCAGGAAGCTATGGAAAGCTTATAACTGGAGAAGAGAGGAGAAGAATGAAGTGGTCCAGGAACTGATCCAGGGTTCACACCCAGGAAAGGCTAGAGATAGGAGAAGTCTGGAAACCAAGGCCAGGAAACACTATTAAACAGAGACCTATGAACAGCCTCTCTTGAGCTGGGGACCCTGGGACACATCTTCCAGAAAGGGACTGGGGACCCCCAGCTGGGTGTAAGGATGTCTGAGGCAGGGCATCAATGGGGGATCACTGGGCTGAGAGCCCCAGGATTCAGGCCCTGCCCTTGACTCTCTGCAACTTTGGTCCAATCTACTTCCTTCCCTGGTGGGTCTGTTTCCTCATCCTACAGCTGAGGCAGTTGAACTAGAAAATCTCTAAGGGTCCCTCCAATACAGACAATGCAGGATTTGGTCACAGCTCTGTTCTGGGCCTGCTGTGATATCAGCTGGCTGGTCACACTGGACAAATGCCTTCCCCCTCTGGGCCTCCAACTCCTAAAATTCAAGAGACTGGCCAAATGTCCTCTTGGACTTTTCCAGCACTAATGATCTGTATCTGAGGATATTTGTTTAAAACCAAGTCTGGGGTGCCCAGCCCAAAGGGCTTTGCTTTCTCTGATTGACAAAGTCAAAAGAGCCTTACCTGGGCTAGAGCTAAACATGAAAAGGGGAACCAGGAAATGGACTCAGCTGCCCAGAGCCCCCCTCCTTTGTTTTCTCCTTGGATGCTGTTCAGACTGTTTCTCACAACACCTCATGACATTTACTGGTTTCTGAATTGTTTCCCACCCCTTTCTCCTTCTCATGGACTATGAACTCCTTAGACTAGGGGCATTGCCTTACAGGTTCACTTTTTATCTCTATTGCCTGGCTCAATAAACATTTGCTGAATGGATGAATAATATAACAAATTTGTGAATAAATGACCTAACAATCATATAACAAATTACTTTGAGAATAATTCTTTGGGGCAAGAGTTACTGGTGCAAATAGAGAGTTAAATATCTTAGCATGCATATTAAAAATGGGCTATGATCAATAGGTGGTAAATGCCAAATTTTATTAATTTTATATGTACACGAACCTTAGAGGAAAATAACTTTTATAAGTAATTCATTCTGGTCACTCTATGGGAAGTGAGGTCTCCATTGCCATCCCTACCCTTTTCTCTGAGCAACTTCTCCAAGGCCCCAGTGGGGAATGAGTCAAATGTTGATCTCACAGGTCAGATTTCAGGCCATTGACTGGCCCTCTCTTCTGCTTCTTGTCTCAGGAGCAGTCCCTGAGCCATCGCCTACTTAAGCTTGAAAACCAGCTGCAGAGAGATTCTCCCTGGACTTGAGCCCAAGCTGCATGTTCTAACCAATTTTACCAAAAAATTTTACTTGTGGTGAGGTACCCATTCAGTAACAGACTGGCTCACGGTTTCCCATTTGCTGTATGTGCGCAGCCACCACAAGGACACAAAAGGAAAATATGTAGCTAAGGCAGGACCAGATTTGGGTTTTCCTAGGTCCCCTTGGTCTGTACCAGAGAAATCCCCATTCCCTTAGCTGCTTGAGGGAAAAACAGAGTATACTAGTCCTTGTATAGAGGCCAGAGAGGTGAACTGAGGAAACGAGAATGGCTTAGAAATTGTTAAGTTACAAGGAACCGAAAGTCACTTCAAATAACTTAAGAAGCATGTATGGTGAAGATACAGGAAATTCGGAGAACCAAATTGTATCAAGGGGAAAGCAGAAGATAGATGGCACAGAGATAAGGAGTTAGTGAAAGGTTAAGGAAATAGAGATAGCAACTGTGGGTGCCCCTTTGAGAAAGTTCAGCAATAAAACAGAGAAATGAGTCAGTAACCCAAGGGAGTATTGGAGAAGAAAAGGTTCTTGGGATGTAAATTAAGGAAAAGGAGTCAGAAGAGGAGCAAACGAGGAAAAGAAAGATGAGATCATTGATGCACAGTAGATGCTTAATAAAAATGTGCAAATTAATTGAAACTACCTGAGCTGGAGAGCATTAAAGTTAACATGTGGCTCAGGGGACACTGAGCATATTTTCTGCATTTCTGTCCTCATGTTAGGTGACTGCTCTCTGACTTCTCCAGCACTGTAGTGTGAGATTCGGGTGTTACCCTCTGAGGAAATCAGCCACCCTCTCAGGGCTACAGCCAGGGAAATAAACAGTGTCACAGTCCTCAAAGCCACAGGCAGTCCCAGTGCCAGCTGCCGCTAGTTCCTGCCTATTGTGAGACCAGACATTTGTAAAGAGGGCAGAAAGCAAGCAGTAGTAACCGAGATCACATTTCCAAACTGATGCCATGAATCATTATTAGCCAAATATCAGTCCCCATATAAGCTGGTCTTTCTCCCAAAGGGGATTCTTGCTTCACAGCCAGGACAACAGAGGGTCTGGAAATGGGGCCAGTTCAAGCTAATTATTTCAGTCACCATACAGAATTAAAGAGGTAAACTAAGTAAATGAAACCCTTCAGGGACATTTTGGTTACAAGGAAGAGATGTCCACAAAAGCCAACTTGGATAAAATGGAATTTATCTTAAGCACCCTGGGGAATATCATAGAACAGAAATGAGAAAGGAAGGAAGGAAGGAAGGAAGGTGCAATGGGCTTTACAGGAAATGGGAAGTTAACGTGTTCTGTTTTTCTCCCTCTATCCTCTTTCTACCCTAAATCGTCTTTCAACTATTCTATGTTATCTTCTTCATTTTTCTCTCTCCTCAGACCAGTTTCTGTCCTCATTCACCCATTTCTACATGGTCCAACACAAATGCCCTGAAATGGTGGCTCCTCCCTCCCCCCCAACTCTATTGCTGGAATTTTGTAGCTTAGCTCCTAGAGGTTAATGTCTCAGTCTGTACCCTCTTCTATATTCCCTGCAAAGACCCATTTACTAGCTCAGTGAAGGTCAGGTGTCTACATTAAAACAATCAGATATTATACAGGTAGAAGCACATGATAATTAGAATTGCCTTTTGTAGGCTGTCGGTGGGCAGGTTTTCTATGAATGGAATAGCATGGGGAGAAAATGATTTAGATTTATTTAGTTCAGAGAGTCTGACTAAAAGCTACACTCTGGGCTGAACCTGATTTCCCAAGTGCTATGGGAAAAGTTGATTCAGTCTCTCACTTCCTTTTAGGAAAACTCTTTGATCAAATTGGGAGCAAGGAGAGGAAAATACCTAGAGACTTGGTTATTAGGTTATATCATCTCCCTGTTGCTTCATGCCCTTGCTATGTTCCCATTCTTCACCCTGCCTAAGAAACAGACTAGCCAACAAACTCTGTGCCTGGGCAGGAGCCACGAAGAAACCCATTGCTGTATTTGGAGGAGCAAAACTCCCCAGGGAAAGGATGTTTGCCTCAGCCTGTCTGTCTATGTATTGAACCACGGCAAACTTCTCTTCCTTCAAGACATGGCTCTGATGCCATTTCCTTTGCAACATTTCTGCACTCCCCCCAGGAGAATTGGTCACAACCCTTTGCTCCCATTGATCTCTTTTTATGTCTTAATTAAGCTACATGATCATCATCTGTCATAAATCTGCCTCTCCCAGACTGTGAATCCCAGGGGAAGCATCTTAACATGTACTCCTGTATCCCCGGCTCACAACGTGGTGCATGTTGAGCACCTGATTAACGTTCATTCAGTACATAAACCAGCAGTGGATACCCTGGATCCACCTAACAGTTCTTCTCTGGCTGGGGCTCCCAGAGAGCTGTTTAGGTCTAATTTGAGGTGGTTCCCAATGGCTCTTTAGCCATCACCAGATATCCTAAAGTTGAAAAGAGGAAAGGATAAGATATGTTTGGCTGGAAGGAGAATAGGCTAACTGTCTTCATATGTCTGAAGGGCTTTCACATAGAATAAGAAAAAAACTTCCAATGAATGACCACAAGCTAAAAATAGGATCAAAAGCAAAAACTCCAGGGAAACAGATTCCAGTTTAATAGAAGAATATTCTAAGAGGCAGTGATGTCCAAAGATGGATTTGGTCGGCTACAGAGATGCTAAGCAATTTGTCAGAGAGATTTTAAGGACTAGATATTTAATTAAGCTTTATCGAAAATTGCACAAATTAATATATATTTATTGTCAAAAATTTTTAACTGTAAGTTAAAAAATTACTCTTAATTCTACAATCTGGGGATAATAAATGTTAACATGCTGAAATATACCCTTGCAGTCTTTTTCAATGCATATGAATACTTAAAATCTGTATTTGCTTACAAATATGAAACATATTACTCATAATTTACTGTATGAGTGGATCTTTAAGTCTTCTTCAGATCCTGTGTTACCTTAAACCTCTGTGCAATGCCATTCATGTTTACATAAAGTCTACTTGGACTGTTTATTCACTAGAGGTAGAACAGTAGATGCTCAATTATATTTATGTATTAATTACTGATGACTCGATATGACACACCCAGGCACAGTGAAAAGAGTGCTGAATTATAAGCTGAGAGATCTTGGCTCTAGCCTCAGGTCAGATGCTGATTGACTGTACAACCACTCTCAGCTTCAGTTTACCCAGTTGTAAAGTGAGGAATTTGGAAGAGGTGATCCAAAAGATTCTTTGGAGGGTTAGTACTCCACTAATAAATGAGCAAAAACACTGTGGCAGCCACAGGGTAGTAAAGATGGCACCTGTTTTCTAGAAGCTTATAAATATTTGAGAAGATAAGACTTGTAAACACAAAACAGCTGAGTAACAATCCAATGCCATCACTGATGGAAATGCCAAAAATAATGGAAATACTGTATCCTGCAGGAACTGAGAATCTATAGCACCACCTCCAGCACTGATGACTTCAAGTTCATTACAGAAGGAAGCACTGCTGTCATGGAAGCTGTACTGTATTCCTATTTCCCCTTTAGGAGTGAGACATACACTGTCTCAACTGCCAGGAGAACTGGCCAAAGGTAACTTACAGCTGCATCCCTCTCCAGAAATTTCTCTTGGCTAAAGGGAGCCTCCTGACCTGAAATTATGTCACCTTGCTGAGGGCAGCCCACACCTAATGACCAGCAAATGTGGGGCTCAGACCTCTTGTTTCAGTTTGAGAAAACTCTGAACGGTCACTTCAGCGCCAGAGACTCCCATGCAATTGACCAGGATCTCTCTTCTAACTGGATTAGTTCAAATTTTCCCTCTGCCCAGTCCTGCTTCTCTCAGACATTGTTCCTCAGTGCATGCCCCGTAAACCTCCTTCATGAAAATCTCCACTTAAGGATATGTTTCCATAGAACCTGACCTATGAAACGTTCTCTTATTTATCCTAGGTTTTTTAAACCCACAAGCCCACAAATACAAGAAGCTCAGTTTGAGATTTACAAATGTTAGCCACTATATATAAAAATAGATTTTAAAAATTCTGCTGTATAGCACAGGGAACTATGCTCAATATCTTGTAATAACCTTTAATGAAAAAGAATATGAAAATGAATATATGTATGTATATGTATGACTGGGACAGTGTGCTGTACACCAAAAATTGATACATTATAACTGATGGTACTTTAATTTAAAAAAAAAGAACCTCATAATCATCAAATTTCTGAAAACTAGTAACAGAGATAAAATCTTAAAATAAACCAAAGGGAGGTTGGAGGAGCTATATTTCACAGAGGAACAAAAACAAGAATGACAACAGACTTCCCAATGGAAAAACATGCATGTCAGAAGATGGTGAGATTGTATCTTTAAAGAACTGAAAGGGAAAACCCTGTCAGCCTAGAATTCTATAGAGTGAAAATGTCTTTCAACAAAAGAAGACAAAATAAAGGCTTTTAAGATACACAAAAACTGAGATAACGTTTCATGAGTAGACCAGTACTACAAGAAATGTTAAAAACCTGCACATGGAAGAAATACAAGGCCAGATGGAAATTAGGACCTACACAATGGCATGGAGACACTAGAAACGGTAAATATGAGAATGAATATAAAATAGGGTTAATGTTTTAAACTCTTTAAAATGTAACTGACTGTTTAAATGTTTTCACACATTTTGGGAATTCATAACATATGTAAAAATAAAATGTGTAACAACAGAAACATAAAGGCAAGGAGGGGAGAATAAAAATGAAACCATGTTATTGTACAGTTCTTATACAATCTACGTAATGGTTTAATATTAGTTAAAGGTAGGTTCTGTTAAGTTAAACCCTAGCGCAATCACTAAAAAACAAAAGCATAAGCAAAATATACATTCTAATAAGTCAATAAAGAAGATGAAATGAAATAGTAAAAACTATGCAATTAATAAAAAAAAGAAGTTAAGATAAAAATAATGGGAGTGGGGTGCAAGAACACAAGGACCAAATAGAAAACAAATCACTTGGTGGCAAACTTAATCCCAGCCATACCAATAATCACATAAACGTAAGTACTGTAAACACACCAGTATAAAACATAGGGCTTTCAGATTAGATTAAAATATTTTAAGTATTAAGAGAGAATAAAAACAAGCAACTAACCTAAAACTCTGTCCTGCAAACAAAAACTGAGGGAATTTGTCACCAGTAAATCTGCCTTGAAAGAACTGTTAAAAGAAGTTCTTCCTTATGTAAGTTGAAAAAGCTAGAGCTCTTAGAAACAATAAATAATACATACATGTAAATTTTAAAAATATGTGCAGTATATTGTGTATATGTATTTATATTGTACATGTGCAGCCAAATTGTAACAATTCTACCTAATAAAACTAAAAATTGAAAAAAAATTAAATATTTAAAAAGAACTTCTTCCTCAGAAAGAAGGGAAATTATACAGGTCAGGAAGTTAGATCTACCTAAAGAAAAGAAGAATATTAGAGAAGGAGTAAATGTAGGTAAAATAGAAACTTTATGTTTCTTATTTCTATCTGACTGTTAGTTTAAAATAATGATAGCAAGAATACGTTGTGTGATTATAGCTTATGAATAACAGCAATAATATAAGAAGTAGAAGAAAGAAAATGGGAAAACCTTGTCATAAGGTATCTAACCACCCATGAAGCAGTACAGTGGAATTAGAGTAATTGTAAATATATGTTGCAAACTCTAGCACAACCACTAAAAAAAATTATTTTAAAGAAGTGTAACTGATGTGCTGAGATAAAACAGTCATATGAAATGCTCAATTAAAACCAGAGAAAGCAGAAAGAATGAAAGTTTTTTTTTAAGGAAATGAAAAGAAACACTGCAACAAATAGAAAATAGTTACACATTTTGTAGATAGTAATCCAACTATATTAATAATCGCTTTAAATGTGAATGGCCTAAACTAACAGACAGAGATGCCAGAGTGAAAGAAGAGGAAGGATGAGGGGGAAATGGAGGAGGAGGAAGAGAAGGAGGAGGAGACCCAGCTTTATATTGTCTACAAGAAACCCTTTAAGTATATATTAAAAGTAAAGGAATGAAGAAAATATACCATGCTAATACTAATCAAAAATAGCAGAAGTAGCTCCATTAAAGACAAAGCAGATTTCAGAATAAAGAAAATTATCAGAGATAAAGAAGTCAATTAATCAAGAGGACATAATGAGCCATTATGCATGAAGCTCTAAAATGCATGAAGCAGAAACAGAAGTTCAGGAAGAAACAGACAAATCCACAATCTAGTCAGAGATTTCAACTGCCCTCTAAATGATTCATACAAGCAATAAGCAGAAAAGGAATAGGGATATAGGGGACACAAACAATGCTATCAACCAACTTGATCTAACTGACATTTAGAGAATATTCTGCCCAACAACAGCAGAAGACGCATTCTTTTCCAGGGCACACACTAAACATTGACCAAGGTAGACCATATTCTGGGCCATGAAACTAGTCTCAATAAACTTAAAAGGATTAAAATTATCCAGAGTATTTTCTCTGACCACAATGGAGTTAAAGTAGACATTAATAACAGAAAGATATATGGAAAATGACTGAATATTTGGAAACTTAATAACTGTATTCTAAATAATCTCCATAAGCCAAAGAATAAATCAAAAGGGAAATTAGAAAACATTTTGACTAAAAAAAAAATGAAAACACAACATATGAAAATTCCTTTTTTTTTAGAAGCTAAAGCAGAGCTTACAGGATAATTTACAGCATTGAAAACCTCGTATTAGAAAATAAGAAAGTTTTAAAAACCAATGACCTAAGCTTCCTCCTTAAGAAATGAGAAAAGGGCAAACCCAAAATAAGCAGAAGGAAGTAAATAATAAAGAAAAGAACAGAAATCAATGAATGGAAAACATAAAAATAATGGAGTAAACCAAATATTCTTTTAAAATAAAAGTGATAACCTTCTAGGCAGACTGATGTGGGGAGAGGGGAGAAAGAAAGAACAGATTACCAATGTCAGGAGTGAGAACAGGGGCCTAACCGTAGATTTTACAGGCATTAAAAAGATAATAAGCGAGTATGAAAACTTTACGCCAATAAATAGAACTTAGATAAATGAACAAATTCTTTTAAAGACACAAACCATCAAAACACTCAAGAAGGAGTAGCTTGAACAGTATGTATCTATGAAAGAAATTCGTTGGTGAAAACCTTCCATAAAGAAAATTCTGGGCCTAAACAGCTTAACTGGTGAATTCTTCCAAAAACTTAAGATTTAATTCACATAAACTCCTCCACAAAATAGAAGTTGAGGGGGCACTCCCAACTCATTCTGACTCCTGGATTACCCTGATGCCAAAACCAAACGATTATTTTAGGAAAGCTAGACTACAAACTAATTTCCAACATTAACACAGACACAAAAATTTTTAACAAAATTTAAGCAAATTGAATCCAGCAATGTATAAAAAAGGATAATACAACATCATGACCAGAGTTTATCTCCAAAATGTAAGATCAATTTAGCATTCAAAAATCAATCCTTATAATCATCACATTAACACTCTAAAAGGGAAAAGTCATATAATTATCTCAATAGTTAAAGAAAATATTTCAGTCAAAATTCAAAATACCCATTCATTATAAAAACTCTCAGCAAACTTAGAAGGGAACTTTCTCGACTTGATAAAGGGCATCTGTGGGAAACCTGCAGCTAACGTAACATTAAATGGTGAAAAACTGGATGCTTTCTCTCCTAGGATCAGAAACAAGGCAAGGATATCTGCTCTCCCCTCTCCTATTCAACATTGTTCTGAAGGTATAGTACCTTCAGGTGCAATTAGGAAAAACAAGAAAAGAAATAAAAGGCATCCAGACTAGAAGAGAAGTAAAACTCTGTATCCTGAAATTTACTTTCTCTAATTTCACAAGCTCATCACCCTGGCAGAGTAGGATTTGGAAAAGTCCCAATTATCTGCTGGGCACTGGCTAATGCACTCTGCCCCTTTGCCCACCATTCCTCTTTTTAACATCTGGAGGACTGCTTGGGACTGGACAGAGTCAGGGACTTCCATTCTGATACCAGTGCTAGGGTCTGGTCTAGCTTTTCTCCTCCTCCTCCTCCTCCCCTCTCCCTCTACTTCTCCCCTCCACCAGAAGACTAACATCCCAGAAAACTAAACAGTTAAAGAGCTCAGTGCTGAGCTCCAGCTAGAGGACATTCATCCATTTCTCTCCCTTTTTGATACCCTCTCTCATTTCCAAGAATCCAAATAGGTAAAACTATCTCAGAATATGCTTATGCCTGAATGTTTCCTCATCCTGAAAGAGTAGGAGAGAGGAAAGTTCTAGGCATTAGATAAACATCACATCAAGCTACTGCTTGCTGGCTAACATGCTCTCAATGTCCTGATGGGGACAGGCGATATTTGAGCACAGTCTCAAGGAGGGAGAGGCACAGCAGCTCAACCTGACTTGACTCTTGGTTCTAAGCTGCCTCCAGCCCAAGCAAAAGGAGTCGCCCATGCTGGCACAAACATGTGGCCAGAGGAACACGCAGTGGGTTGGGACCAAAACCTCACAGTAATAAAACTGGGGCATTTGCCTGACCTTGCCTTCTGCATGCCCTGCGTTCAGGAACCCTGCAGAGTCATCAGTGCCTGGTACAGACAGCCAAGGACCCCAGAAACCTAGGTCCCTGTCATCTCTTGCTCAGTCTTCCCTTTACCAACCCTTGTGATCACCCCACAGAGGTAGAATGGGCCATCCCTACCCAAAATTTGGCTCTGAAGTCAAAACTGCTGATGCCAGACATATAAATGAAAAGTTTTATAGCTCACGTAATGAGACTCTCTGGGAAGAGCAAGGTAGGCTCCCAAGAGGCCAAAAATGACCTGAAAGAGAGCAATCGGGAAAAGGACAACTGGATTGGGGTTTCGTGGTGACTGTGGAATGGGGCTGGACTGAGGACTCGGGCTTGAGCGCTTTGAGCTTCCTACGGATGCCAAAGCAGGAGGCACCTGGGCTTTCTTATAAACTAGCCCAGGAGAAAGGGGAGTGGTTTTGAAAACGCTGTCAGCATTTGAACATCAAAAATAAGAGTCAGGCTCTTTACGACAGCAACACTATCAGTAATTTCTTCAAAGAGCTGCCTCCCCAACTCCCTGCCCTCAGTGTGAGGAACACCCACCCACCAGGTCCCCAGCCCAGCAACATCTGTCTTTGGGGAAAGCAGGTTGTTAGGGATGGAGTATCACTTCCACGCAAGGAGCGGCCGTATGTGTACAGGTGACAGAACCTAATGAGCTTGCAGAGAATATTTAAATTGCTAAACAGGGTAGCATATTTACTACCATGTTTATCTCTAAGCATTTGCAATAAAAATCAAAGTGAAGCCATTATGTGATCCCCCAGTGGCATGTACTTGGAAGCTCTCCTTTTTTAGCCAAAATTGATTTGGGGTTGTGTATAATTCTTCCTTTCAAACAGCAATTGAGACTCTGAATGGTGAGGAATTAAGCAGAGGAACATGCGGGAGCTTTAAGCAAGAGCAGCAGAGAAGCTGCTCAACTACCTGGGAGACGACTATGACAGCCTTCCCCTCTCTGCTGTCCTATTGCAGGGACTATCGGCAGTATGGTGTAGAAGGAAGCACCTTGGCTTTGAAGTCAGTTGACTCAAATTTTAATTCTGACTCAGTGGCTCAACATGTGACCTTAGGAAACTAATTTTCTTGTAACCTCATTTTTCCCATCTGAACATTAGCAATAAAATTACCTACCACAGTAAGATTGTTGTAAGGAAAAAAATGGAAAATTTGCGTAAGTTTCCAGTGCAATGTGTGCCACATATACGATAGGTACTTGCGGATATTGGTGCATTTTTGTCACTATACTCACTATCAGTAGTACCACCGATATCAACAAACTGTGAGTTTTAACGGATGTCTGTGTTATTTCCCCATTCTTCTGTCCATGATACATAAACTGCTCTCAAAAATTACCAATTAAAAGATCATGCCTGCACTTTAAAACCTCCAAGGAACTCACCACCTCCTCAGCACACTCCACCTGGACACGCTAACAAAAAGGTCTTCCTTCAGCTGAACTGAACCCTAGCTCACCGTGACACAGCAGCTCCCAAACAGCTGTTACTAGAAACGTTTTCTGGAGGGTGTCAGCAACTGACTAGAAAATAAAATGAGGACTCTGATTTCCATTTATGACATTATTTCAGACCAGAGATCTTAAAAATTCATCCAGTACAAAGAAACTAAGAAGGCTGTATGAAATATTTCAAAATATCTTTTTAAATGTATAGTGCATAGGAGGGGTGGCATGACAGTCAAAAAAAAAAAATAGGAAGAATCCTCATAAGCCAAAAAAAGCAGACAAAACACCAGCCCAGAGAGCTGAGTGCTGAGCAGCCAACAGCCTTGCAACTAACTCTTCGTCACTGGCAACCTAGAGCTTCCTTTTAAAGGACTTTTCCTGGAGAGGGTGGGAAGGTGAATCTGAGACCCTTGTATGAGTCTGAACCTTAGAAGCTGATCCTCTCAATGAAATAATAATAATAATAATAATAATAATAATAATAATAATAATAATAATAATAATAATAATAATACTACTACCACCGTTAAGGGAGACAAAAGGAAGTTTGCCTGCCTGAGTCTTGAAACTAAAGAAAGGAAGAACTATAAAGGTCTCCCCTGACACACCAACTCAGGAAGAATATGTATGGAATTCACACTTTTTGTAAAGTTTTTAAAAGCCCAATAATAAGTTAAAGAGGCCTCAAGTTGATCATAATCCCAGACAGAGTACAGCAAATGCAAATTCTCTCTAGAGTAATACATTTTAAGCCTAGGCTCAGAGAATTTTCACAATTAAGCTCCAGTGAGCATGATCTCACAATTTAAATTCATAAATTAGATCCACAAAGACTTCAGGCATTGGACAGAATATAAAATAAGTATGTTTGTCAAAAATGAAAAATAAGAAGGGATAAAGTTACTTATTAAGATTATTCTTTGACAAATTAAATACACGTTATAATTTTAAGGATAATCACTCAAATAATAGAAATGGAATGTACAACATCCAAATTAGTGGAGGTATAAAAGGCAAAGATGTTAAAAACCCAATCCAAAAGAAAGTAAAAAGAGAGAGAGAAAGAAAAATAACAGCACAGGAAAATAGGCAGCAGAAAATAAGTGGTAAATTTGAACTAAAATACATCAGTAATAGCATTAAGTGTAAATAAACTATATTGTCCAGTTAAAAGAGAAAAATAAAGACCGTACTCTAGAAGAAATAAAATCTAACTAACATAAAAATACAGAGAGATTGAGAACGATGGAAATACCAACCAAAATAAAGCTGGTAGATTTCCACTCCCAACAAAGATGGAGTAACAGAGACTAATTTACCCTCCTATCTAACACAACCAAAACAGACAAACTATATGGAAGGAAATGTTGTCAAGACACTGTACATCCTGTAACAAGAAACAGTGATCCCTGACAGATGAAAATCAAGGAGATA